>NW_028262375.1:318800-637601 GCF_047370975.1 Nipponia nippon
GTCCTCATCCCCATCCCAGTCCCATCCCAGTACTGGTCCCTATCCCAGCCCTGTCCTCATCCCATCCTATTCCCGGTCCCGGTCTCCATCCCAGTCCCTGTCCCAGTCCCATCCGATTCCCGTCCCAGTCCTGGTCCCCATCCCAGCCCTGTCCCTGTCCCGTCCTATTCCCGTGCTAGTCCCGGTCCCCATCCCGTCCCAGTCCCTATCTCCATCCCATCCCAGTCCCATCCCCGCTGGCACCTCGCAGCCCCCCGTCCCGGCCGCCCCCCTCGTCCCCGGGGCGGTGACACCGGCTGCGGCTCCGAAGGGCCTGATCCTGCTCTCTTCTCTCCCCAGACTGTGTGCGCGTGGGCTGCCACCCCAGTAAGTGTGCGCCCCCCGACCCCCCCATGCCCGGGTACCCCCCCGGGCGCCCGGGCCCCTATAGGGTCTGACCCCCCCCCCCGCGGACGCCTGGGCCCCTATAGGGTCTGACCCCCCCCAGACTCTTGGGGCCCCTCTGGGGGTCTGGTCACCCCCCCCCCCCAGCTGCCTGGGTTCACTGCGCACGCCCAGGGTCACACGAGGACACGGCCACACGCATGCGCGTGCAAAGTGTGTGCAGGGTGGGGCACGTATGTGTGCAGGTAAGGCTCAGCCCCGCCCCCTGGGGGCACACATGTGTGTCAGGGGCGTGACATGGGGACACGGGTGGCGGCTGCTGTCACACGCGTGTGCAGGGGCTGGGGGGGGCACAAATGCACGTGCAAGGCCTAGCGTTTCACACTCGCTGGCGTGCGCAGCGGCTGTGCTGGGGGGGTGTCATGAGGACACACGTGGGTGCGTGGTGGGATGCACACGTGTGTGACGTGCGCACCCAGACCCGGCGTGCGACAGCCGGCTGCGGATGCAGGTGAGTGGGGGATCCCCGTGCGAGGGGACGTGGTGCACGAGGGCAGCCCTGTCCTGCTGCCCCCCCCCCCCCCCCCCATGTAGGGGGATCCCACCCCCCCCCCCCCCGGGGCCCCGGCGTCCGGGACCCCCCCTCCCCCACCAGGACCCCCTTCCCCCCCGGGGCCCAGGCGTCCGGGGTCTCCTACCCGAGGGGAGGGGGTCCGGGGGGGGGGGGCGGGAGCACATGCGTGCTCGCACAGGCCACGTACACGGACATGGACATGCACACGGGCTGCAGGCATGCACACGCATGCACGCACGCATGCCCGTGTTCTGCAGCTGTGCACGGAGACGTGTGCATATGTGCTATAATAGTGCACATACATGCTCTGCAGCCGTGCACGGGTACACACGTGTGTGCACACTGCAGCTGTACATGGACACGTGCATCCACGCACACGCACTGCAGCTGTGCACAGACACACGTACACATATGCTACAGCTGTGCACACACATGCGCGCACACTGCAGCTGTACATGGGCACGCGCACACACGCATCCACACGCACGCTGCAGCTGTGCAGACACGTGCACACGCGCTCTGTAGCTGTGCACAGGCACAAATACACACACACTACAGCTGTGCACACACGTGCACACACACTGCAGTTGTGCACAGACACGCACAGCAGCTGTGCATGGACGCGTGTGCACGCACACCCCCCCTGCATGCACCACCCCCGTTCCCTCCCCGTGTCCCCCGGTTCGTGCGTGTCCTCGTGTCCGCCGCAGGGCTGGGGGCGGCGGGGGGGTGTGTGCACACGGGTGTGTGTGCGAGGGGCTGCGCGTGTGTATGCGCAGCGCTTGCGGGCTGCTGGGGTGCGCGTGGGTGCGCGTGCACGGTGCTTGCAGGTTGCATGTGCAAACAGCGTAGTGCGTGGGTGCGTGTGCAGGCTCTGAGCGTGCACGCACTGTTGCGGGCATGCGCACCCCATGTCTGCAGCCGCAGGTGTGCATGCTGGTGTTTGCACGCTCTGCGCAGGGGCGGGTGTGCACAAAGTTTGTAGGAGTGCGTTGGCGTGCTCGCTGCTCGGGGGTGCGTGTGCACGGTGTTGGCGGGTGTGCGGGGCTTTAGGCGTGTGAGTGCGCACAGTTTGGGGGGGCGTGCACAGGGTGTGCGAGCGTGTGTGGCGTTTGCAGGTGCGTGTGTGCGCGTGCACGGTGTTTAGGGGTGTGCAAGCGCACCGTGCTGGGGGTGTGTGTGCACAGATGGTGTTTAGGGGCGTGCACGCGGTGTTTGCAGGTGTGCGCACGTGCAATATTTAGGGGAGCGTGTGCGGTGTTTGCTGGAGTGTGCGCGGGGTGTTTCGGGGGGGTGCGCGGTGTTTGCTTGCGGGGCGTGTGTGTGCGCGGTGTTTGTAGCTGTGCGCAATATTTAGGGGAGCGTGCGTCTGCGTGCACGCGGTTTGCAGGGGGGCGTGCGTGTGTTTGCACGGGGCGTTTGCAGACGCGTGCATGGCGTCACCCAGCCGTGCCACGTGTTGCGGCGTCGGCTGGTGGTGCCCAGTGCCGCGGTGTCACCCGGCGGTGCCCGGTGTCACCCGGTGTCGCGGTGCGGCCCGGCTGACCCCTGCCCCCCAGGCAAGGGCCCCGAGACCCTCTTTGCGGGGCAGAAGCTGGACGACAACGAGTGGCACACGGTGCGGGTCGTGCGGCGCGGGCGCAGCCTCCAGCTTTCCGTTGACAACGTCACCGTCGAAGGTGCCTGCGCGTGGGGACGGGGGCGCGGGGCCGCGGGGCCGCGTGGCGATGGGTGCACGGATCCGCGGGGGCCGTGGGCACGGGGACACAGGCGCCCAGGTCTGCGAGGGCTCGGCTGCTTGGGGACGCGGCGCATGGGGCTGCAGGTCCACAGGGATGCGGTGCAATGGGTTGTAGGTCTGTGGGGATGCGGGTGCGCGGGGACACAGGTACTCGGGTCCACGGGGACGCGGTGCAATGGGCTGCAGGTCTGCAGGGACGTAGAACGCGGGGCCGTGGATGCACTCAGGTCCACGGGGCTGTGGTGCAATGGGTTGTAGGTCCATGGGGACGTGGGTGCACGGGGACGTGGGTGCACAGGGACGTGTGTGCTCAGGTTCACGGGGACGTGGTGCAATGGGCTGTAGGTCCACGGGGACGCAGGTGCTCAGGTTCACGGGGACGTGGTGCAACGGGCTGCAGGTCCGCAGGGACGTAGAACGTGGGGCCGTCGGTGCTCAGGTCCACGAGGCCGCGGTGCGTGGGTGTGCGGGTGCACGGGGACACCCACCGCCCCCGCTGCCCCCCCACAGGGCAGATGTCGGGCGCCCACACCCGCCTGGAGTTCCACAACATCGAGACGGGCATCGTGACGGAGCGGCGCTTCCTGGCCGTGGTGCCCTCCAACTTCTTGGGTCACTTGAGCGGGCTCCTCTTCAACGGGCTGCCCTACCTGGACCTCTGCAAGAACGGGGACATCAGCTCCTGCGAGCTCAACGCCCGCTTTGGCCGCCGGACCATCGTGGCCGACCCGGTGGCCTTCCGCGGTCGCGGCTCCTACGTGGCGCTGGCCACGCTCCAGGCCTACGCCTCCATGCACCTCTTCTTCCAGTTCAAGACCACGGCACCCGACGGCCTCATCCTCTTCAACAGCGGCAATGGCAACGACTTCCTCGTCGTCGAGCTCGTTAAGGGGTGAGGGCGCGACCCCGGGGGGGCGAGCAGGAGGTCCTGAGGACCTCGGGGACCTCCTGAACCTTGGGGACCACCTGGGACACTGGGCGGCTCCTGGGGACCTCCTGAACTTTGTAGGACCTTGGGGACCTCCTGAGCCTCATTGGGTCCTTGGGGACACCAGGGGTGTCCTGGGAACCTTGGGGACCTCCTGGACCTCCTCAGACCTTGGGGACCACCTGGGGACATGGGGGGGGGGGTGTCCTGGGGACCTCCTGAACCTCGTTAGGTCCTTGAGGACCTTGGGGACACCAGGGGGGTCTTGGGGACCTCGGGGACCTCCTGAACCTCATAAGATGTTCAGGACCTCGGGGACCTCCTGGTGACATGGGGGGGGGGGGGGGGGGTCCGGGGGACCCTGGGGACCTCCTCACCCCCCTGGAGACCCTGTGACCCCCTGGGGACCTGGGGGACCCCTCCCTATGGAGCCCACCAAGCCTCAGGCCCCGCCCCATCAGGCCCCGCCCCATCAGGCCCCGCCCCATCAGGCCCCGCCCCATCAGGCCCCGCCCCCGGCTGAGGCCCCGCCCCCCCAGGTACATCCACTACGTCTTCGACCTGGGGGACGGCCCCTCGCTGATGAAGGGGAACTCGGAGCAGCCGCTGCACGACGGGCGCTGGCACGAGGTGTCGGTGGCCCGGGAGGGGGGCACCCTGCACGGGCTGCGGGTGGACGGGCGCCCCGTCACCCAGCACGGCCAGGGCGCCCGCAACCTCGACCTCAAGGGTGAGCGGGGCGACCGCGGGGCGCGGGGGCGCCCGTGGGGGGGGGGCCTATGGGGGGCACCCGTGGGGATGCGTACCTGGAAGGGTGCCTATAGGAGAGGTACCTATGGAGGGGGATGGATGGGGAGGTGCCCGTGGGAGAGGTACCTGTAGGGGAGCACCCGTGGGGGAGCACCTATAGGGGGGCACCCATAGAGATGCATGCATAGGGGGGCACCCATAGGAGAGGTACCTGTAGGGGAGCACCCATGGGGATGCACGCATGGAAGGGCACCCACAGGAGAGGTACCTATAGGGGGGCACCTGTGGGGATGCGCGTGTGGAAGGGTGCCTATAGGAGAGGTACCTACAGGGGAACACCCGTGGAGGGGGGTGGATGGGGAGGCACCCATGGGGGAGCACCTATAGGGGGGCACCCATAGGAGAGGCAGCCGTGGGGGAGCACCTATACGGGGGTACCTATAGAGATGCATGCATAGGGGGGCACCCATAGGAGAGGCACCCGTGGGGGGCACCCAAAGGGGGGAGGCGCCTGTGGGTGGGCACGTACGGAGGGGCGGGCGTGGGGAGGCACCTATGGAGGTGCATATGGGGGGCGCCCGCGGGTGACCCCCCCGCCCCCCCAGGGGAGCTGTACATCGGGGGCGTCAGCAAGGGGCTGCTGGGGCGGCTGCCCAAGCTGGTGGCCTCGCGCGGGGGCTTCCAGGGCTGCCTGGCCTCCCTCGACCTCAACGGCCGCCTGCCCGACCTGCTGGCCGACGCGCTGCACCGCGTGGGCCACGTCCAGCGCGGCTGCGACGGTGAGGGCGCGGGGCGCGGCGGGGTGCGTGGAGGGTGCAGGGGGCTGTAAGAAGGGGTACGGGGGTGCGCAGGGCTTCGGGAGGGTGCAGGAGGGGACTTGGGGGTGCAGGGGGGTGCACAAGGGTGCGCAGGTGGGCAGGAGGGTGCATGGGGGTGCAGGAAGGGGTACGGGGGTGCAGGAGGGTGCACACAGGTGCAAGAGGGAGCGGGAGGGTGCACAGGGCTGTCGTGGGGTGCAGGAGGGTGCACAGGGGTGCAGGAAGGGGTACGGGGGTGCAGGAGGGTGCACACAGGTGCAAGAGGGAGCGGGAGGGTGCACAGGGCTGTCGTGGGGTGCAGGAGGGTGCACAGGGGTGCAGGAAGGGGTACGGGGGTGCAGGGGGGTGCAGGAGGGTGCACAGGGGTGCAGGAAGGGGTACGGGGGTGCAGGAGGGTGCACCCAGGGGCAAGAGGGAGCGGGAGGGTGCACAGGGCTGTCGTGGGGTGCAGGAGGGTGCACAGGGGTGCAGGAAGGGGTACGGGGGTGCAGGAGGGTGCACAAGGGTGCAGGAGGGTGCACACAGGTGCAAGAGGGAGCGGGAGGGTGCACAGGGCTGTCGTGGGGTGCAGGAGGGTGCACAGGGGTGCAGGAAGGGGTACGGGGGTGCAGGGGGGTGCAGGAGGGTGCACAGGGGTGCAGGAAGGGGTACGGGGGTGCAGGATGGTGCACACAGGTGCAAGAGGGAGCGGGAGGGTGCACAGGGCTGTCGTGGGGTGCAGGAGGGTGCATAAGGGTGCATGGGCAGGCAGGAGGAGGCAGGGGGGACCCGGGGGTGCAGGGGGTGCAGGAGGGGGTACGGGGCTGCCCAGAGACTCACGGGAGTGCACAAGGGCAGGCGAGGGTGCACGGGTGCTCATGGGGCGCCCAGGGGACTGCGGGGCCGGACACGAGCACCCGAGGGTGCTCGGGGCACGTGGGGTGTGTGCACAGGGGCAGAGAGGGGTGCACGGGGGTGCACAGAGGCAGATGGAAGTGCACAGGGTTGCACGGGGATGCACCAAGGCAGCTGGGGGTGCACAGGGGTGCACCAAGGCAGCTGGGGGTGCACAGGGGTGCACCAAGGCAGTTGGGGGTGCACAGGGGTGCACGGGGATGCACCAAGGCAGTTGGGGGTGCGCAGGGGTGCACCGAGGCAGTTGGGGGTGCATGGGGGTGCACAGGGGTGCACCAAGGCAGAGGGGGGTGCGCAGGGGTGCACCGAGGCAGTTGGGGGTGCACGAGGGTGCACAGAGGCAGTTGGGGGTGCACGGGGGTGCACAGGGGTGCACCAAGGCAGCTGGGGGGGTGCACAGGGGTGCACAGGGGTGCACCAAGGCAGAGGGGGGTGCACGGGGATGCACCGAGGCAGAGGGGGGTGCAGGGGGGTGCATGAGGACACGCAGGGCGGGGGCTGGGGTGGGGGCACCCCAGTGACGCCGGCGCCCGCAGGCCCGAGCACGACGTGCACGGAGGAGTCGTGCGCCAACCAGGGCGTCTGCCTGCAGCAGTGGGACGGCTTCACCTGCGACTGCACCATGACCTCGTACGGGGGCCCCGTCTGCAATGACCGTGAGTGCCGGGGGCGCGGGGGGCGCAGGGCCCTTGCACGGGGGCGGCACGGCCCCGCGGCGCTCGTGCAAGGTGCGGGTGGCCCCGCGTGCCTTGCGCCGGGGGTCTGCGTCCCCGGGTGCCTTGCACAGGGCACGTGTGGCCTCGTGCCTCCCACGGGGCACGCGTGTCCCTTGCGCGAGGTGCGCGTAGCCCCGTGTGCCTTGCACGGGGCGTGTGTGGCCCCGCGTGCCTTGCACGGGACACGTGTGTCCCTTGCACAAGATGTCCGTGTCCCTTGCACGGGGCTCGTGTCCCCGCGTCCCTTGCACGGGGTCCCCGTGTCCCCACGCCATCGAGGCCCAGGTGAGCTCCAGGCAGAGCCGGCCCCTGCCGCTTGCACACACGTGTGGGGCCCGAGGGGCGTGCGAGGGCTGGTGATGAGACCCCCCCCAGGTCTGTGGGGCGCCTGTGGGGCAGGACGTGGGGCACGGTGACGCCGTGGGGCAGGACGGGGGTCGCAGTGGCTCTGGTGGGGTCCCGGGGGTCCCTGAGAGCTGCTGTGGGGCAGCTGTGGGTCCCTGTGGGGCTGCCGAGGGTCGCAGGGGGTCCCCGGGGGGCTCCTGGGGGTCTCTGTGGGTCGCAGGGGGTCCCCGGGGGGCTCCTGGGGGTCTCTGTGGGTCGCAGGGCGTCCCCGTGGGGCTGCCGTGGGTCTCTATGGGTTATAGGGGGTCTCTGTGGGGCTCCTGGGGGTCTCTGTGGGTCCCCGCGGCTCCCCCGTGGGGCTGCCGGGGGTGTCCGTGGGTTCCCCCGCGGGTCGCGGCGTCGCCCCTCCCCCCGCAGGCCCCTCCCCCGCCCCTCCCCCCTCCCCCGCCCCTCCCGCTGCAGCAGCCGCCGCCGCCGCCGCCCCACGGCCGCCCGCCGCCCCACCGCGCCCCACCGCCGGCCCGGCCCGGCCCGGCCCGACCCGGCCCGACCCGCCGCTGCCCAGGCCAGAGCCCCCCGGGCCCCTCCGCATCCCCCCGCACCTCCATCCTCCTCCGCCCCACACCTCCATCCTCATCCTCCTCCGCCCCACACCTCCATCCTCATCCTCCTCCGCCCCACACCTCCATCCTCATCCTCCTCCGCCCCACACCTCCATCCTCATCCTCCTCCGCCCCACAACCTCCATCCTCATCCTCCTCCGCCCCACAACCTCCATCCTCCTCCGCCCCACACCTCCATCCCCTGCCCCCGCCGCGCCCCACATCCCCTCCCCCCTCCCCCGGACGATGCTCGACCCCCTCTGAGCCCCCCCGCGCCCCCCGCCCTGGCCCCCCCCGCCCCGGGGCCCCCCTCGCCCCCCCCGCATGCGCTGAGCCCCGGGGGGGGGATCCGGACCCCCAGCGGGGGGGGCGCTCGGCGCCCCCCGGCCCCGCTCCCCAGGGGGGGTGGGGACCCCCCGCGCCCGTCAGGGGCACCCGGGGAGCGACCGCTTTGCTAGGGGGGGGCGGCCCCCCCCAGCCCCATCGCGGGGGGATTTGGGGTAACTCAGGCCCCCCCCAGCCCCATTTTGGGGGGATTTGGGCCCCCCAGCTCCATTTGGGGGGGATTTGGGGTAACTCGGCCCCCCAGCCCCATTTTGGGGGGATGTGGGCCCCCAGCCCCATTTTGGGGGGATTTGGGGTAACTCGGCCCCCCAGCCCCATTTTGGGGGGATTTGGGGTAACTCGGGCCCCCAGCCCCATTTTAGGGGGATTTGGGCCCCCCAGCCCCATTTTCGGGGGATTTGGGGGTGACCCGGCCCTCTCCAGCCCCATTTGGGGGGATTTGGGGTAACTTGGGCCCCCCAGCCCCATTTTGGGGTGACCTGGCCCCCCAGCCCCATTTTCAGGGGATTTGGGGTAACTTGGGCCTCCCCCAGCCCCTTTTTGGGGTGCCCTGCCCCCCCCCCAGCCCCATTTTCAGGGGTTTTGGGGTACCTTGGCCCCCCCCAGCCCCATTTGGGGTGACCCGGCCCCCCCAGCCCTGCGGGTGGGTTTTGGGGTCCTTTAGCCCCAGCGGGGGGGGATCCGGGGACCCCTGGGCCCAGTTTTGAGAGGATTTGGGGCTGCCCCCCCCAGCCCCATTCTTGGGGCGACTCGAGGCCCCCCCAGCCCCCCCCCCCCTTATTTCAGCCCCCCGGCCCCATTTTGGGGTGCAGTCCCCCCCCGGGACACATTTTGGGGCTCAGCCCCTTTCTGGGCCGCAGACCCCCCGCGGCATTTCGGGGCGCCGTCCTCCCCCCGTCCCCGTTCTGGGGCTCGCTCCTCCCCGTAGCCCGCTCTGGGGCGCGCCCCCTCTCTCCATCCCCCATTTTGGGGCGCACCCCCCTCTCTCCACCCCCCCCCCCCCCCATTTTGGGGGCTCCCCCCACCTTCCCATCCCCATTTGGGGGTCCTCCCCCCATCTCCGTCTCCCCCATCCCCATTTGGGGGTTCTTTCCCCCCACCTCTTTCCCCTCCCCATTTAGGGGCTCTCCCCCCATCTCCCCCCCCCATTTGGGGGCTCTCCCCCTCCCCATTTAGGGGGTCTCTCACCCCCCCATCTCCCCCTCCCCATTTAGGGGATCTCCCCCCATCTCCCCCCCCCATTTGGGGGCTCTCCCCCTCCCCATTTAGGGGGTCTCTCACCCCCCCATCTCCCCCCCCTCCCCCTTTGGGGGCTCTCCCCCCATCTCCCCCCCCATCTCCCCCCCCCCCTTTGGGGGCTCTCCCCCTCCCCATTTAGGGGGTCTCTCCCCCCCATCTCCCCCCTCCCCCTTTGGGGGCTCTCCCCCCATCTCCCCCTCCTACCTCCCCCTCCCCATTTAGGGGATCTCCCCCCATCTCCCCCCCCCCGGGGGCTCCCCCGGCCCCGTCTCGGGGTGCCCCCGCCCTGGGGGGGCCCGGGCGATGGCGGGCGGGCGCTGAGGGGCCGATGGGGGGCCGGGGGGGCCCCGGGGCGCTGGGGCTGGCGCTGCTGGCGCTGGGGGTGCTGGCGGCCCCCGGGCGCCCGGCCAGGGTCTCCTCCAGCCTCTCCACCACCCACCACGTCCACCACTTCCACAGCCGCCACGGCACCGTCCCCATCGCCATCAACCGCACGCCCTTCCTCACCCGCGGCGCCCACGGTGAGCCGCCGCCGCCCTGCCTCCCCCCCCTCCTCCTCCTCCTCCTCCTGGGCACCCCAGAACCCTCCTGCTCCTCCTGGGCACCCCGGCCGGCCTTCCTCCTCCTCCTCCTCCTCCTCCTGGGGACCCCAGCCCCCCTTCCTCCCCCCCCCCCTCCTCCTCCTCCTCCTGGGCACCCCAGAACCCTCCTGCTCCTCCTGGGCACCCCGGCCGGCCTTTCTCCTCCTCCTCCTCCTCCTCCTCCTCCTGGGGACCCCAGCCCCCCTTCCTCCCCCTCCTCCTCCTCCTCCTCCTCCTGGGCACCCCAGAACCCTCCTGCTCCTCCTGGGCACCCCAGCCGGCCTTCCTCCTCCTCCTCCTCCTCACCCCCTTCCTCCTCCTCCTGGGCACCCCAGAACCCTCCTGCTCCTCCTGGGCACCCCGGCCGGCCTTCCTCCTCCTCCTCCTCCTCCTCCTGGGGACCCCAGCCCCCCTTCCTCCCCCCCCCCTCCTCCTCCTCCTCCTGGGCACCCCAGAACCCTCCTGCTCCTCCTGGGCACCCCGGCCGGCCTTCCTCCTCCTCCTCCTCCTCCTCCTCCTCCTGGGGACCCCAGCCCCCCTTCCTCCCCCTCCCCCTCCTCCTCCTCCTCCTGGGCACCCCAGAACCCTCCTGCTCCTCCTGGGCACCCCAGCCGGCCTTCCTCCTCCTCCTCCTCCTCCTGGGGACCCCAGCCCCCCTTCCTCCCCCTCCTCCTCCTCCTGGGCACCCCAAAACCCTCCTCCTCCTCCTGGGGACCCCGGCCGGCCTTCCTCCTTCTCCTCCTCCTGGGGACCCCAGCCCCCCTTCCTCCCCCTCCTCCTCCTCCTCCTGGGCACCCCAAAACCCTCCTGCTCCTCCTGGGCCCCCCGGCCGGCCTTCCTCCTCCTCCTCCTCCTCCTCCTGGGGACCCCAGCCCCCCTTCCTCCCCCTCCCCCTCCTCCTCCTCCTCCTGGGCACCCCAGAACCCTCCTGCTCCTCCTGGGCACCCCAGCCGGCCTTCCTCCTCCTCCTCCTCCTCACCCCCTTCCTCCTCCTCCTGGGCACCCCAGAACCCTCCTGCTCCTCCTGGGCACCCCGGCCGGCCTTCCTCCTCCTCCTCCTCCTGGGGACCCCAGCCCCCCTTCCTCCCCCTCCTCCTCCTCCTGGGCACCCCAAAACCCTCCTGCTCCTCCTGGGCACCCCAGCCGGCCTTCCTCCTCCTCCTCCTCCTGGGGACCCCAGCCCCCCTTCCTCCCCCTCCTCCTCCTCCTGGGCACCCCAAAACCCTCCTGCTCCTCCTGGGCACCCCGGCCGGCCTTCCTCCTCCTCCTTCTCCTGGGGATCCTGCCTGGCCTTCCTCCTCATCCTGGGCACCCCGATTGGCCTTCCTCCTCCTCCTCCTCCTCCTCCTGGGGATCCTGCCTGGCCTTCCTCCTCATCCTGGGCACCCCGATTGGCCTTCCTCCTCCTCCTCCTCCTCCTGGGGACCCCAGCCCCCCTTCCTCCCCCTCCTCATCCCCCTCCTCCTCCTGGGCACCCCAAAACCCTCCTCCTCCTCCTGGGCACGCCGGCCAGCCTTCCTCCTCCTCCTCCTCCTCCTGGGGACCCCAAAACCCCCTCCTGCTCCTCCTGGGGACTCTGGCTGGCCTTCCTCCTCCTCCTCCTGGGCACCCTGCCGCCCTTCCTCCTCCTTCTCATCCTGGGCACCCCAATTGGCCTTCCTCTTCCTCCTCCTCCTTCTGGGGGCCCCAAAACCCTCCTCCTCCTGGGGACCCCGGCTGGCCTTCCTCCTTCTTATCCTCCTCCTCAGGACCCCAAAACCCTTCCTCCTCTTCCTCCTCATCCTGGGGACCCCAAATCCCTCCTCATCCTCCTCTTGGGGACCCCAAAAACCCCGACCTGCTCCTCCTCCTGCCCACTGTGACCCCAAAACCTTCCTCCTGGGGACCCTGACTGGCCTTCCTCATCATCATCTTCATCCTCGGGACCCCAAAACCCCATCCTGCTCCTCATCCTCCTCCTTGGGACTCTAAAACCCTTCCTCCTCTTCCTCCTCATCCTGGGGACCCTGGCCAGCCTTCCTCCTCGGGACCCCAAAACCCCCGTCCTGCTCCTCTTCCTTCCTGCTCACAGGGACCCCAAAACCCTCTTCCTCCTGGGGACCCATGATGGCCTTCCTCCTCCTCCTCAGGACCCCAAAAATCCCATCCTGCTCCTCTTCCTCCCCTCCTGCTCATGGGGACCCCAAAACCCTCCTCCTCCTCCTTTTGGGGACTCCACACCGGCTTTCCTCCTCCTCCTGCTTACAGGGACCCCAAACCCCTCCTCCTCCTCCTCCTGGGGACCCCCAGACCGACGTTCCTCCTCCTTCTCCTCCTCTTCCTCCCCTCCTGATCCCGGGGGACCCCAAAACCCTGCCCTCCTCTTCCTCCCACCCTGCTTGTGGGGACCCCAAAGTCCCCATCCTCCTCCTCCTCCTGTGCTCTCGGGGACCCCAAAACTCTCCTCCTCCTCCTCTTCATCCCCTCCTGCTTGCAGGGACCTCGAACCCCCATCCTGCCCTTCCTCACCCTCTGCTTCCTCCCCTCCTGCTCATGGGGACCCCAAAACCCCTCTTCTCCTCCTCCTCCTCCTCCTCTTCCTCCCAGGGCCCCCCAGACCGGCCTTCCTCCTCCTCCTCCTCCTCCTCCTCCTCCTCCTCTTCCTCTTTCTCCCCTTGTGCTCACAGGGACTCCAAGCCCCCAGCCTGCTCCTTTTCCTCCTCCTCTTCCTCCCGGGGCCCCCATGTCTGGCCTTCCTCCCCCCTCCCCCCGGGGCTGTGGTTGATGGGGGGGCAGGGTCTGTGGGGGCATCCGTGCCCCCCTTGCACACACGCGTGTGCGCGGCCCCGTGGCGCCCGTGCGTGCGTCCTCGTGTGTGTGTGTGCAGGGCCCAGGGGTGCGGAGCGCCTGGTGCGGGGGGGGGTGCGGGGGGGGGTGCGTGTGTGCGCGCACATGAGCGCGTGCGCACGGCCGTTCAGTGCTCCAGGGCCGCGCGTGCCCCACGGGGGCGCGGGGCTGGGACACGGGGACGAGCCAAGCCCTCGTGCGAGCCCCGTGTCCCTTGTGCAAGGCTGAGCCCTCGTGCGAGCCCCAGGCTCCTCGTACGAGCCTGCGCCCCTCATGCGAGCCCTCGTGCGAGCCCCGTGCCCTCGTGCGAGTCCCAGGCTCCTCATGCGAGCCCAGCACCCCTCGTGCGAGCCCTCGTGCGAGCCCCATGCCCTCGTGCGAGTCCCAGGCTCCTCATGCGAGCCCAGCACCCCTCGTGCGAGCCCCCGTGCGAGCCCCATGCCCTCGTGCGAGTCCCAGGCTCCTCATGCGAGCCCAGCACCCCTCGTGCGAGCCCTCGTGCGAGCCCTCGTGCGAGCCCCAGGCTCCCCACGCGAGCCCGTGCCCTCGTGCGAGCCCCGCGCCCGGCAGCGCCGCGGCCGCCCCCTGAGCCCCTCTCCCCACAGCTGGCACCACCTACATCTTCGGGAAGGGGGGGGCCCTGATCACCTACACCTGGCCCCCCAACGACCGCCCCAGCACCCGCGCCGACCGCCTGGCCCTGGGCTTCAGCACCCACCAGCGCGATGCCGTCCTGCTGCGGGTGGAGAGCGCCGCCGGGCTGGGGGACTTCCTGCAGCTCCACATCGTAAGGGGGAATGGGGGTCCTGGGGGGAACGGGGGGGAAATGGGGGTCCTGGGGGGAATGGAGGGGTCGAGGGGGTCCTGGGGGGAAGGGGGGACTTCCTGCAGCTCCACATCGTAAGGGGGAATGGGGGGGAAAAGGGGGGGTCTGGGGGGAATGGGGGTCCTGGGGGGTGGAAATGGGGGTCCTGGGGGGGATGGGGGGGTCTAGGGGTCCTGGGGCGCTTCCTGCAACTCAACATTGTAAGGGGGGGGATCTGGGGGGGGAAATGGGGGTCCTGTGGGGGAAAAGGGGGGCTTCC
Organism: Nipponia nippon; assembly: GCF_047370975.1. Classification (NCBI taxonomy): domain Eukaryota; kingdom Metazoa; phylum Chordata; class Aves; order Pelecaniformes; family Threskiornithidae; genus Nipponia; species Nipponia nippon. Next base: position 332,629 of record NW_028262375.1, read on the forward strand.
TGCAGCTCCACATCACAAAGGGGGGTGGAAGGGGAGTCCTGGGGGGGAATGGGGGGTCCCGGGTGCCTGGGCCCCCTGTGGGGCAGCCCCATCCCCGCTCCAGGGGTCCCAGGTGTGCGGGAGCCCCCCTGCCCCCCCTCGTTAGCGGCCGCCTTCGTTGGCGTGTGGCGCGGGGGCGGGGACCCACGCGTGCCCCCCCCACAGGCGCAGGGGGCCGTGGGGGTCCTGTTCAACGTGGGGACGGAGGACATCGCGCTGGAGGAGCGGGGGGCGGCCGTCAGCGACGGGCGCTTCCACGTCGTCCGCTTCACCCGCAGCGGCGGCAACGCCACCCTCCAGGTGGACGGCGGCCCCCTGCACGAGCGCTACCCCCCAGGTACCACCCCCAGCCACCCTATAGCACCCATAGGCACCCCGGGCACCCCACGGCGCTGAGAGACACCCCAGAGCCACCCTATAGCACCCGTAGGCACCCCAGAGCACTTTGAGACACCCTATAGCACCCCTGTAGCATCTACAGACACCCTAGAGGCACCCCATGGCACCCCTGAGTGCTTAGAGCCACCCTATAGCACCCATAGGCACCCCAGAGTGCTTAGAGACACCCTATAGCATCCCTATAGCAACCCCTATAGCATCTATAGACACCCTATGGCATCCCAGAGTGCTTAGAGACACCCTATAGCACCCACAGACACCCCAGAGCCACCCTATGGCACCTGTAGGCACCCTGGAGTGCTTAGAGATACCCCAGAGCAACCCTATGGCACCCATAGGCACCCCCAAGTCCCCCTATGGCACCCATAGGCCCCCCAGAGTGCTTAGAGACATCCTATAGCACCCCTAGAACATCTATAGACACCCCAGAGCCACCCCGTGGCACCTCTGAGCCACCCTATGGCACCAATAGGCACCCCAGAGCGATCCTATAGCACCTCAGAGCACTTAGAGACACCCTATAGCACCCATATAGCATCTATAGACACCCCATAGCACCCCTACAGCACCTACAGGCACCCTGTAGGCCTTACAGGCACCCCGTAGCACCTGGAAACACCCTATAGCACCCCGTAGCACCTACAGGCACCCCAGAGTGCTTAGAGACACCCTATAGCATCCCCGTAGCTTCTTCAGGTGCCCCTACGGCACCTACAGGCACCGCAGAGTGCCTACAGTCACACTATAAGTCCTCTGTAGCACCCCTATAGACCTCCTGTAGCCCCTATGCCCCCTATAGGCCCCCTATACCCCCCATACCACCTGTAGGTCCCCTATAGCCCCAATACCCCCCTGTAGGCTCCCTGTAGCACCCCGATAGGCCCCGTATAGCCCCCATACCCCCTGATAGCCCCCCTATACCCCCGTACCAGCTCTAGGCCCCCTATAGCCCCCCCGTGCTAACGAGCCCCCCACTAACGAGGGCGCTAACGAAGGGCAGCGCAGCGCGACCGCTGCCGCGAGGGGACCCCGCCCCCCCTAATGCCCCCCTAAATGCCGCATAAACCCCCCCACCCCGCCAACGCCCCAGCCACGCCCCAGCCGTGCCGCCGCTGGTGACATCGTGGTCACGGCCTGGTGATGTCAGCGGTGACGCCAATGGTGACACCATGGCCATACCACCAACCGCGCTGTGGTGACGCCGATGGTGACGCCATGGTCGGGCCGCGGTGCCGACAGCAGCGATGTCAACGGTGACACCGTGCTCCCACCGTGGTGACGCTGATGGTGACGCCAATGGTGACACCATGGTCACGCCACAGTGCCACTGACCGTGACACCAGCGGTGACACCACAGTGCTGCCGATGGTGATGCCAACAGTGACGCCATGGCCACGCCACAGTGATGCCAACAGTGATGCCACGGTCCCACCACGGTGCCGCTGACGGTGACGCCCATGGTGACGTCACGGCCACACCATGGTGACACCACGGTCCCACCACGCTGCTGCTGCTGGTGCCACCGACGGTGCCGCCGTGGCCACACCATGGTGCCGCCAACAGTGACACCACGGTCCCACCACGGTACCGCCGACGGTGACGCCATGGCCACACCACAGCGCCGCCACTGGTGACACCACGGTGCCACCGATGGTGATGCCATGGCGATGCCGACACCCACACCATGATGCCACCGTCGGTGCCACCGTGGGTGCCCCACGCCGGCCCCGGTGCCGACGGCCGTGCCGGCGGCGCCACGCCGGGCGGTGCCGCGCCGTAACCCTCTTCTCCTCCCTCCGAAGGCAGCGGGGACAGCGAGCGGCTGGCGCTGGCGCGGCAGCGCATCCCCTACCGCCTGGGGCGGGTGGTCGATGAGTGGCTGCTCGACAAAGGTAACTCGTCAGCGCCGCCCTAACGAGCACCCCCCCGCCCCGCCCCACGCCCGGGCCCTGCCCGGGCCCCCAGATGTTTGGGCACCCTGGCCTCTGGGCCCCAGATGTTTGGGGACCCCGGCATCCGGGCCCCAGGTGTTTGGGCCCCCCGGTGTCCAGGCCCCAGATGTTTGGGCCCCAGATGTTTGGGGACTCTGGCATCTGGGCCCCAGATGTTTGGGCCCCCGGGCCCCACGTCCTCAGGACCTCGCTGTCCCGGGGCCCCCCCAGCCCTGGTTAACCCGCGCTAACCCCGGTTAAAGGGACGCTAACGAACCTAACCGCCCCCTAAACCGCGCTTTAACCCTTTGAGTGCTGCCGCCCTGTGCCCTAAACCAGCATAAACGAAGCTAAAACCCGCATAACCACCGCACTAATTAGCGACACTAATTGGCCCGGGGATAAGTGATGGCGACGGGGCAGGGCCGGGGTGTGCACAAGGGCCGCGAGCGTGCGAGGGGCCGCGGCGGCACGAGGGCCGTGTGTGCGTGTCATGCGTGCACGAGAGCAGTGCCTGCACTAGGGCCACAGGCGTGCCAGGGCCACGCGCGCACGAGGGTTGTGCGTGCACGAGTTCTGTGCGCGGATGAGGGCTGCGTGCACCCGGGAACCGCCCCTGCACTCGCACGCCCACGCGCGCCCCGGCCCCGCCCAGGCAGGACCCCCCCTGCCCCAGCTGAGCCGAAAGCGGCTGAACGGGGCCCAGCGGAGCCCCCGGTGCAGCGCGGAGGGTTGGAGGGGCCGGGAGGGCGTTGGGGTCCCTTTAACTGCCCGGGGGGGGAGGGGGGGGACAGGGCACGGCTGCTCCTCGTGCGACGCACGCACGGCCCTCGTGCAAGGCGCGGGCGGTGCTTCTCGCAATGCACGCTTGTGCAACGCGCACCGGGGCCCTCGTGCAAGGCACTCACGAGAGGGCCTCGTGCGGGGTGGACTCGTGCAACGCGCACCTGGCCCTTGTGCAACGCGCCCTTGTGCAATGCACACCGTAGCCCTTGTGCGATGCACAGAGAGCCCTTGTGCCGCGCACCCCGGTGCAAAGCACGCACGGCCCTGGTGCGACGCACAGCGCGCCCCCGTGCCGCGCGCCCTGGTGCAATGCACAGAGAGCCCTTGTGCCGCGCACCCCGGCGCGACGCACACGCGGCCCTGGCGCGACGCACGCCGCGGCCCCGGCGCGACGCGACGCACCGCACGCCCCGGTGCCGCGCGCCCCCTCCCCGCGCGCGTCCGCGGCCCGTGGGCGGCCGCGCGTGCGACAGGCTCTGTCCCCCCCAGGCCGCCAGCTGACCATCTTCAACAGCCAGGCGGCGGTGCGGGTGGGGGGCCGGGACCGCGGCCGCCCCTTCCAGGGGCAGCTCTCGGGGCTCTACTACAACGGGCTGAAGCTGCTGGCGCTGGCGGCCGAGGGGCACCCGCGCGTGCGGCTGGAGGGGGACCTGCGGCTGGTGGGGGAGCCGCCCCCGCCCCCCGCCCCGCCCGGCGCCACCCCCGCGCCCCCCGACATGGCCACCACCATCATGGAGACCACCACCACCATGGCCACCACCACCACGCGCCGCGGGCGCTCGCCCACCCTCCGCGACACCGTCGCCCAGGTACGGGGGGGCCGGGGGGGGGGGGGGCCCCCGCCGGGGCGCGGCGCGGGCAGTGACCCCCGCCCCGTCCCCCCAGAACACGGACGACCTGCTGGTGGCCTCGGCCGAGTGCCCGAGCGACGACGAGGACCTGGAGGAGTGCGAGCCCGGCACAGGTGGGTGCTCCTCCGCGGGGGCGCCCCGGGCACGCGCGCGTGCGAGGCGGCCTCGCACGCTTGCCCGGGGCACGCCCGCGCCCCCCGCCCCGCCACCACCCCCCCGCGGCGGCGGCGGCGGGACCCCTCGCGCACGCGCGCGCGTCTCCTGACACGCTCGCCCGGGCGCGCGCTCGCGGGGACGTGCGCACAGGGAGGCCCCTGGTCGCACACGCGCATGCGCAAGAGCCACGCACGCTTGCACACACAGGCGTGCGCTTGGCTGTGCGCGCTCGTACCCACACAGGTGCATCCGCACGCATGTGGACAAGAGCCACTCGTGCACACGCACCCACACGCACACACAGGCTCACACGCGCTTGTGCACACAGAAAGGCACCTGGCTGCACACACACCACACACGCGTGCACACGCCCACAGTCACACAGCTGTACGCACGTGCACAAGAGCTGCTTGCCCACACGTGTGCGCACAGGCACACAGCTGCGTGCACGCCCACACGTGCATAAGAGCTGCTCACACACACGTGCACATGGCTGGACACACATACACGTGCTCAAGTGCACACACGTGTGCAAAACAGCTGCTCACGCACGCACAGGCTCACGCCCACGCCTGTGCACACAGGAAAGCAGCTGGCTGCTCACACGTGTGCCCACAGCTGCTCTCACACACACACACACACACACACACACACACACACACACGTGAACCACAGCCGCTCACGCGCCTGCACACACGTGCCCACACTCACACGTGCCCCCCGCGCACGCCCCCGCCCCCGCGGCCCCATACCTCACGCGCCTGCAGACGCGCGTTCCCCGCCCTGCAGCACGCGCCCCCGCCCGCGCTGCGCACACGTGTGTGGCCCGGGGCCCGCGCGAGCCCCGCCCCTTGCCCCACCCTCACCCACAGCAAGCCCCCGGCCCCACCCCGATGACGGACGGACGGACGGACGGACGGACAGGGAGGGGACCCCGCCAGCTGGGTGCCGCCCCCGCGTGCGAGGCCGTCGCACGCCCACTGCCGCCCAGGGCCTCGTGCGAGGACCCTCCCCTCCCCCCCCCCCCCCCGTCCCTGCACCCCTCCCCCAGCGTCGCACGGGGCTCTGCTGAGCCCGGAGGCCTGGGGCCCCCCCACACCCACGGGTGCCCCCCAGCACCCACGGGTGCCCCCCACACCCACGGGTGCCCCCCGGAGGCCCGGGCCCCTCCCGGCACCGTGGGGGTGGGGGCGTCCCCCGACCCCCCTTGGCCCCATGGGGGGGAGGGGGCGGCAGCGGTTGGGGGGAGCAGGGGGGGAGGAGAGGGGGACGGACAGACGGACTGCTGGACTGCTGGACTGACGGACAGACGCTGGACAGATGACGGATAAAGGGGGGGAATGGATGGAGGATGGACGGATGGGTTCACGGATGGAAGGACGGATGGACGATGGATGGAAGGACGGATGGACGATGATGACAGGTTCACGGATGGAAGGACAGCTGGACAACGGAAGGAAGGACGGAGGGATGATGGATGGATTACGGGATGGAAGGACAGCTGGATGATGGAAGGAAGGACGGATGGATGGACGAATGATGGATGGACGGACAGATGGGCGATGGATGACAGATGCACAGATGGATGAGGGGTGGATGGAGGGACAGACAAGGCTGGCTGGCTGGACGGACAGACGGGTGGAGTCAAGGCTGGATGGATGGGTGGCTGGACGGATGGACACATGGACAGACAGGTGGAGTCAAGGCTGGGTGGACAGACAGACACGTGGACAGACAGGTGGATTCAGGACTGGATGGATGGACGGATGGATGGACACATGGACAGACAGGTGGATTCAGGACTGGATGGATGGACGGATGGATGGACACATGGACAGACAGGTGGATTCAGGGCTGGCTGGCTGGCTGGCTGGACGGACAGACAGACAGAGAGGTGGCTTCAGGGCTGGCTGGCTGGCTGGCCACATGGACAGACAGGTGGCTTCAGGGCTGGCTGGCTGGCTGGATGGACGGACACATGGACAGAGAGGTGGATTCAGGGCTGGCTGGACACACAGATGGTGGATGGATTCAAGGATGGACGGACACGTGGATGGGCAGGCGGATGGATAGAGTCAAGGCTGGATGAATGGATGGACAGATGGAGGGACTGAAGGATGGATGCAAGGACAGACGGACGGACACAGGGAGGGACGTGTGGATGGATGCAAGGACGGACAGACGGACACAGGGAGGGATGCGTGGATGAATGCAAGGATGGATGGACGGATGGACGGACGGACGGATGGGCAGATTCAAGGGGGGATGGATGGACTTGAGGATGAATGGATGCACGGATGGATGGGCTCAAGAATGGACTTGGGGATGGACGGATGGACACATGGATGGACAGACAGATGGATTCGAGGATGGATGGACTCAGAGGTGGATGGATGGAACCAAGGATGGACTTATGGATGGATGGATGGATGGACGGACGGACGGACGGATGGATGGATGGACGGACAGATGGGTTCAGGGCTTCACAGATGGATTCAGGCTTGGATGGACGCACAGACGGGCAGATGGACTGAGAGCTGGATTCAAGGCTGGGTGGATTCAAGGACAGACGGATGCAAGGCTGGATGGACGGACAGACACAGGGAGGGACGCGTGGATGGATGGACTCAAGGATGGATGGACGGATGGACAGACGGATGGATGGATGGATGGATGGATGGATGGATGGATGGATGGATGGATTTGAGGATGAATGGATGGGTTCAAGGCTGGATTTAGGGGCAGGTGGATGGACACATGGGTGGATGGACGGACGGACAGACAGGTCAAGGCTGGCTGGCTGGACTCAAAGATGGATGCACGGATGGATAGGTTCATGTTTGGATTTGGGGCTGGGTGGATGGATGGACGGACAGATGGTGGATGGACAGAGAGATGGATGGACGGACGGATGGATGGACGGACACATGGATTCAAGGGTGGACGGACGGAAGGCTGGATAGATGGATGGATGGACTTACGGATGGATGGATGGATGGAAACAGCTGGATGCCCAGGTTTGTGGCCGGGTTCAAGGCTTCACGGCGGGATTCAGGCTTGGATGGGCGCATGGCTGGGCGGATGGACGGACGGATGGCTGGTCAGACGGGTGGATGGATGGACAGATGGCTGGTCAGATGGACGGCTGGCTGGGCAGATGAACAGATGGCTGGGCACACAGCTGGTCAGATGGATGGATGGATGGATGGATGGATGGATGGATGGATGGATGGATGGATGGACGGACAGCTGGTCAGCTGAATGGACGGACGGATGGACGGCTGGGCACACGGCTGGTCAGATGGATGGATGGATGGACTGACAGCTGGTCAGATGGATGGACGGATGGATGGACGGATGGGCACACGGCTGGTCAGATGGATGGATGGATGGATGGATGGATGGATGGACGGACAGCTGGTCAGCTGAATGGACGGACGGATGGACGGATGGGCACACGGCTGGTCAGATGGATGGATGGATGGATGGATGGATGGATGGTCAGATGGATGGACAGATGGATGGATGAATGGACGGACCGATAGCTGGTCGGATGGATGGATGGATGGATGGACGGACAGCTGGTCAGATGAATGGACGGACGGATGGACGGATGGGCACACGGCTGGTCAGATGGATGGATGGATGGATGGCCGGATGGCTGGTCAGATGGATGGACAGATGGATGGATGAATGGACGGACCGATAGCTGGTCGGATGGATGGATGGACAGACGGCTGGGCGCACGGCTGGCTGGGCGGATGGAGGCACGGCTGGATCCAGGGCTGGCCGCAGGCCGGGCACAGGCCGCTGGCGCCGCAGGGGGTCGGCCGGCGGCACCTTCTCACCGAGTGTCTCTCTCTTCTTTTCTTTTTGTTCTTTTTTCTCTTTTTTCTTTCTTTCTTCTCTTTTTTTTTGTGTGCTTTCCCTTCCTTCCTGCAATTTCTTTTTCCTCCACGCTAAAATCACCCGGCCCCATCCCGCGATGTAAGTTGACGGCAGCGCCGCGGTTTGCTCTTTTAAAAAAAAGAGAAAAAAAAAAAAAAAAAAAAAAAGCAAAAATTAGCTAAAAAAAAAAAGCTAATAATAATGCTAATAGTACCGGCGAGAAGCGGCGGCGGCGGCGGCAGCGGTGGGGGGGCTCGGGGGGCCGGGGCGGCCGGCAGCGGGGGCTGACGCGGGGCCCCCCCTCTCCGGCCCCCCCGTCCCGTTTCTGTCTCCGCAGGCGGGGAGCTGGTGCTGCCGGCGTCCCCGGCGGGCGGCGGCCCCGCGCCCCCCGCGCCCCCCGCCCCGGCCTCACCCCGCGCCCCGCCCGGCTGCGGCCCCGACTGCGAGGAGCCCTCGGGCTTCGCCTCGGGGGAGGCAGCCGACCCCAACCTGCCGCCGGCCGACGACGAGGACTTCGCGGGCCACGGCGGTGACATCACCGCCCCCCGCCGCGACGACGTCACCGCCGACCTCATCACCGAGGCCAACGCCGAGGCGGTCACCGTCCCCACCGTCGTGGCCGTCCCGCTGCCGGGCCTGGTGCCGGCGGGCGAGCGGCACCCGCGGGAGGGGGCCGCGGGGCGCGGGCGGGTGACGGCCGCCCCGGTCACCCGCCGCCCCGCTGTCCCCACAGCCGCCGCCCCGGGCGCCGTCGAGGTGGTGCGAGAGGCGGGCGGCACCACCGGCATGGTGGTGGGCATCGTGGCCGCCGCCGCCCTCTGCATCCTCATCCTCCTCTACGCCATGTACAAGTACCGCAACAGGGACGAAGGCTCCTACCAGGTGGACCAGAGCCGCCACTACATCGGGGCCGCGGCCCCCAACGCCGCCGCCGCCGCCGCCGGGACCCCGGGGGGGACCCCCAACGCTGCCGCCGCCCCCGGCGGGGGCGCCCCCAAGGAGAAGGTGCCCCCCGCCCCGCCCAAGGCGCCCGGCAAGGCCCGACGCAACAAGGACAAGGAGTACTACGTCTGACGGGCCGCCGCCGCCCCCCGGGCGGCCCCTCCGTGGTCCTGTGCCCCCCCCCCCGGGCAAAGGGGGCGCGGGGGGGTCCCCGCACACCCGGGGGGGCTCCGAGGGGCCCGGGGGCCGGGGGACCCCCGCCCCTCCCCGCCCCCCCCCCTTTTAATCGTTTTTTTCCCGCCCCCCCCGGGTCTTTCTTTGGGTTTGTTTTTTAATTTCTAAAGCCCCGGCGGGGGTTGGGCCCCCCCCGGGGCGCCCCCGCCCCCCCGCGACCCCCGGGCCCCCGGCCCCCTCCGCCGCGCACAGAGGAATACACGGTTCTATACTTCGTACAGCGGCTCCGCCTCTTCCTGCGCCGCCCCGGGACCCCCCGAACCCCCCGGGACCCCTGGACCCTCGGGGACCCCCGGCGGGGGGCGGGGCGGGGGCAGCTCTCCGGGTCCTCCCCGCCGCTAGGGGGCGCCGCCGCCGCCGCCTCCACCTCGGGCCGCCCCGGGACGGGGCGGGGCGGGGCGGGGCGTGACATAACGTGACGTCCCGGCGCGCGGCTCCTCCCCCCGCACCCGCCGCTCTTCCGCCCGGCGCGGGAACGGCGCGCGCGGGACGGCCGGATCCCTGACCCCGCCGTGACCTCCGCGCTGACCCCGCCCCCGCGCATGGAGGGGGAAGGGGAGGGGGAGGGGGCGACCGCGCCGCCGGGCGCTGCCGGTGAGGGGGCGGGGGCGGGGCCGGGGCGGGGCCGGGGGGCCCGGGGGGGGGGGGCCGGTCCCGGTCCCGTCCCCCAGCCCCGGCGCCGCTGCTCCTGCCGGGCGGACGGGCGGGTCCCGGTGGGTCCCTGCGTGTTCCCAGGGGTCCCCGGGGGTCCCCCCAGCCCCGGCGCCGCTGCTCCTGCCGGGCGGGCGGGCTGGTCCCGGGGGTGCCGGTGGGTCCCTGGGTGTTCCCGGGGGTCCCCCCAGCCCTGTCCGTTCCGCAGCCCCGGCGCTGCTGCTCCTGCCGGGCGGGCGGGCGGGTCCCCGGGGGTCCCTAGGGGTGCCGGTGGGTCCCCGGTGGATCCCCCCCAGCCCTGTCCGTTCCCCCCAGCCCCGGCGCTGCTGCTCCTGCCGGGCGGGCGGGCGGGTCCCCGGGGGTCCCTAGGGGTGCCGGTGGGTCCCCGGTGGATCCCCCCCAGCCCTGTCCGTTCCCCCCAGCCCCGGCGCTGCTGTTCCTGCCGGACGGGCGGGCGCTGCCGCTGGCGCTGGAGCCGCCGCCGGGCCCCACGGCCGCCGAGCTGCTGGGCCGCCTGCAGGGGGCGCTGCGCCTGCCGCCCCCCGCCCCCCGCGCGCTGGCGCTGTGGCTCAGCTCCGCCCTCCTGGGTCAGCGGGGGCGGGGTCCCGGGGGGCGGCGGGTGGCCAAGGGTGGCCATGGGCTGTGGGTGGCCGTGGGTCCTGGGTGGCCATGGGTGGCCAGGGGGGCTGTGGGTGGCCAAGGGTGGCCAAGGGTGGCCATGGGCTGTGGGTGGCCGTGGGTCCTGGGTGGCCATGGGTGGCCAGGGGGGCTGTGGGTGGCCATGGGTGGCCGTGGGTCCCTGGGTGGCCGCAGGCTGTTGGTGGCCATGGGGGGCTGTGGGTGGCCATGGGTGGCCGTGGGTCCCTGGGTGGCTGTGGGCCATGGGTGGCCATGGGGGGCTGTGGGTGGCCAAGGGTGGCCGTGGGTCCCTGGGTGGCTGCGGGCCATGGGTGGCCATGGGGGGCTGTGGGTGGCCAAGGGTGGCCGTGGGTCCCTGGGTGGCTGTGGGCCATGGGTGGCCATGGGGGGCTGTGGGTGGCCATGGGTGGCCGTGGGTCCCTGGGTGGCCGCAGGCTGTTGGTGGCCATGGGGGGCTGTGGGTGGCCATGGGTGGCTGTGGGCCATTGGTGGCCATGGGGGGCTGTGGGTGGCCAAGGGTGGCCGTGGGTCCCTGGGTGGCTGCGGGCCATGGGTGGCCATGGGGGGCTGTGGGTGGCCAAGGGTGGCCGTGGGTCCCTGGGTGGCCGCAGGCTGTTGGTGGCCATGGGGGGCTGTGGGTGGCCAAGGGTGGCCGTGGGTCCCTGGGTGGCTGTGGGCCATGGGTGGCCATGGGGGGCTGTGGGTGGCCATGGGTGGCCGTGGGTCCCTGGGTGGCTGTGGGCCATGGGTGGCCACGGGTGGCTGTGGGTCCCTGGGTGGCTGCGGGCCATGGGTGGCCATGGGGGGCTGTGGGTGGCCATGGGTGGCCGCAGGCTGTTGGTGGCCATGGGGGGCTGTGGGTGGCCACGGGTGGCCGTGGGTCCCTGGGTGGCCGCAGGCTGTTGGTGGCCATGGGGGGCTGTGGGTGGCCATGGGTGGCCGTGGGTCCCTGGGTGGCTGCGGGCTGTTGGTGGCCATGGGGGGCTGTGGGTGGCCATGGGTGGCTGTGGGTCCCTGGGTGGCTGCGGGCCATGGGTGGCCATGGGGGGCTGTGGGTGGCCACGGGTGGCCGTGGGTCCCTGGGTGGCTGTGGGCCATGGGTGGCCATGGGGGGCTGTGGGTGGCCACGGGTGGCCGTGGGTCCCTGGGTGGCTGTGGGCCATGGGTGGCCATGGGGGGCTGTGGGTGGCCATGGGTGGCCGTGGGTCCCTGGGTGGCTGCGGGCCATTGGTGGCCATGGGGGGCTGTGGGTGGCCACGGGTGGCCGTGGGTCCCTGGGTGGCTGTGGGCCATGGGTGGCCATGGGGGGCTGTGGGGGGCTGTGGGTGGCCATGGGTGGCCGTGGGTCCCTGGGTGGCCGCGGGTGCCATGCTGTCGCCCCCAGAGGTGCAGCTGAAGCCGCGGCACCGGCCCCTGCGCCTGGTCCGGCAGTGGCCAGAGCTGCTGCTGCGCCTCAGCCTGGGCTCCCCCGACCGCATCGCCCGCGGTGAGCCCGCGGGGCGGGGTCCCGGGGCGGGGGTCCCGGGGCGGGGGTCCCCCCAGGTGTGGGACAGGGCGGGGGTCCCGGGGTGGGGGTCCCCAGGGCAGGATCCCCAGGGTGGGGGGTCCCGGGGGGGGGGGTGGTGCCCTCGGGGCGGGGGTCCCCACGTGAGGGGGGGTCCCCTCGGGGCGGGGGTCCCCAGGCCGGGTCCCCTCTGACGCCCCCCCCCCAGATGAGCCCTGCCTGCAGCTGCGCAGGAACGTCTTCTTCCCCAAGAGCAAGGAGCTGGAGGTGAGCGGGGCCGGGGGGCACCCCACGGGGGGGGGGGGCTGGGCGTGGGGGGCCCCACGGGCGTGGGGGGGTGGGTGTGGGCACCCCGCAGGCATGAGGGCACCCCACGGGCGTGTGGGGCCAGGCGCAGACACCCCACGGGTGTCAGGGGACCCCACCGGCGTGGGGGGCCGGGCGTGGGCACCCCACGGTCGTGCAGGGACCCCATGGGCGTGGTGGGACCCCACGGGTGTGCGGGGCTGGATATTGGGGTCCCCCAGACACCTGGGTCCTGAGTGGGAGGATCCTGGGGAGGCGTGGGGTGCGCGGGGCCACGTCTGGGGAGGCGTGGGGCGAGGCGTGGGGCGAGGCGTGGGGCGAGGCGTGGGGTGCGGCTGTTCCGCAGCTGGAGGACGAGGAGCTGCTGCGGCTGCTGTACGAGGAGGCGCGGGGGAACCTGCTGGGGGGCCGCTACCCCGTGGACCCCCCCGACGGGGAGGAGCTGGGGGCCCTGGCCTGCCGCCTGCGCCTGGGGCCCTTCCGGCCCGGCCACCACACGCCCCGCAGCCTGCGGTCAGCACCACGCCGCGGCCCACGGCACCCCGACCCACGGCACCCTCACCCACGGCACCCCGACCCACGGCACCCACGGCACCCCGACCCACGGCACCCCCGACCCACGGCACCCCCGACCCACGGCACCCTCACCCACGGCACCCTCACTCACGGCACCCCGACCCACGGCACCCCCGACCCACGGCACCCTCACCCACGGCACCCTCACTCACGGCACCCTCACCCACGGCACCCCCGACCCACGGCACCCTCACCCACGGCACCCCCGACCCATGGCACCCCAACCCACGGCACCCCAACCCACGGCACCCTCACCCACAGCACCCTCACCCACGGCACCCCGACCCACGGCACCCTGACCCACGGCACCCCCGACCCACAGCACCCCCGACCCACGGCACCCTCACCCACGGCACCCTCACCCACGGCACCCCCGACCCACGGCACCCCGACCCACAGCACCCCAACCCACGGCACCCTCACCCACAGCACCCTCACCCACGGCACCCTCACCCACGGCACCCTGACCCACGGCACCATCACCCACGGCACCCCGACCCACGGCACCCCCGACCCACGGCACCCTCACCCACGGCACCCCCGACCCACAGCACCCCTGACCCACGGCACCCTCACCCATGGCACCCCCGACCCATGGCACCCCGACCCACGGCACCCTCACCCACGGCACCCCTGACCCACGGCACCCCGACCCACGGCACCCTCACCCACGGCACCCTCACTCACGGCACCCTGACCCACGGCACCCTCACCCACGGCACCCCCGACCCACGGCACCCTCACCCACGGCACCCTCACTCACGGCACCCTGACCCATGGCACCCCGACCCACGGCACCCTCACCCACGGCACCCCCGACCCACGGCACCCCGACCCACGGCACCCTCACCCACGGCACCCCCGACCCACGGCACCCTCACCCACGGCACCCTCACTCACGGCACCCTGACCCACGGCACCCTCACCCACGGCACCCTCACTCACGGCACCCCCGACCCACGGCACCCTCACCCACGGCACCCCGACCCACGGCACCCTCACCCACGGCCCCCCCTCACCCCCAGGCCGCTGCTGGGGGAGCTGCTGCCGCCGCCGCCAGGGCGGGGGGGGCTGTGGGGGGCCCTGCTCCGGCGGGGCCCCCGCCCGCCCCCCCCCGAGGAGGGGCTGCTCCGCGCCTTTGCCCGCGCCCCCGGCCCCCAGGCCACCCCCGCCGACCTCTACCGCGCCTTCCTGCGCCGCTGCCACCCCCTGCCCTACTATGGGTGAGTGGGGGCTGCCGGGCCCCGCAGACCCCCGGGACCCCAGCACCTGGGCCCCACGGAGCCCCCAGACCCCCGGGACCCCAGCACCTGGGCCCCATGGAGCCCCCAGACCCCCGGGACCCCAGCGCCTGGGCCCCATGGACCCCCCAGACCCCCGGGACCCCAGCGCCTGGGCCCCACGGAGCCCCCAGACCCCCGGGACCCCAGCACCTGGGCCCCATGGACCCCCCAGACCCCCGGGACGCCAGCGCCTGGGCCCCATGGAGCCTCCCAACCCCCGGGACCCCAGCGCCTGGGCCCCATGGACCCCCCAGACCCCCGGGACCCCAGCGCCTGGGCCCCATGGAGCCCCCAGACCCCCGGGACCCCAGCACCTGGGCCCCATGGAGCCCCCAGACCCCCGGGACCCCAGCGCCTGGGCCCCATGGAGCCTCCCAACCCCCGGGACCCCAGCGCCTGGGCCCCATGGACCCCCCAGACCCCCGGGACCCCAGCACCTGGGCCCCACAGAGCCCCCAGACCCCCGGGACCCCAGCACCTGGGCCCCATGGAGCCTCCCAACCCCCGGGACCCCAGCGCCTGGGCCCCATGGAGCCCCCAGACCCCTGGGACCCCAGCGCCTGGGCCCCATGGAGCCCCCAGACCCCCGGGACCCCACAGAGCCTCAGCATCCTGGCCCCACACTTCACCCATGGGCCCCAGTGTCCGGGCCCCCCAAGTCACCCCACAGCCACCCGGGGAGGGACCCCCCCATCCCCACTGCGCCCCACAAGTGCACCCGGGGACCCACGCATCCGGGCCCCCCCAGGTGCGCCTTCTTCCCGGGGGCCATCGAGCGCCCCCCCGGGGGCCTGCTGGGCCGGGGGGGGCTGCGGCCCGTCACTGTCGCCGTGGGGCTAGAGGGCGTCACCATCATCGACCCGCGGGAGAAGGTACGGGGGTGCTGTGGGGCAGGATCGGTGCTGGGGGGGCTGTGGGGCAGGATCAGGCCCACAGTGGGGTCTGTGGGGTGGATCAGGCCCACAGTGGGGTCTATGGGGTGGATCAGGCCCACAGTGGGGTCTATGGGGCAGGACGGAGACCGGGGGGGTGTGGGGGGCGGGATGGGGGGCACGGTGGGGCTGGGCAGGGGGCGTAGGGAGCCATGGGGCAGTTTTGGAGGGGCGCCGTGGGGCACAGCGGGCGGCTGTGGGGCACGCCATGGGGCTGACCCCCCACCTGTCCCCCCCAGCACGTGCTGCTGACGCTGACCTACCCTGAGCTGTGCTGGGAGCTGGTGGGCGCCGTGGGGCAGGAGGGGGACGGCACCGTGGGGCAGGAGGGGGACGCCGCGGGGCCCCCCCAGCTGTGGCTGGAGTTCGATGGCGACCACGAAGGCGTCCCCGTCAACCGCCTGCTGCGGGTGTTCTCGCCCCAGGTCAGACCCACGGCCGCGACCCACGGGGGCCCTGCTGGGTTGGGGGGGGCGGCTGGGGGGCAGCTGGGGCTCAGCTCTGCCCCTCAGGGCAGTGGGGAGCAGTTGGGGGGCAGGGGACGGTGGTTGGGGGGCAGTGGGGGGTGTTTGGGGTTGTGTGGGGGGTTGTTGGGGTGCTGGGGGGGTGTTTGAGGGCAGTGGGTGGCAGTTGGGGGGCAGCGGGGGGTGTTTGGGGGGTAGTGAGGGGTTGTTGGGGTGCTGGGGGGTACTTGGGGGGCAGTGGGTGGCAGTTGGGGGTGTCTGGGGGGCAATGGGGGCAGTGGGTGGCAGTTGGGGGTGTCTGGGGGGCAATGGGGGGCAGTGGGTCGCGGTTAGGGGTGTTTGGGGGGCAATGGGGGGCAGTGGATGGCGGTTGGGGGGCAGTGGGTGGCAGTTGGGGGTGTTTGGGGGGCAATGGGGGGCAGTGGGTGGCGGTTGGGGGGCAGTGGGTGGCAGTTGGGGGTGTCTGGGGGGCAATGGGGGCAGTGGGTGGCGGTTGGGGGGCAGTGGGTGGCAGTTGGGGGTGTCTGGGGGGCAATGGGGGGCAGTGGGTGGCGGTTGGGGGGCAGTGGGTGGCAGTTGGGGGTGTCTGGGGGGCAATGGGGGGCAGTGGGTGGCAGTTGGGGGTGTCTGGGGGGCAATGGGGGGCAGTGGGTGGCGGTTGGGGGGCAGTGGGTGGCGGTTGGGGGTGTCTGGGGGGCAATGGGGGGCAGTGGGTGGCGGTTGGGGGGCAGTGGGTGGCAGTTGGGGGTGTCTGGGGGGCAATGGGGGGCAGTGGGTCGCGGTTGGGGGTGTTTGGGGGGCAATGGGGGCAGTGGGTAGCAGTTGGGGGTGTCTGGGGGGCAATGGGGGCAGTGGGTGGCGGTTGGGGGTGTCTGGGGGGCAATGGGGGGCAGTGGGTGGCAGTTGGGGGTGTCTGGGGGGCAATGGGGGGCAGTGGGTGGCAGTTGGGGGTGTCTGGGGGGCAATGGGGGCAGTGGGTGGCAGTTGGGGGTGTCTGGGGGGCAATGGGGGGCAGTGGGTGGCAGTTGGGGGTGTCTGGGGGGCAATGGGGGGCAGTGGGTGGCGGTTGGGGGGCAGTGGGTGGCGGTTGGGGGTGTCTGGGGGGCAATGGGGGCAGTGGGTGGCGGTTGGGGGGCAGTGGGTGGCAGTTGGGGGTGTCTGGGGGGCAATGGGGGCAGTGGGTGGCAGTTGGGGGTGTCTGGGGGGCAATGGGGGGCAGTGGGTCGCGGTTGGGGGTGTTTGGGGGGCAATGGGGGCAGTGGGTAGCAGTTGGGGGTGTCTGGGGGGCAATGGGGGCAGTGGGTGGCGGTTGGGGGTGTCTGGGGGGCAATGGGGGGCAGTGGGTGGCGGTTGGGGGGCAGTGGGTGGCAGTTGGGGGTGTCTGGGGGGCAATGGGGGGCAGTGGGTGGCGGTTGGGGGGCAGTGGGTGGCAGTGGGTGGCGGTTGGGGGGCAGTGGGTGGCAGTTGGGGGTGTTTGGGGGGCAATGGGGGGCAGTGGGTGGCGGTTGGGGGGCAGTGGGTGGCAGTTGGGGGTGTTTGGGGGGCAATGGGGGGCAGTGGGTGGCAGTTGGGGGTGTCTGGGGGGCAATGGGGGCAGTGGGTGGCGGTTGGGGGGCAGTGGGTAGTGGTTGGAGGGCAGTTGGGGGCAGCGGGGGGTTGTTAGGGTGCTGGGGGGGGCACGTGGGGTGTGTGGGGAGCAGTGGGCGGGGTGCCCGCGCTGACCACGCCCACAGGCGGAGCTGATGAGCGCCCTCATCGAGTGCTGCATCGAGCTGGGGGGGGCGGCCCCGCCCCCGGAGCCGGAGCCCCGCCCCCCGCCGGGCGCCCCCTTGCGGCGGCAGGAGAGCGTCACCCGGCCCCGCCTCCAGCGCCTGGCCACGATGGACTACGTGCGGGAGGGTGGGCGGGGGGACCCGGGGTCGGGGGGGGCCTTGAGGGGGCCCTGGGGGTCCTGACGGGGGCGTGGGGGTCCTGGGGGACTCGGGGGTCCTGGGGGGCCCTGGAGGGGACCTGGCGGGGTGTGGGGGGTCCTGGGGGACTCGGGGTCCTGGGGGGCCCTGGAGGGGGGCGTGGGGGGTCCTGGGGGGGCCCTGGGGGTCGTGGGGGGTCCTGGGGGTTGTGGGGGACTCGGGGGGCTCCTGGGGGGACCCGGGGGTCCGGGGGGTCCTGGGGATCGTAGGGGGTTCCTGGAGCAGACCTGGGGGGTCTTGGGGGGTCCTGGGGGACTCGGGGGTCCTGGGGGACCCGGGGACTTGGGGGTCATGAGGGGTCGGGGGGGCCTTGGGGGGTCTGGAGGCAGGGGACACAGGGGGCTGGGGGGGTCCGGGGGTCCCGGCCTGCGCTGACACCCCCCCCCCCCCCATGTCTGTGCTCTCCCAGGGCAGGAGCTGCGGCGGGTGAAGCCCCCCCGGCGCTCGGCCTCCTTCTTCGGGCGGGGGGGGGGCACCGGGCCGGGACAGGGCTGAGCCCCCCCCGTGCAGACTGGGAGCCCCCCGGCACAGACTGGGAGCACTGGGAGCCCCGGAGGGGACCCCCTGCTCTGTACCGACCCCCCTCCCCCACAAATAAAGGGCACAGGACAGGGAGGGCCCCGCCGGTTTGGGGCCAGTTCAGGGCGGTTTGGGACAGCCGAGCGATCCGGGGCAGATCGGGCTGGTTCGGGGCAGATTGGGGCTCTTTGGAGAACATTTGGGACGTTTTGGGGAGGTCTGGCGCAGACTGGGGCGGATTCAGGGCGGTTTGGGACGTACCAGGGCACTTTGGGGCATCAGAGTGATTTGGGGCAGATCTGGGCTGATTTGGGGCAGTTTGGAACTCGTTTGGGGTGGTTTGGGGCTCATCCAGGGCGGTTCAGGACAGCTCAAGGCATTGTGGGGGTAATTCAGGGCATTTTGGGGGTAATTCAGGGCGGTTTGGGGCTGATTCAGGGCGGTTTGGGGCTGACGGGTGGGCAGCGTTGCCAAATGGCGGCCCCACGTGACGGCGGCCATTTTAGGGATGGGGATGGGGGGGCAAGGGGGGACACGGACACACATGTGCACGTGTCATGGGGACAGGGACACACATGTGCGTGTCATGGTGGGGATGGACACGTGTGTGCGTGTGTCACGGGGACGGACGTGTGTATGTGTGTCACGGGACACGGACACGCGCGTGTGTGTGTGCCATGGTGGGGATGGACACGTGTGTATGTGTGTCATGGTGGGACACGGACACGCGTGTGCGTGTGCCATGGTGCGGACGTACACGCATGTGCGTGTCACGGGGCCTTGTGTTTCATGGTGGCCTCCCCTCGTTAGCGCTAACGCGCGCCGCGCCGCCGCACGCACCTCGCTCACCCCGCCGCCTCCTTTGGGGCAAATCCGGCCGATTCGGGGTCACCGCTCTCCTCTCCCGTCCGGGCCTTTGCGCCCTGGGCACAAAAACACCCCCAAATGCAACTATCGCGCTATTTAACCCCGTTTTCCCCCTCGCTCCCCGCCAGCCAGGGGCTATTTTTAACCAATACCGCATTTTTTTACAAATAAAGCGCCAGCACACCCCCGGCTCTGCGGCAAAACTGCCTCGGCCCCAAGCAGCTTTTTAAGGGAGAATCAGGGATTTGGTTAAGCTTCGTGCTCTGAAAGGGGGGGCCAAGGGTTGTCGGGGCTTAACGGACACAGGTGAATTTCGGCTCTGAAACCGAGCAGGTTTACAAACTGAGAAGGGGGAAATGTCAATATTTGGGGGATAAATAGAAATATTTGGGGCATAACGTACATATTTCGGAAAACGGCTTCCCGGGGGAAACCGCGAGGACGCGCCACCCCCGTCCCCGTCCCTCGGGGGCAGGACGGGGCGGTCTGGGGAGGAAACGCCATTCTGGGTCGGTGGAGCGGCCGATTTCTGAAGAAAACGCCTTTTTTTTTCGGTTAGGGAACCAGCAGGGACGGGCCCAGGCCTGGGGCTGGGCGCTACGCGGGCCGAAGGCCGCGCTTTGCCTGAGGGACGGGACGCGCGTGGGGGCGGGGGCACCCACTTTCTGAGGTAAAATCAAAGGAGAAAAGGGTTTTTTTTTTACTTTTTCGTCTCTCCTCGCTGCAGGCGGGGGATGGGGCTCCGCGCCGGCTGGGGGCTATCAACCCCCCCCCCATTTCGGGGCGGACAGGGAAAGAGCGACCGCGCCCCGCGCCCGCCCCCGCCGCCATCGCGGCGGCACTGCGGCGGTGGGCGGGGCCGTGGGCGGGGCGCGCACGCGCAGCGTCGCACTGCGCCACCCGCAGCGGCCGGCGCCGGTTAGAACCGGCCGCGGGGGCCGCGTCGCCGCGGGGGCCGCCTCGGTGCGTATCCCTCCGCCGGTCGGGCCCACCCCCCAAATCCCTGTTTTTTTTGCCTGTAAATGGGCGTGGGTGAGGTATAAAGTTAAAATTAAAGGTGGGGGGAGGGGGAGCGAAGGGGGGGAGGGGCGTTTGTGGCGTTTTAGCGGCGGTTTGGGGGCCCCCGGTCGGGATGGGTGCGGGGGAACGCGGTGAAGTCGTCGTCATCCCCCCCCTTTCCTGAGGTAATTTTTGTGTGAAAAGTCGTTAAAAAGGGCTGGTTTTCAAGAGGGAGGAAAACCTCAGGAAAATGGTGCCCTCAGGATGCAAGAAGAGTGAGGGATGGGGGGGTTTCACCCCAAAATCCTGTGGGGAGCGGGCTGGGGGGGGGGAGGTGGAGGAGCCCCCTCCTTGTGGGCTCAAAAAGGGGCTCTTTGGATAAAAAAAAAGCACTGAAAAGCCGCAGTTCTCAGCACGGTGCATTTTTTTGAGGCCTCCCCCCGTGGTTGTGTGCCGAGTTTGGGCCAAAATCTGTACCCTGGGCCTCGAAGAGGGCTTAAATTGGCCTGAAAGTGCTGGCAGAGCTGTTGGTCCTCTGTTGGGCTCATTTTGAGGATTTTTAGTGCTATTCCAGTAAAAAACCCCATCTTTTTCACCCAGCTGGGCCTTTTTCTTTTCTGATAAAAACCCAGGTTTTGGTGAAAACCAGGTTCATCTTTCCAATGGAAAATGCCTTAAAATGGACCCTTCAAGCCCAGCCCCTGATGGAAAAGCAGCTTTTAGGGGCTTTTCCATGCAGAAAACGTGACCTTTGGCCATGTCGCAGTCGATAAAATAATTTTAAAGCTGAAATTGGTGGTGGTGGTGGGTTGTATGTGCTTAAAACCTGACAGAAATCATGATTGACGTAAATTCTGCCCCAAAAATACAGATTATGAGTGAGGGGAGGCCTCTCCCTGCAGCCAAAATGGTGGAAAACCCCCAGTTTTGAGAGTCTTCATGGCAGAATAATGCAGCAAAACAGTAATAGCAGCAAAATATCTTCTCCTGCAGGAAACGCCCTGGAAACGCGTCGGAAAAACTCGCCCTGCGCCTCCTAAATGCTTCGTTGGCTTCGTCAGCGGCTTTAATTAGTGCTGGATCGGCTTTAATTACAGGTCTCGGGGTGGGGGGGTGTCCTCCCCGCCAGCACTTTTGGAGTGTCGTTTCCTGCCCAGAAATGCCTCAAAGTGCCCCAAAAGGGGATTTTTATTCACCTGGTTGAAAACAGGCTGTGCCGTGACTCAGCACAGCCTGGAAATTGTGTGAAATGCAGAGATTTTGGTGTATTTTTGTGGAAAGGAAGAAGTAAAAAAGGGTTGTTTGGGCTTTGCTAGAAAGGGGCGAAAAGAATTGTTAAAGAAAGGCTTTGTTTGGGCTTTGCTAGAAGGGGACAAAAATATTTATTAAAGGGGTGGTTTGGGCTTTTCTGGAAAGGGGCAAAAATAAATATTAAAAAAGGGTCGTTTGGGCTTTGCTGGAAACAAGGGAAATAGGCAAAAAAAAAAAGGGTTTCTGGGGTCTGTGGGTTCCCCTCAAGAGCCAAGCATCGCTCACCTTTTTTCCCAAGATTTGTGACCGTTTCAGGGAGAAAAGGAGCCTGCGAGGGCCCAGACCCGTGACGCAGCAGGAGTGAAAATGACGTTAAGTATTAAATAAATAACAAGAATGCTCTAAAATCGTCCAGAAAGGTCAGAGCGGGTTTTTTTTTTTTGTCCAGAACAGGCAAAATCGAGCAAAAACTAGGGTTAATTTTAACCATTTTCATGCTAAAACATGCGGGGTGGCCGAATGCCTCCCGCTGCCGGGATGATTTATGGGGGAAAAAAAAAAAAAGAAGAGAAGAGGTTTTCTCGCATGGCAGGGCAGGATTGGGGGTGGATTTTTTTTTTTGGCCGCCACCCTTTTTTGGCGATTTTGGGGATTATTTCTTTGGCCCCCCCGCGGAGGCAGCTGCAGCAGCGCTGACGTGGCTCGGCTTTATAACGGGGGGGCCCAGTGCGGACGGGCGCTCTGCGAGGAAACAGCCCCAAATCACGATTAATTCTTGCAGTGACGGCAATTCCCTCGACGGGAAGAGCCAGAGCCGGCTGCGGCGCTTCTCCGCTGTGAAAAAAGCTCGCAAAGCTGCTTATTTTTTTTTTAAAAAGCTCTTAAAGCTGCTTTATTTAAAAAAAAAAAAGCTCTTAAAGCTGCTTAATTTACAAAAAAAGCGCTCTTAAAGCTGCTTTTTTTAAAGAAAAAAAGATCAGAAAGCTGTTTCCTTTAAAGAAAAAAAAGCTCTTAAAGCTGTTTTCTTTTTTTGAATTCTTAAAATACGGCAGTTCAGTCGTTTGGAAAAGCCGGAGCAAGCTGGGGTGCTTTTTTTAACGAAAAAAGCTCTCAAAGCTTTATTTTTAAAACGAAAAGCTCTTAAAGCTGTTTTATTTTTTAAAAGTGAAGCTCTTAAAAGCTGTTTTTTTTAAAAAAAAATGCTCTTAAGGCTGTTTTAAGAAAAAGCAGCTCTTGAAGCTGTTTTATTTTGTTTTGAATTCTTAAAATGAGGTAATTTGATAGTTTAGAAAAGCCGGAGCGAGCTGGGGCGCTTGTTTAATGAAAAAAAGCTTTCAAAGCTGCTTTACTTTAAAAAAAAAAAAAAAAAAAGCTGCTCTTAAAGCTGTTTTCTTTTAAAAAACACTCTTAAAGCTATTTTTTTTTAAAAAAAAAAAGCTCCTAAAGCTGTTTTATTTTTTTAAAAAGCTCTTAAAGCTGCTTTAATTTTTTTTTTTAAAAAGCTCCTAAAGCTGCTTTCTTTAAGAAAAAGCTGTTCAAGCTTTTTTCCTCGTTCCTCCTACAAAGCAGCGCCGGGCCGGGCCGGGGGAGCGCAGGTTGGGTGCGGGTGCGGATCTTTCGGGAGAGTTTGGGGTGAAGTGCGGCATTTTCAGACAAGACAGAAGATTGCTGGCAGAGGAAGATGGATTGAGAGAGGAGATAATTGGGGGAAAAAAGGAAAACTCAAGAGCGAAGATGAACCGTGGCAGGGAGCGAGATGAACGGCTGGAAGAGAGGAATGAGGGAGTTTCGTTTTTTTTCCCCCAGCAGCCCCGGCTGGGGGAAAAAAGGACTTTTTGGTAAAAGGCGGCGGCTGGCAGCCAGGAAGGAGGCGCTGGGCAGGGCAACCCCAGGGAAGAGGAGAAAGAAGTGAGAAAAGAGGAGAAAAAGAGAGCAAAGAGGGGGAAAAAAGAGCCAGTGCAAGTTGGTGAAGCTGGAGGAAAAAAATCTTAAAAATGAAGGGGAAAAAGAGCCCGTGGAGATGGGTGAAGCTGGAGGAGGAAATAGGAAAAAAAAGAGAGAAAATAGAGGGGAAAAAAAAAAAAGAGAAAAACAGAAAGTAGAGAAAAGAAAAAATAATCTGCTGGAAATTGGAGAAGATAGGAAAACGAGAAAAGTCAGAGGAGCCAGTGGAAATTGGTGAAGCTAGAGAAAGAAAGAGGAAAAGAAACAGGCAGAAATGAGAAAACAGGAAAAAACAAAAGAGAAAAAATAAGAGGAAAAAATGAAGAGGAAAAATAAAGAGAAAAGAGAAAATAAAAGAGAAAAATAAGAAAATAAAAGAGAAAAATAAGAAAATAAAAGAGGAAGTAGAGGAAAAAAAAAGAAAATGAGGATAAAAGAGGAGGAAATAGAGACAAGAGAAATGAAGGCAGTGGAAACTGGGGAAACCGGAGAAACTAAATTAAAAAAATTAAGGAAAAGAAAGAGGAGCCAGAGGAAGGCGGTGAAGAGGAGGAAGGAGAGAAAAGGAAGAGGGAGGCACGGAAGGAGGCCGGGAGCCCACCGGAGGGCGGCGGCAGCCAGAGGAAGGCAATTTTAAGGAATTTAAGGAAAAATCCCCAAATGAGAGCCGGAGCTGGTGGGGCTGGAGGAGGAAGCGGCCGAGGCGGCAGCTGGGTGAGGCCTTTCCCCTGCTCGTTTTGGGGGGATTCGGGGGGCGGGGGGGGCTCTTGTCGTTGCAGGCGCCGCGGCCGTCACCCCCGCTCCCCCCTTTTTTCTGTAAAACCCCCGAGAAACGGGGAACAATCCCCCCAAACCCCACTCCAGCGTCACCAGGCTCCGGCGGTAGCGCTCCATAGGTCCCGCCTGTCGCCGCAGAGTAAGTGCTCAAAAATCCCTTCTTTTTTCCCCAAAGAGGCGATGCGTGGGAGGGGACGGCCGGAACTCTCTGGAAAAGGGGAAAAGAGGGGGAAAAAAAAAAAAAGGTGGTGGTTGTTGTTGTGGGGGGGGGGGGGGGGGGGTGTCTTGAGTTTTTTTCCCCCCTCAGGGAAGCAGCAAAACGCAGGAAAAAAAAAAAAAAAAGGCAAGTAACGGTGAGAAAAATGCCAAGGAAAAATAAAAAGAGACCCGGGTCTCAGGATTTAACCAAAAAAGGCAATTCCGCACCCAAAGCGCACTCAGGAGCTTTTCTGCAGGGACCTTTGAGGATAAAAACCCTGATTTGATTAATGTGGAGCCGGTCAGAAGTAAGATTTTAATTTAACTTTGGTTTTTGGGGGCGTTTCCTTGGTTTCTGGCTGGCGGAGCTGGGTCAGGGTCCAGCGCGGGGGGGCGGCGCGTTTTGGGCTTGTTTCCAGCCTTTCCGCAGATGCAGTGGTAGGAGGCAGCTGGGAAGAAAAGCCGCTTTTTTCCCCCAAAACGGAGCTGGAAAATCAGGATTGAGGCTTGTGCTGAGCGTCCCCAGGAGCTTCCCTTAGGAAAAAATAACGTAAAAAAGACCCCAACCCCCCCAAAGCGCTCGGCAGGGAGGGGGACGGAGCCAGGTGGGGGCAGGGGGGTGCAATAATTGTATTTTCAGGTTTTCTCCGTAAGCAGCAGCAGGACGATTAAATTTAGGCTTTTTCCCCCAAAACGAGCTGTAAGTGTAGGAGCGAGCGATGGGGGAGCAAAACAAATGCAGGCAAAGCCCCCCGGTCGCTTCGGCCGGGACGGCGGCAGGTACCTCCGGCGCGCCCCAACCCCCTGCACCAAAAGCGCCCGGTTTGGGGTCGGGGGGAGGGGCCGCGGATTTGGGGCGGTTCCGGCCGTTTTCGGGGGCGCGGGGGTGCCGGGGCGCGGTCGCACCGGTGGGGGGAGCGCCGGGACCCCCGAGAGGCGCCGCGCGGCATGTTTGCGCCCCCCCCCCCCCCCCGAGCCCATCACCCCCTCCCGGCGCGGAGCGAGGCGAGAAGCGATGGCTTTTACGGATGACTGCGAAAAAACGGGCGTTTTTAGCGCTTTTACCCCAGAAGGTGGCTGACGGGGCGGGGGGGCTGTGTCTCGCAGGTGTTTTTTCCAGACCCCCCGGCCAGCGCCCGCACCCGCCGCTCCTGCGCCTCCGACTGTAAAGCTGAGGATTCGTAGCCTCAAACCGCCAGATTGGGGCAAAAAAGCCCAAAAAAGGGTCTGCAGAAACACGTAGGGATCGAGAAAAAAGGGTATTTCTGGTGCTTTCACCCCCCAAAATGGGCAATTCCGGGCGCGATGGGGGTGGCGCGCTTTCACCCCAGGTGGGTTTTGCCGCTTTTCCTCCCAGATCCACAAATGTGAAAACAAAGCAAAAAGCCCCAAAAGGCCACGACCGCCCCAAAACGCGCAGCGGGAGCTGTTGGCCGGGCCCACCCCCAACGGGGAGTTTCAGCGGAAAACGGGGCTTCCCCCCCAAAAAAAAGAGCTTAGCCAGCGCCTTCGCATGTTGCCTGGGGAGGGGGGAGGCTTTTTTTAACCTTTTTCCTAGTTTTTTTCCCCAAAACGATAGGAGTTGAGGAGAAGCCGCAGAACTTTTGGGGTAGGGAAGAGCTCGGGGGCTCCAGCTGTTGCTCCCAGTGTTGTTCCGGTGGTGGTGGTGGTTGTTTCTCTCCCCTCCCCTGCTCTCCCCCCGACACAGCGACGGTGCCTAAAACGGCCTTGATCCGCCCCAAAATGGACAATTGGGTACAAAAAAATGGCTAAAAAGTAGAAATCCCCCCCAAAATAAGAGGCAGGAAAGGTGAGCGAGCGGAGTAAGTACCGGCGGGGCCCCCTGCGCCCGGGACGCGCCCCCGACCCAAAATCCCGCTTTCTGAGCCCGTTCTGCGCCCGGGACGCGTGCCTGACCCAAAATCCTCCTTTCTGAGCCCGTTCTGCACCCGGGACACGTGCCCGACCCGAAATCCCGCTTTCTGAGCCCGTTCTGCGCCCGGGACGCGTGCCCGACCCAAAATCCTCCTTTCTGAGCCCGTTCTGCGCCCGGGACGCGTGCCCGACCCGAAATCCCGCTTTCTGAGCCCATTTTGCGCCTGGGATGCATGTCGGACCCAAAATCCTGCTTTCTGAGCCCGCTTCATGTGGGGGACGCGCGCCCGACCCGAAATCCCGCTTTCTGAGCCCGTTTTGCGCCCGGGACGCGTGCCCGACCCAACCCCCTCCTCTCTGAGCCCACTCTGCACCCGGGACGCGCGCCCGACCCAAAATCCCGCTTTCTGAGCCCATTTTGCGCCCGGGACGCGCGCCCGACCCAAAATCCCCCCTCCCGAGTTTAACCCCCGCCCCCCAACCGCCCCCCCCCCCAAGGAGCCCCCGGGGAGCCCCCGCCCCCGGCGCTGTTTTGGGGTGGTTTCCTGCCGTTCGCACGGTGCCGGTTCCCCCCGTTCCCCCCCCCCCCCCGTTTTGGGGCGGTTTCCCCCGTTCCCGAGGTTTTTCTTTTCCTGAGAGAACGCCGTTGTCTCAGGTTTTGCTTTTTCTCCTCCCACCCAAAAAGGCCAAAAAAAGCAAAAGGCGCCGGTGGGGGCACCCCTGGGCCCTGCCCCGGGGCGGGGTTCGACCCCCCGCGGCGCCCGCTGCCGGCCTGCCTCCTCCTGTCGCGACGGGAACCCCCCTATCGCGACAGGGACCCCCACGCTGCTTTGGGGAACCCCCGATGTGGGGACGGGGGTGACCTCGTGTTGCGACAGGGCCCCCGTGGTGCTTTGGGGCACCCAGGCTATGGGGACGGGGTGGCCCCGTATCGCGACAGGGACCCGGCATCGTGACGGGCGCCCCAGAGGACTCCGCACCACAGTGGCGCCTCCCATCTCCTCGAAGACCGATATCGTGGCGGGAGCCCCATGTCGCAACAGAGGCCCTGTATCGCAATGGGGGGTGGTGTTGCTTCGCGGACTCTATCGCGACGGGGCCCCTGTGTCACGACGGGGACCCGCAGCGACCAATAAACCTGCTGAGAGCTGACCGGCCTCGTGTCGTCCCTGCTGCCGGGGGGGGGGGGGGGGCGGGGGGTGACGGGGGGGTGACGTCACGGGGCTGTGACACCTCCGGCCTGCCGCTGACACCCGGTACAACATCACTGCCCGTTCCTTGTGACGTCACTGCCTGTTCCTGCCAGGCTGGCGGCTCGCTGGTGACGTCACCGCCTGTTCCTGCACGCGTGTCCCTCACAAACCTTTCCCGCCCTCTCGCGCCCCGGCCCGGCCCCGCCCCTCGCTCCGCCCCGCCCAATTAGCCCCGCCCCTCGCCCCGGCACAGCCCCCTCTCCCCGCCCCGGCACCGCCCCATCCCCGCCTCTCGCCCCGCCCCACCCCGTCTCGCTCTTATTTCGGCTCCGCCCCTCCCCGGCCCCGCCTCTCTCCCCGCCCCTTTCCCCCGAGGCCCCGCCCCTGACTCCACCCCCCGCGGCACGGCCCCCCCCCACGCCCCGCCCCCCCCCCCCCCCCGGTCCGTCACCGGATCCTCCCGCCCGGCGCCGCCGCCGCTTCCTCCGGGCCCGCTCCGGCCTCGGCCCCCGGGACCCCCGGGCCCTCCGGGACCCCGGGCCCCGGGCCCCCGCCCCGCCATGTGGCTGTTCTCCCGGGACCCGGTGCGGGACTTCCCCTTCGAGCTGGGCCCGCCCGACACCGACCCCGACCCGGACCCGGCCCCGGCCCCGGCGGCGGACGCGGCCCCGGCCCCGGCCCCGCTTTGGCGGCTGCTGCGGGGGCGGCGAAAGGTGGGGGGGGGCGAGCGGGGAGGGGGGCGGCGTGTGCGCGGCCTGGCCCCGTTTCCCGGCCCCCCTCCCGGTGTCCCCACGGCCCCGGGTCCCCCTGTCCCCGGGCTCCCCATCCCCACGGCCCCCCACGGCCCCCCACGGCCCTGTGTCCCCTTACCCCCATCCCCCGGTACCCCATGTCCCCCTCAGGCCTCCCCCGTGTCCCCCCGGCTCCCCCTGCTCCTCATCCCCCGCATCCCCATGCCCTCCCCATGTCCCCTACCCGCATCCCCAGGTCCCGCTCAGGCCCCCCCATGTCCCCCTGGGTCCCCCTGCTCCTCATCCCCGCGTCCCCCCATGTCCCCATGTCCCCTACCCGCATCCCCACGGCCCCCCACGGCCCTGTGTCCCCTTACCCCCATCCCCAGGTACCCTATGTCCCCCTCAGGCCTCCCCCATGTCCCCATGTCCCCATGTCCCCTATCCCCATCGCCAGGTCCCTCACGTCCGTCTGCTCCTCATCCCCATGTCCCCCATGTCCCCCATGTCCCCTACCCGCATCCCCATGTCCCCCTCAGGCCTCCCCCGTGTCCCCCCGTGTCCCCCTGCTCCTCATCCCCCGCGTCCCCATGTCCCCCATGTCCCCTACCGCCATCCCCAGGTCCCCCAGATGCCCCTGCTCCCCATCCCCGGGTCCCCCTGCCCCCACGTCCCCCCCCGCCCCGTCCCCACGATGTCCCTGTGTCCCAGGCGGACGGGGCGCCGGTGTCGGTGTTCGCCCACAGCCTGGGGACGGGGGACGCGGCCACCACCCCCCTGGCCCGGGCGGCCCTGCGGCGCCTGCGCAGCCTGCGGCACCCCAGCGTCCTGGGCTACCTCGACAGCCTGGAGGTGATGGGGGCGGGGGGACATGGGGGGCAGAGGGACACGGGGGGACAGGGGAACATTGGGGACATGGGGGCACAGGGGGACACTGGGGACATGGGGGGGACAGGGGAACATTGGGGACATGGGGGGGACACTGGGGACATGGGGGGAGAGGGGGACATGGGGGGACACGGGGGCATGGGGGGGATGTGGGGGGACATGGGGGGATACAAGGGGACACGGGGACGGGGATTTGGGGACACACACAGGGGAACACGGGGATGTGGGGGGACCCGGGGGGACGTGGTGACACATGGGGCGCGTGCGGTGACGTCCCGGCCCCCCCAGACGGAGCAGTGCCTGTACCTGGTGACAGAGGCGGTGACGCCACTGCGCCGGCACCTGCGGCTGCGGCCCCCGATGGGCGACCTGGGGGAGCAGGAGGTGGCCTGGGGGCTGCACCAGCTCCTGGTGAGGGGGGACCCCGGGATCTGGGGGGGACCCTGGGATCTGGGGGGAGGCCCTGGCATTTGGAGGGGGACCCCGGGTTGTGGGAGGGCCCTGGGATCTGGGGGGAGACCCAGGCATTCGGGGGGGGGACCCCGGGATCTGGGGGGCCCTGGGATCTGGGGGGAGACCCAGGCATTCGGGGGGACCCCGGGATCTGGGGGGCCCTGGGATCTGGGGGGAGACCCAGGCATTTGGGGGGACCCCGGGATCTGGGGGGCCCTGGGATCTGGGGGGCACCCAGGCATCCGGGGGGGACCCCGGGATCTGGGGGGCCCTGGGATCTGGGGGGCACCCAGGCATTCGAGGGGGACCCCGGGATCTGGGGGGCCCTGGGATCTGGGGGAGACCCAGGCATTTGGGGGGGACCCCGGGATCTGGGGGGCCCTGGGATCTGGGGGGCACCCAGGCATCCGGGGGGACCCCGGGATCTGGGGGGCCCTGGGATCTGGGGGGCACCCAGGCATTCGAGGGGGGACCCCGGGATCTGGGGGGCCCTGGGATCTGGGGGAGACCCAGGCATTTGGGGGGACCCCGGGATCTGGGGGGCCCTGGGATCTGGGGGAGACCCACGCATTTGGGGGGCGGCCCCGGGATCTGGGGGGGCCCTGGGATCTGGCGGGAGACCCAGGCATTTGGGGGGGGAGCCCGGGTTCTGGGGGGGCCCCTGGGATCTGGGGGGAGCCCCAGGCATTTGGGGGGACCCCGGGATCTGGGGGGACCCTGGGATCTGGGGGAGACCCAGGCATTCGGGGGGACCCCGGGATCTGGGGGGCCCTGGGATCTGGGGGAGACCCAGGCATTCGGGGGGGACCCCGGGATCTGGGGGGCCCCTGGGATCTGGGGGAGACCCAGGCATTCGGGGGGGACCCCGGGATCTGGGGGGCCCTGGGATCTGGGGGAGACCCAGGCATTCGGGGGGACCCCGGGATCTGGGGGGGCCCTGGGATCTGGGGGGAGACCCAGGCATTTGGGGGGACCCCGGGATCTGGGGGGCCCTGGGATCTGGGGGGCACCCAGGCATCCGGGGGGACCCCGGGATCTGGGGGGCCCTGGGATCTGGGGGGCACCCAGGCATTCGAGGGGGACCCCGGGATCTGGGGGGCCCTGGGATCTGGGGGGAGACCCAGGCATTTGGGGGGGACCCCGGGATCTGGGGGGCCCTGGGATCTGGGGGGCACCCAGGCATCCGGGGGGACCCCGGGATCTGGGGGGCCCTGGGATCTGGGGGGCACCCAGGCATTCGAGGGGGACCCCGGGATCTGGGGGGCCCTGGGATCTGGGGGAGACCCAGGCATTTGGGGGGACCCCGGGATCTGGGGGGCCCTGGGATCTGGGGGAGACCCAGGCATTCGGGGGGGACCCCGGGATCTGGGGGGCCCTGGGATCTGGGGGGAGACCCAGGCATTTGGGGGGGACCCCGGGATCTGGGGGGCCCTGGGATCTGGGGGGCACCCAGGCATCCGGGGGGGGACCCCGGGATCTGGGGGGGCCCTGGGATCTGGGGGGCACCCAGGCATTCGAGGGGGGACCCCGGGATCTGGGAGGGCCCTGGGATCTGGGGGGAGACCCAGGCATTCGGGGGGGACCCCGGGATCTGGGGGGCCCTGGGATCTGGGGGGAGACCCAGGCATTTGGGGGGGACCCCGGGATCTGGGGGGCCCTGGGATCTGGGGGAGACCCAGGCATTCGGGGGGACCCCGGGATCTGGGGGGACCCTGGGATCTGGGGGAGACCCAGGCATTCGAGGGGGACCCCGGGATCTGGGGGGCCCTGGGATCTGGGGGGCACCCAGGCATCCGGGGGGGACCCCGGGATCTGGGGGGCCCTGGGATCTGGGGGAGACCCAGGCATTCGAGGGGGGACCCCGGGATCTGGGGGGCCCTGGGATCTGGGGGGCACCCAGGCATCCGGGGGGACCCCGGGATCTGGGGGGCCCTGGGATCTGGGGGGCACCCAGGCATTCGAGGGGGACCCCGGGATCTGGGGGGCCCTGGGATCTGGGGGGAGACCCAGGCATTCGGGGGGACCCCGGGATCTGGGGGGCCCTGGGATCTGGGGGGAGACCCAGGCATTTGGGGGGGACCCCGGGATCTGGGGGGCCCTGGGATCTGGGGGGAGACCCAGGCATTTGGGGGGGACCCCGGGATCTGGGGGGGCCCTGGGATCTGGGGGAGACCCAGGCATTTGGGGGGACCCCGGGATCTGGGGGGACCCTGGGATCTGGGGGGAGACCCAGGCATTCGGGGGGGGACCCCGGGATCTGGGGGGAGACCCAGGCATTCGAGGGGGGACCCCGGGATCTGGGGGGGCCCTGGGATCTGGGGGGCACCCAGGCATCCGGGGGGGCACCCCATCATCCAGGGGTCCCTGATGCCGGCTGGGTGCTCCCGCAGACGGCGCTGTCCTTCCTGGGGGGCTCGGGGCTGGTGCACCATGCGCTGGGGCTGGACGCCATCTTTGTCGACCCGGGGGGCGACTGGAAGCTGGGGGGGCTGGAGCGGGTGGCGGCCGCCAGCGAGGGGGCCCCCCCCCGGCCCCCCGGCGTCCCCCCCCGGCCCCAGGACCCCCCCGAGCTCAGCGACTCCTCACGAGGGCAGGGGGAGCCCTGGTGAGTTATGGGGGGACATGGGGGGGATTGGGGGGGCTGGGGGGGCACAGGGCGACGTGGAGCCTGGGGACGTGGGGGGTCATGGGGGGGACGTGGGGGAGAGGGGGACATGGGACAGCGTTGGGGGGCACAGAGGCTCCTGGGGGGGGCCACGGGGGGCACGGGGCAATACAGGGGGGCCACGGGGCTGGGGCTGGGTGGGAGGCAGCTGTGGGGGGCTCTGGGGGACCGGAGGGGTCCCCGCATCCCTGCGCTGCCGTGGCTGTCCCCAGGGCGGGGGACATGTGGCGCCTGGGCTGCCTCATCTGGGAGGTCTTCAACGGGCCCCTGCCCCGGCCCGGGGCCCTGCGCAGCTTCGGCAAGGTCAGCCCTGACGCCGGGGTCCCCCAAACCCCTGGGCTCCCCCCGGGGCCCCCCCGACGCCGGGGCCCCCCTGACCCCCGTCCCCGTCCCCAGCTGCCGGCGGGGCTGGTCCCCCCCTTCTGCGAGCTGGTGGCCGCGGAGCCGTCGGCGCGGCCGGGGCCGGGGCAGCTCCTGCAGCGCCTGCAGCGCCCGGGGGCCTTCCTCGCTTGCCCCCTCGTCCGCACCGGCCTCTTCCTCGAGCAGTTCCAGGTCTGTGGCACCGTCCCCGTCCCATCCCCATCCTCATCTGCATCCCGGTCCCCATCCCCTTCCCCTTGTCCCCATCCTCAGGGCTCCGGCTTCGTTCCCATCCTGGTCCTCGGTCTCCCGTCCCTGTCCCCATCCCCAGGGGATCCCTGTCCCCATCTCTGTCCCCATCTCATCCCTGTCCTTTTCCTCCTTGTCCTTGGCCCTGTCCCCATTCCTGTCCCCTCCATCCCTGTCCCGATCCCCATCCTCATCTGCATCCCGGTCCCCCCATCCCCGTCCCCTCGTCCCCATCCTCAGTGCTCCGGCTTTGTTCCCATCCTGGTCCCCAGTCTCCCGTCCCTGTCTCCCGCCTCTGTCCCCATCTCACCCCTGTCCTTTTCCTCCTTGTCCCCGATCCCGTCCCCCCGTCCCTGTCCTCATCCCACCCCCTGTCCCTCTCCCTCCATCCTCGGCCCACCCCTGTCCCGTCCCCCCAGGTCCGGGACGCTTCGGAGCGCCGGACCTTCCTGCAGGAGCTGAGCGCCCGCCTGGACGCCCTCCCCGGCCCCTTCCGCCGCCACAAGCTGCTGCCCCGGCTGCTGGCGGCCCTCGAGTTCGGCAGCGCCGATGCCAGCGCCCTGCCCCCCCTCCTCAAGGTGGGGTCCCCCCCGGTGTCACCCCCGGTGTCACCCCCCCGGCGTCACCCCCGGCGTCACCCGTCCCCATCCCCGCAGGTGGCCAAGGTGCTGGACCCCCCCGAGTACCAGGAGCGGATCGTCCCCATCATCGTCCGCCTCTTCTCCTCCCCGGACCGGGCGCTGCGCATGCAGCTGCTGCAGCAGGTGTGGAGGGGTCCTGCGCCGCGATGCTGGGGTCTGCGTCCCCGCGGGGCCCAAATGGGGGGGTCTTCCTTCTATGGGGCCCAAATGGGGGGGGTCCTTGTCTCTGTGGGTCCCGAGTGGGGGGTCCTTGTCTCTAGGGGGCCCAAATGGGCGGGTCTTCACTTCTATGGGGCCCAAAGCAGGGGTCCTCATCTCTATGGGTCCCGGCCGCCGGGGTCCTTATTTGTATGGGGTCTGGATGCCGGGATCCTCCCTTGCACCCGGGTCCCTGGCATCTGTGGGTGCTGGGGGGGGCTCCTGGGGGTCCGGGGGGTCCTGACGCCAGCGCCGGGTCCCCCCAGCTGGAGGACTACGTGGAGTTCCTGCCCGAGGCGACGGTGGACGCCCAGATCTTCCCCCACGTCGCCCACGGCTTCCTTGACACCAACCCCGCCATCCGCGAGCAGACCGTCAAGGTGGGCGGCCCCCGCCCCGGGGAACCCCCCCAAACGCCTGTGTCCCCCCCAAGTGTGTGGGTCTCCCCCCCCAATCACCTGGGTCCCCCCACCCAACACCTGGGTCCCCCAAAACGCCTGGGTCCCCCCAAACGCCTGGATCCCCCCAAATATCTGGGTCCCCTGAGCCCCTGGCTCCCCCCAGGTGCCTGGGTCCCCCCCAGATACCTGGGCCCCCTGAGCCCCTGGGTCACCCCCAGACACCTGGGTCCCCCCAGACACCTGTGTCCCCCCAGATGTGTGGGTTACCCCCCCCCCAGTCACCTGGGTCCCTCCACCCAATGCCTGGGTCCCCCCAAATACCTGGGCCCCCTGAGCCCCTGGGTGCCCCAGACATCTGGGCCCTCCCCAAACATCTGGGTCCCCCCCAAACATCTGGGTCCTCCTGACCTCCTGCCCCCCCCCCCCCAGTCGATGGTGCTGCTGGCACCCAAGCTGGGGGAGGGGCGCCGGGGGCGGGAGCTGCCGCGGCTGCTGCTGCGGGTGCAGACGGGCGACGCGCTGGGACCCCTGCGCTGCAACGCCACGCTCTGCCTGGGGCGCCTGGGCCCCCTCCTGCCCCCCCAGGTGAGCACCCGCCCCCGCGCCCCGCGCCCCCTGCGCCGCAGCCCCCCCTCATTCCGTTCCGCCCCCAGACCCGGCAGCGGGTGCTGGCCCCCGCCCTGGTGCGGGCGACGCGGGACCCCTTCGCCCCAGCGCGGGCGGCCGCCGTCGCCGCCTTCGCCGCCACCCACGGGTGCTACTCGCCCCAGGAGTGCGCCGGGAGGGTGCTGCCCGCCCTCTGCGGCCTCACCACGGACCCCCACCCCGGCGTGCGGCAGCAGGTGGGGCTGGGGGTGCCCTCGCAGTGGGGTCTCGTTGCTGGGGGCCCCCTCGCAGTGGGTGCTGGGGGTTGGGGTCCTCATGCAACAAGTGCTGGGGGGGGCGGGGAATCCCATTGCAGTGGGTGCTGAGGGGGAATCTGGGTGCCGGGGGTCCCATTGCAGCAGCTGCTGGGGGGTCTGGGTGCTGGGGGGTGTCTCATTGCTGGGGGTCCTGTCACAGGGGGTGCTGGGGGTCAGGGTGCTCATGCAATGGGTGCTGGGGGGGGGATCCCACTGCAGCGGGTGCTGGGGGTCCCATCGCAACGGTTGCTGGGGGGAGTCCCATTGCAGTGGGTGCTGGGGGGGTCTGGGTGCTGGGGGTCCCATTGCAATGGGTGCGGGGAGGGGGGTCCCATTGCAGTGGGTGCTGGGGGGTGTCTGGGTGCTGGGGGTCCCATTGCAATGGGTGCGGGGGGGGGTGGTGTCCCCATCAGGGGTTGCTGGGGCTGGAGGAGTCTCCCGTCTTTGGGGGGGGTCCCTCACTGCTGGCCCCCCCCCCAGGCTTTCCGGGCGCTCCGCAGCTTCCTGGATCAGCTGGAGGCGGCCACCGAATCCTGGGGGGCCCCGGAGGGGGGTGAGAGAATGGGGGGGGGGGGGGGCGGGGGGCCAACGGTGGGGTGGTTGGGGGGAGGGGGGCTGGGGGGGAATAGGGGTCCTGGGGAGAGGGGGAGAAGCGGGGGTGGGGGTCAGAGATGGGGGGGCATGGGGGGGGTGGCATTGGGGACCAGCTTGGGGGTGCCCCCCCCCCCCATGACCCCTCCCTCCCCCTGCAGACCCCCCAGCGCAGCCACTGCCCCCGGGGGCCCCCGGGGGGGGGCCGGGGGGGCTGGGGGCCGCCGTGTCCTGGGCCGTCACCGGCGTCACCTCCCTGACGGCACGGCTGATGGGGGCCGAGGCCGGGGCCCCCCCCCAGACCCCCCCCCAGGCCCCCGCCGAGGGCACCCCAGCCCCCCCAAAAGGTGAGTGTCCCCCCACTCCCCCCAGGGTCCCCCAACCCCC
This sequence comes from Nipponia nippon, assembly GCF_047370975.1. NCBI lineage: Eukaryota > Metazoa > Chordata > Aves > Pelecaniformes > Threskiornithidae > Nipponia > Nipponia nippon. Next base: position 368,269 of record NW_028262375.1, read on the forward strand.
TCCTGGGGACCCCAACTCCCCCCCCCTCGGGGGGTCCCCAGCCCCCTCCCACCCTTGGGGACCCCCAGCCCCCCACTGTGTCCCCCCAGAGCCCCCCCCGAGGAGCCCCCGTGCAGGACCCCGACGGGTGGGACGACGACTGGGGCAGCCTAGAGGTGAGTTGGGGGGGGGGGGGGGGGAGGGCACACGGGGGGATGGGGGGGGGGGGGGGCACGGTGTGACCCCACTGTCCCCCACTGCCCCCCCCAGGACATGGAGCTGCCCCGGAGCCCCCCGCGAGCAGCGAGGAGGACGGGGGGCCCCCCCACAGACCCCAGCCCCCCCCCGCCGGACCCCCCCCCCCACTGCCCCTCCCCCAGCGGGGGGGGACGAGGAGGGGGAGGAGGAGTGGGGGGTGCGGGGGGAGTGGGGCACCGAGGACGCCTGGGAGGCGCTGCCCAGCCACCAAGGTGAGACCCCCCCCCCGGAGCCCCGCAGCCCCCCGGGGCCCCCCAGTCCCACCTGGGACCCCCCCAATTCCCCCCCCCAGGGCCTCGCACAGCCCCCCAGGACCCCCGGAGCCCCCGGGACCCCCCAGTGCCACCTGGGACCCGCCCAATTCCCCCCAGGGCCTCGCACAGCCCCCCAGGACCCCCCAGCCCCCTGGAACCCCTAAGAACACCCCCCCAGGGACCCCCAGTGCCCCTTGGGCCCCCCCCCCGGGCCCCCCAACCCCCTGGGACCCCCCAACCCCCTGGGACCCCCCAAGAAGCCCCCCCACGGACCCCCCCCCCACCCCGACACCCCTGGACCCCCCCCCCCAGCCCCGTTGGGACCCCCAGACACCGCGGGGTCCCCCCCCCCCAGGGTGCCCCATTGCCCTCACTGGTGCCTCCTCCCTCGGGACCCCCGTGGGGGCGCCCCCCCGCTTTCTCCCCCCAGGATCGGGCCGGCGGCAGCAGCAACAGCAGCGGCGCCGGGAGCTGGAGGCCAAACGCCGGGGGGGGCCGCGGGGCCCCCCCAGACCAGGACCCCCCAAACTGGGGGCGCGGAAACTCGACTGAGGGGGGGAGGGGCGGGGGGGCGGGGGGGGGGCGGGGCAATAAAAGGCTCGGAGGGGGCAACGTCCGCGCGTGTTGGCGGCGGCGACGGCGGGAGCGGTCACGTGGCGGGCGGATCACGTGGGAGGTCACGTGGCATCGCATGGCTGCCGGGAAGGGCGCGAGCGCCGCCCGGCGACGGAGGGAGGAGGTGGGGGGGGCGGGGGGAACCCAAAGCGGGGGGGAACCAAGGAGGGGGGGGCCGAGGAGCGGGGGGGACCCAGCGATCGGGGGGCACCCAAGGGGGCACCCACGGAGGGGGAACGGGACCCAAGGGGGGGGCACCTAAGGGGGGGACACCCAAGGGGGGTGGACCCGGGCGAGGGGGGAGCCTGGGGGGGGGAGTCTAAGGGGGGACCCGAGGAGGGAGGGGGAGTCCAAGTGTGGGGGGGGACCCAAGGGCGGGGGGCACCCAAGGGAGGGGGGGACTCGGGCGAGGCGGGAACCTGGCGGGAGGGGGGGAACACAAAGGGGGGAACCTAAGGGAGGGGGCCAAGGAGGAAGGGGGAACCCAAGGGCGAGGGGGGACGAACCCAAGGGGGGTCCCAATGGGGGGACCCACGGGGGAGACCCAGGCCCCCCCCCCCCCAGGACCCGTCCGTGCGGCTGTCGAAGGCGCTGAGCTACGTCCTGCGCCACGGGGCCGCGGCCATGGGGCTGCCCATGGGGCCGGGTGCGTGACACCCCCGGACCCCGGGGAGGGGCTCGGGGACCCCCGGGACCCCCCCAAATTCCCCCCTTCCCCCCAGCTGCTCCCTGGGTCCCTCACATGCCCCCCCCCCCCCCCCCGACCCCCATGGCCTGGGACCCCCCAACTGTCCCCTGCACCCCAAACCACCCCCGGGACCCCCCCAATGCCCCTGGGACCCCTTAACCCCCCGGCACCCCGAACCACCCCCTAGGACCCCCCAAATGCCCCTGGGACCCCTTAACCCCCCCGCACCCCAAACCACCCCCGGGAACTCCCCCCCAAATGCCCCCGGGCCCCCAAGCGCTCCCTGGGACCCCCAACCACCCCCGGGACCACCCCCCCAACACCCCTGAGACCCCCCAAATGCCTCCTGGGACCCCCAGCCACCCCCGGGACCCCCCAACTGCCCCCTGGGACCCCCCAAATGCCTCCTGGGACCCCCAGCCACCCCCGGGACCCCCCAACTGCCCCCTGGGACCCCCCAAATGCCTCCTGGGACCCCCAGCCACCCCCGGGACCCCCCAACTGCCCCCTGGGACCCCCCAAATGCCTCCTGGGACCCCCAGCCACCCCCGGGACCCCCCAACTGCCCCCTGGGACCCCCCCCCCACCCCCCCGGCACCCCCGAGCCCCCCCCGCGGCCAGGGCCCCCGGTGACGGGCTCCGGGGGCGCAGACGGCTTTGCCGAGGTGGGGGCCCTGCTGCGGCTGCCGCGCTTCGCGGGGGTCTCGGTAGAGGACGTGCGGCGGCTGGTGGCCGCGGACCCCAAGGGCCGCTTCGCCCTGCGCCCCGACCCGCTGCGCATCCGCGCCAACCAGGGGCACTCCCTGCAGGTGGGGGCCGGGGGGCTTGGGGGGCCCTGGGGGCTCTAGAGGGGATTTGGGGGTCGCTGGGGGGGGTCTAGGGATGGGTTCTGGGGGTCCCAGGGGGAGTTGGGGCGCGTAGGGGGGCTCTAGAGAGAGATCTTGGGGGATTTGGGGGGCTCCAGAAGGGAGACTTGGAGGTTCCAGGGGGATATGGGGGTCGCTGGGGGGCTCTAGAGATGGATCCTGGGGGTCCCAGGGGGATTTGGGGGTCCCTGGGGGGCTCTAGAGATGGATCCTGGGGGTCCCAGGGGGATTTGGGGGTCCCTGGGGGGGGCTCTAGAGAGGGATCTGGGGGTCCCGGGGGAGCTGGGGGGGTGTCCCTGGAGGATGGGGAGGTCCCCAGGGTGCTCCTCAGAGGGGCTTGGGGGTCCCTGGGGTGCTCCAGGGGGAATTTGGGGGTCCCAAGGGGATTTGGGGTGCCTGGGGGGCTCCAGAGGGAGCTGGGGGTCGCGGGGTGTCTCTGGGCCCAGGTGCCGGCGCTGGAGCTGACGCCCCTGCGGACACCCGAGGCGCTGCCCCCCACCCTGGCCCACGGCACCCGCCGCCGCCTCTGGGCCCCGATCCGCGCCGGGGGGCTGGCGCCCATGGGGCGCACCCACATCCACCTGGCGCCCGGCCTCCCCGGGGACCCCGGCGTGCGCAGCGGTGAGGACCCCGCCCCGCGCCCCGATCGGGGGGGCCCCGGCCGCCGGGCGCCCCTGACCCCCCAAACCCGCAGGGATGAGGCCGGACTCGGAGATCGCCATCATCATCGACGGCCCCCGGGCGCTGGCGGGTGAGGGGGGACCCCGGGTGTCCCAGGGGTGCGGGGGAGGACGGACCCCGGCGTTGGGGTGACACCTCCCCCCCCCCCCCCAGAGGGGATCCCCTTTTTCCGCGCAGCCAACGGGGTGATCCTGACGCCGGGCGACGCCGCGGGGCGACTCCCCCCGAAATATTTCCTCCACGTCCTCCAGCTGCGCCCACACCGTGAGGACCCCGGCGTTGGGGGGGGCCCGGGGTGGGGGGGACCCGGGCAGCCGAGACCCCACTGCCCCCCCAAAAAAAGGGACCCGGGCATCTGGGCCCCGTTGCCAAGGTAACAGCAAATTTATTGCCCCCCCCAGGGTGCCTGCTGCCGCTGGAGGGGCCCTCGCACGAGGACGGGGGTGAGGGGCCCTCGCACGAGGAGGGCGAAAGCCCCTCGCGCGAGGGCCCTGGCGCCCGACGGAAGCCAATAAACCCTTCGCCGCCGTGACCGCTGTTGGCAAGCGTGGCGCGCGTGCCTTGCACGAGGGGAACGGTGCACAAGTGCTCGGGGCGGGGGGGAGAGCAGTGGGGGGGCCCGAGGTGGGTGCTAACGTCACGGGGGGCCCCCGCCCGAGGAGCCCCCGCCCGGCGGCCTCAGAGGGGCTCCTGCCCCCCCGTCAGCTTGTGGAAGAGGCGGAGGTCGAGGGGCTGCCCTGGCTGCCGCCCCCCCAGGCACAGGTACCCCCCCAGGAACTCGTGCAGCACCTGGCACGGGGCCGACAGCACCCACAGCGCCAGCGTCACCTCCCCCTCCAGCTCCAGCGTCACCTGCGGGGACCCGGGGGGGACCCGGCGGCTCAGGGGGGGCTCGGGGGGGTCCGGGCCCCCCGCCGGGCCCCCAGCGCCTCCCAGTGCCCCCAGTACCTGCTGGGTGTCCCAGTTGATGTTCCACTGGCGCAGAGCGCTGTACCGCCAGGCGCGGGCGACGCTGCCGGTGCCGGGATCCAGCCGCAGCAGCCGGGAGGGGCCGACCCCCAGCACCTCGTCCCGGCGGCTGCCCTTGAACCTGCGTGGAGAACCGGCTCTCCCAGTGCCGCCCAGTAACACTCCCTCCCCTCCCAGTGCCGCCCAGTAACACTCCCTCCCCTCCCAGTGCCGCCCAGTAACACCCCCTCCCCTCCCAGTGCCGCCCAGTAACACTCCCTCCCCTCCCAGTGCTGCCCAGTAACACCCCCTCCCCTCCCAGTGCCGCCCAGTAACACCCCCTCCCCTCCCAGTGCCGCCCAGTAACACCCCCTCCCCTCCCAGTGCCGCCCAGTAACACTCCCTCCCCTCCCAGTGCTGCCCAGTAACACCCCCTCCCCTCCCAGTGCTGCCCAGTAACACCCCCTCCCCTCCCAGTGCCGCCCAGTAACACCCCCTCCCCTCCCAGTGCCGCCCAGTAACACTCCCTCCCCTCCCAGTGCCGCCCAGTAACACCCCCTCCCCTCCCAGTGCTGCCCAGTAACACCCCCTCCCTCCCTATGTTCCCCAGTGCTCCCCAACCCAGTCCCAGTGTCTCCCAGTAACCCCCCATCCCCTCCCTCTGCTGCCCAGTGCCACCAGTCCCTCCCAGTCTCTCCCAGGTGCCTCCCAACCCAGTCACAGTGCCTCCCAGTAACCCCCATCCCCTCCCAAAGCTGCCCCGTGCCACCCGGTCCCTCCCAGTCTACGCCCAGCCCCTCCCAGTGCCGCCCAATGACCCCCCCATCCCTCCCTATGTGCCCCAGTCCCTCCCAGTGCTTCCCGACCCCTTCCCAGTGCCCCCAGTCCCTCCCAGTGTCCCCCGTACCGCACGAGGAAGTAGGCCAGGCCGAAGCCGGGCAGCGCCCGCCAGGCCTCCAGGAAGCGGAGCCGGGCCTGGGCCGGCGACAGCGCCCCCACGCGGTGGAGGACCTCCAGGATGCGGGGCACCAGCTGGGGCAGAGCGGGGGAAGGTGTGGGGCGGGGGCCCCCAGGATCTATAGGAGCAGCTGGGGGGAACGGGCTGGGAGGGGGCTATGGGGCAGGGGACCCCTGGGGCCGAAGGGGCTCCATTACCTGCTTGGCCTTGACCTTGCGCTGGAAGCGGGGGGCCAGGAGCACCCGGGGGTCCGGGGGGGGGCGCTGGGGGGCCCCGGGGGCGCTGGCGGGCAGCGAGGGGCCCCCCCCGGGCTGCAGCCCCAGGACCCCCAGCACCCCCCGCGCCTCCGCTCCGAAGGAGGCATCCGCCAGCGAGCGCCCGCGGGAGGCCAGGCGGCATCCGGCCACCCAGCGCGCGTACTGGGGGGCCTGGGGGGCACGGGGGGGTCAGACCCCCGGGGACCCCCTAAACCCCCCTGGGACCCCCCAAAACCCCCCTGGGACCCTCGAATCCCCCCGGGAACCCCTCAACCCCCCCCCTCCCGGGGACCCTCGAATCCCCCTGGGACCCGTCAAACACCTGGGACACCCCCCCCCCCCCCCGGGACCCTCGAATCCCCCTGGGAGTCCTCAAAGCCCCGGGGACCCCCCAAAACCCCTCTGGGACCCTCAAATTACCCTGGGACCCCTCAAACCCCCTGGAACACACCCCCCCCCCCAGGACCCCCCAAAGTCCCAGGACACCCCTCCATCCCATTACCCCGTGGGCATACTAGAGAGCCTGGGGGGGGTGAGGAGGGGGTGAGGAGGGGGTGTCGGACCCCTTGGACCCCCCCAGCCCCCCAACAGCCCCCTGCAGCCCCCCAGTTGCCCCGCTCACGTCGCGGCAGCGCAGCTGGATCTCGCTCATCCCCTCAGGTGCTGCCACCAGCAGTTTGATGCCAAACTTCTGCGCCCCCACATCCACGTCAGGGGTCACCTCACAGCCTGGGGGCACCAGGAGGTCGGGGGGGACCCCATGGCACACCCCCCCCCCCGATTTGGGGCCATGTGGAGATGGGTGGGGGCGCCGGGGGGGTCTTAGGGATGGGTTTTGGGGGTCTCAAGGGGATTTAGGAGTCCCAGGGGGGTCTTAGGTGGGGGGCATTTGGGGGGTCCCAGGAGGGGTCTCGGGTCCCAGGAGAGATTTGGGGGAGTCTCAGGACGGGTTTGGGGGTCCCAGGGGGGTTTGAGGGTCCTGGGTGGGTCCCAGGGGGTTTTAGGTGTCCCAGGAGGGATTTGGGGGGGGGGGGTCTCAGGGGGATTTGGGGATCCTGGGTGGATTTTAGGTGTCCCAGGGGGATTTGGGGGGGGTCCCAGGAGGGGTCTCAGGAGGGGTTTGGGGGTTCTGGGTGTGTCCCAGCAGGGTTTTAGATGTCCCAGGAGGGGTTTGGGGGGATCTCACGGGGATTTGGGGATCCTGGGGGGATCTTAGGTGTCCCAGGGGGGTTCCAGGAAGGGTCTCAGGGGTCCAAGGAGGGGTTTGGGGGAGTCTCAGAAGGGGTTTGGGGGTTCTGGGGGGGTCCCAGGGGGGTCTTAGGTGTCCCAGGAGAGGGTTGGGGGGTCTCAGGGGGAATTTGGGGGTCCTGGGGGGGTCTTAGGTGTCCCGGGAGGGGTTTGGGGGTCCCAGGAAGGGTTTGAGGGGGTCCTGGGGGTTCTCAAGAGGGGTTTAGGGGGGATTGGGGGGTCCCAGGGGGACCCAGAGAGTTTTGGGGGGCTCACCCCGGAGGTTGAGCTGCTGCAGGGACTCCCCCGGGGCCGGGGGGTTGCGGCCATATGACAGCGTTGTCTCCTTCAGCACGGCCCAGGTGGGGCGGAACCCCCGCAGGGTCAGCTTGCGGGGCCTGGGGGGGAGCCAGGTGTCGGGGGGGATCCCGGTGTGCGGCCCCCACCCCGCAGACCCCCGGGGACCCCGGCACCGGCCACACGTGGCACCCGGCGTGCGGCCCCCCGCCCCGCAGACCCCCAGGGACCCTGGCGTTGGGGGGTACCTGTAGATCTCCAGCTCCTCTGCCAGCTCAGGGACGGTGGTGAGCTCCTCCTGGGACACCCGGCCCCAGTCACTCCCAGTACACTCCAGTATCTCCCAGTGGGGCCAGGGATTCCCCCCGTGCTCCCCAGTACCTCCCAGCCCCCCATCGTGGAGCCAAAGAGACCCCCCACCCAGTTCTTCCCAGTGCTCTCCAGTCCCTCCCAGTCCCCCCATAGCTGCCAGTGCCTCAGTCCCCTGGTATGGCCAGAGGAGCACCCACCCCCAGTCCCTCCCAGTGCTCTCCAGTCCCTCCCAGTCACCCCAGTGTGGCCAGAGGACCCCCCTCCAGTCTCTCCCAGTCCCCCCCTGGCGTGGCGAGTCCCCTCAGTCCTCCCCAGTCCCCCCAGTCCCCCCGCAGTGGGGCCAGAAAAGCCCCCCCAGCCCCTCCCAGTGCCTCCCAGGCTCACCAGTGGGCTGGGGGTCTCGGCCTCCCCCCCGAGTTTCACCTCCAGGTTGCTGAGGGCGGCGTCCAGGTCGTCCACTTCATCGCCCCCCCCGGCCCCGCCTGGCTCCCCGCTGCCCCCCACCTCGTCGATGTGGTACTGGGGGGCAATGGGGAGTCAGGGGGCCCGCGGGGGTCCAGACTGGGGTCCCCCAGGGCTGGGGGGGGGGGCAATTGGGGGTCCTGGGGAAGGATTTGGGGGGCCCGGGGGGAATTTAGGGACCGGGGCTGTCCCAGGAGGCTTGGGGGGACCTGTGGGTGTTTTGGGTGTTTGTGGGGGTCCAGGAAGGGTCGGGGGCGGGGGGATGTTCCAGGGGGTCTGAGGGGATGTTTGGAGGGGATGTGGGGGCCTGGGGGGGTCTATAGATGTTTTGGGGGGTATGGAGAGGTCCGGGGAGGGCTCAAGGGTGTCTGTGGGGCTCTGGAAGGGGCACGTGGAGGTTTTGGGGGGTCTGGGGGTTCCAGAGGGGATATGTAGGGGTTTGGGGGGATCCAGCGGTGTCTGTGGGGGATCCAAGGGGGTCTGTGCGGATCTGGGGGGGGTCTGGAGGGTCCCGGGAGGTGTTGGGGGGGCCTGTGGGTGTTTTGGGGTGCAGGGTGGGTACCTGCAGGGCAGCGAAGAGCATCATCTCCTCCTCGGTGCAGTCGATCTCCTCAGTCAGCAGAGCCCAGCGCGCCTGCTCGTACAGCAGGGCCAGGCGCAGCCCGTCCCGCTGGAGACAGGGGACAAGGCGGGACATGGGAGGGACATTGCGGGGGGTCAGGGGGATACCTGCGGGGTACTTAGGGACTTGGGGGGGTTGGGGTACCTGGGGGTCCCAGGGGGACATTTAGGGATGAGGGAGAGGGACCAGGGGGGACCTGGGGGCCCCAGGGGGTATCTGGGGTGTTTCGGGGGTGCTGCGAGGCAGTTCAGGGGGCCCGGGGGTACCTGGGGGTCAAGGTCGAGGAAGCAGTGGTACTTGAAGCGCAGCAGCAGCTCCTCATCGTCGGCCACATCCTGCTCCAGCAGCGAGCGCGAGGACTCCAGCCACCTGCAGCGGGTGCCTGATGCACTGCCCCACGGCTGCCCCCCATCTGCCCCCCGGCTCCGCCCCATCTGCCCCACAGCCCTGCCCTTCTCCTCCCCCCCAACAGACCCCCATCTGCCCCACGGCCACCCCGTGGCTGCCCCCCCATCTGCCCCCCGGCCCCCCCATACCGTGCGTGCAGGCGGGTGCGGCGCAGCAGGGGGTTCCCGCGGGGGGGCCGGGGGGCGGCGATGGGGCCCAGCCCCCCCCGCGGGGCCACCAGCAGCCGGTAGCAGGTGGGGGGCAGATGGGGGGGGGGCTCCAGCCACGGCCCCTCCTCGCCTGTTGGGGGGCACAAGCACGTGCACAGGATTTGCACGAGAGCCGGGGGGGGGGGGAGGGGGCGGCTTGCATGAGCATTGTGGGGATTTGCACAGGGGTTGCGCAAGGGCTCGCACAAGTGCTGGGGGGCTTTGTGCAAGGGCGTGCATGGGGCTTGCACGAGGGCTGCACTGGGGGCTCACGCAAGGGAGCTCACAAGAGGACGGTGGGCTTGCACGCCTTGCACGGGGCTTGCACGCGGCGGGCTCGCACAAGAGGGCCCAGCCAGCCCCTTGCACGCTCGCGCCCCTTCCCCTTGCACACTCACCGGGGGGCAGCCGGAGGTGGCTGAGGTCAAAGTCTGGGGCCGGGGGGGCGGCGCTGCCCTTCCTCCTCTCCCCCCCCTCCTCCTCCTCCTCGGGTGGCCGCAGCAGCGACAGCTCCTCGGGGTGACGGATCCCTGCAACGCCCCCGTGTCACGCTGGGACCCCCACGGCCCCCACCCCCCTCCGACGGCCTCAACCACCTCCAGACCCCCCCAGCCCCTCCATGACCCTTTAGCCCCCTCCAATGGACCCCACTGCCCCCCAGCCCCCCCAATGGACCCCAAAGCCCCCCCCAGCCCCTCCAATGCCCCCCCAGACCTCTCCAATGACCCCCTCCAACCCCCCAATAGCCCTCAGCCCCCTACAACAGACCCAAATCACTCCCCAGCCCCTTCCAGTGCCCCCTCAGCCCCCTCCAATGGGCCCCCCGACCCCCCCCATCACCCCAAGCCCCCTCCAACGGACCCCTCCAACGGCCCCCCCAGCCCCTGGTCCCCACCGAGCAGGCGGCAGGCCTGGGCGACGCTGTGGGCCAGGGGCTGGGCGAAGGAGAGGCGCAGGCGCAGGCGGCGGCGGTTGGGCAGGCGCAGGCAGAGGGGCCGGTGTTGGGGGGTGAAGCGGAGCCGGGCATCCCCCCCGACCCCCAGCGCGTCCAGGGTGCGCCCGGGGCGCAGGAGCCACTGCCGCCGCTGCGCCCACCACAGCGCGTGGTCCGACCAGTCCCGCTGCACCCCTGGGGGCAACCAGGGGGTTATGGGGGGATACAGGGTGCCACAGGTTGGCAAAGAGGCACTGGAGCAGAGTTAGGGATGGTGAAGAGGGTTATGGGGTGCTATAGGGTAGTTACAAGGTGCTAGAGTAGAGTTAGTGGGTGCTACGGGGGTTATGAGGCGCTAAGGGGGAGTTACAGGGTACTAAGGGAGGAGTGGGGGGAGTAAGGGGTGCTATAGGGGGCTAGGGGTGTGCCAAGGGTGGATTAGGGGGTGACAAGGGAGGTTAAGGGGGGCTATAGGTGCTAAGGGTGGATTAGGGGGTGCTATAGGGGGCTACAGGGGTGCCAAGGGCGGATTAGGGGGTGATAAGGGAGGTTAAAGGGGGCTAAGGGGGGGCTATAGGGTGCTAAGGGTGGATTAGGGGGTGCTATAGGGGCCTACGGGGGTGCCAAGGGCGGATTAGGAGGTGATAAGGGAGGTTAAGGGGTGCTAAGGGGGGCTACAGGGTGCTAAGGGGGATTAGGGGGTGCTATAGGGGGTCCTGCTGTACCCCCAAACCAGAACGGGGGGGATCAGGGGGGACCCAGGCATCCGAGCCCCGCAGCCAGGGCTATTTATATCCAGTGGTTCCCTTATCGCCCCGGCCAGGGGGTGACAGCAGGGTGACAGGGGCGGGGAGGGGTGGCACCGGGGGGTGACACGGAAGCAGGGGGACCCCCAGGACCAGCGATAAGGGCTGGGCCCCCCGGGGCCGGATCCTGCCCCCGCCCGCCACCACTCAGCACCGCGTGATGCCCGGACGCCTGGGTCCTTCCCTACGGGGCCGAACGACGTGGGGCCCAGGCGCCTGGGTCCTTCCCCATGGGGCCCAGGTGCCCGTGTCCCTCCCCATGGGGCCCAGGGATGTGGGGCCCGGGTCCCTGGGTCCCTCCCCGTGGGGCCGAGGGATGTGGGGCGTAGATGCCTGGGTCCCTCCCCGTGGGGCCCGGGTCCCTCCCCGTAGGGCCGAGGGATGTGGGGCACACTATGGGTCGCTCACCGACGGTCTCCACGATGAGGAGCATGAGGCCGCCGACATGCAGGTCCCCGGTGACGCGGAGAGCGAGGCTGCGGGGGGCTGCCGGGGGTCCGGGCGGCGCTGGGGGGCCGGCCTGCCCCACAGCGTCGCCCTCCTCCACCTCCACCTGCAGCTCGAAGGAGCCGTCGATGGCCTCCCCGCTTGCCGTCTTCAGCCCCGCCATCGCCCGATGCCCCAGTTCCCCGCCCGGACGCCCCGGTCCCTTCCCGCCCCGCCCCGTGGGGGGAAGGGGACCCCGCGCCACCCTGACCCCCCCATGGCCACCGCAAAGGAAGTCGAGGAGGGGAGGAGCCATGGGGCCCGGACGCTGGGTGCCCCGCGCCATCACACCATGGCGCCCGCTGGCGCCCACAGGGCCCCCGACGCCTAGGTCCCCAACTGGGGAGACCCCCGCTCCCCTCCGGGCCATGACCAGGTGCCCCCCAAGTAGCCCCCCACGATGCCGGGGGGCCCCAGCACCCGGGCTCCCCCTTTCCCACCCCCAGGGTGACCGAGGCGCCCGGGCCCCCGTTTCCACCCCCCCACAACCCCCACCCAGGGGGACCCAGGCATCTGGACCCCCCGTAACCCCCACAGAGGCTGGGCCTGGCAACTGCTCCGCTCTTTATTAGGGGTTGCGGCGCCCCACAACCGACACAAGACGGGGGGTGGGAGGGGCAGCGCCCCCGGCCCCCCCCGGACACCCCCCAGCCACGTCCCCGGGGGGTTGGGGGGTCCCCACGGGGGACACGGGGGAGACGTCACCGGATGGCGATCAGCCCCACGTCCATCAGCTTCTGGATCTTCTGGGCGATGACAGGGTTCTTCAAGTGCCTGGCGGGGGACAGGGGGGTCAGTGGGGACGGGGACCGCCGCGGCTGCAGGGGGGGCTGGGGGGCGGCCCGAGGCAGCCTCTGCTACCCCCGACACTGCAGCAGAGACACCCTGTCACACGTTCGTGTCACCCCGTGACACCTCTGATGTATCGGGGACAGGCTCCTGTGATACCCGATGAGGTGTTGGGGACACCCCGCACCACGTCAGGGACACTCGTGACGGGGGATGTCACCTCCTGACTGCCCACGACATGTCAGGGACACGCTCTGACATTTTTGGGAGACCCCGTGACATGTCGGGGACCCCCCGCCAGCTCCGGGAGGGCGCCAGGTGTCCCTGTGAAAACTCGGTGAGCACTGTGGGGCAGCCGGTGCCACCCCGGGGAGGTGCTGGGGATCCCCAGTGACACCTCGGGGCCCCCCTGCCAGCTCCGGGTGTCCCCCTGAAGACTTGGTGAGTGCCACGGGGCAGCCAATAACACCCCGTAACACCTTGGGGACACTTTGTGACACCTCGGGGACAGTCGGTTACAGTTGGGGACAGCCGGTGGCACCTCAGGGACCCCTCACCAGCTCCAGGAGGGCTCCGGGTGTCTCCATAAAGGCTCTGACCGCTGTGGGGTGGCCAATGACCCCCCTAACACCTCGAGGACACCTGGGGACCCCCAGTGACACCTCCGGGACAGGTGGTGACATCCTGAGGAGCCCCTGCCGGCTCCAGGAAGGGCCTGGGCGTCTCCTCAAAGACTCGGCGAGCGCCACAGAGTGGCGGATAACGCTCTGTGATGCCTCGGGGACCCCGAGGGACACCTCGGGGACACTCACTCGCTGAGGGCCTGGGGGTCCTTCTGCATCTGCTCGAGGATGAGGCGCATGGCGGGGTCACTCATGATCTGCTGCACCTCGGGGTCAGCCATGGCGCGGCGCTTCACCTCCTCGGGGGTGTCCTGCCGGTTGTACTGCGCCAACAGGCAGCGCTGGTAGCCCTCCGCTGCCTCCTGGGGAGACAGGGCCGCAGGGGGTCAGCAGGGGTGGCGGGGGCCAGCGGGGGGATGGTGGGGCTTCACCCTCACCTTACAGGAGGCGTCGAGGTCAAGGGCGCGCTGGTAGACGTCCATGGCTTTGCTGTAATCCTTCATGGCCTCCAGCGCCGCTGCCTTCCGGGTGTAGCCCTTGACTGTGGGCAGATGGACGGGCAGAGGGACGGGCAGGGGAGGAGAAGAGGGGGTATGGAGGAGGAGGAAGGGGTACAGGCAGAGGAAGGGGGGGCCACCCCAAACCCAGCCCCACGCACTCACTGAAGGAGGGCTCCAGGCGGATGCACTCCTCGCAGTCCTGGGGGGAGAGCCGGGGTCAGAGGCACCCCAGACCCCCCAAAGCAGCCCCCTGCACCCTCAAACCCACCCCCAGGACCCCCAGCCGACCCTGCACCCCCAAACCAGCCCCCCAGGACCCCCCAAACCTTGAGGGCCAGAGGGAACTCGAGCAGCTTGGTGTAGCAGGCAGCGCGGTTGCTGTAGAGCCGAGCCTCGTTGGGGTTGCGGCGAATGGCCTCGCTGTAGTGCTTCATGGCCTGGGGGTAATCCCCTGGGGGGCCGCAACAGCGGGGGGTCACCGAGGATTTGGGGGGGCCCCTTCACCCCCCCCCCAGACCCCCCCTTACCTCTCTGAAAACACTCGTTGCCTTTATTCTTCTCCTCCAGTGCCAGGTCGGGGTCGATGTACGCCAACCGCTCCTGCTCTTTTAAGATCTTCTCTGCCTGTAGCACCAAATTTGGGGTTTGGGGGGGTCCAGGGGGACTGCACCCCTTTTTTTGACCCCCCCAAGCCCCCCCAAGTCACCTGCTGACACTTCTTGAGCACGTCAGGCGTGCGATGCTCAGCTAACGACTTATTGTAGAAGTTCACGGCGTCTTTGTACCGCTCCTCCCGCAGATATGAGTTCCCAATGCGAGCATACGCCCTGTGGGGGTGAATTTTGGGGTATGGGGGGAGGTTTGGGGGTGCTGGGGGTGTACTCCCCTTTTTCAGCCCCCAAATCCCCCTGTACTCACTTAGCGATCTGCCTGTAGTCCTCCCGGTTCTCCCGCCCCACCTCAATGGCTTTTTCACACAGCTCTCTGCAGCGGTTGTAGTCGCCTGTCTCGAAGTAGACGGCTGTAGGGAAGAGGGAACGGGGTTCAGGAGGATTTGGGGGGGCTCGGAGGATTTGGGGGGCTCAGGGGATTTTGGGGGGCACTCGCCTGCCTGGTTGGTGACGTAGGTCATGTTGGTGGGGTCCAGCTCCTCGGCACGGGTGTAGTGAGCCAGGGCGGTGGGGAACTCCTTCCGCTTGTAGGCAGCATTGCCCAGCTCCTTCTCCCGCTGCGCCTGGGGTTTGGGGGGGGACGGGTCACCCTAACATCCCCTCTGGCACTCCGAAACCTGCCTGGAACCCCCCCCCCAGCACCCCAAAACCTGCCCTACGGAGTCACAGAAACACTTCCAGGGATGAGGCATCCACAGCTTCTCCAGGCAGCCCATTCCCGTGCCTCACCACCCTCACGATGAAGGATTTCTTCCTTGTGTCCGATCTAAATCCGCCCTCTTCCCGTCTGCGGCCGTCCCCTGTCCCACTGCTCTGCTCCCTTGTAAAGTCCCCTCCGCTTTCCCGCAGGCCCCCTCCAGACTGGAAGGCTGCTGTGAGGCCTCCCCGCAGTCTTCTCTTCCCCAGGCTGGACACCCCAGCTCTCAGCCTGTCCCCGCACAGAGGGGCTCCAGCCCCTTGTCCTCTTCGTGGCCTCTGGCCCCACTCCGACAGGTCTGTGTCCCTACGCCGGGGGCCCCAGAGCTGGAGGCAGCGCTCCAGGTGGGGTCTCATGAGAAGGGAGCAGAGGGGGAGAATCCCCTCCCTCGCCCCGCTGGCCACACCGCTTCTGACGCAGCCCAGGATTCAGGTGGCTTTCTGGGCTGTGAGTGCACACGGCCAGGTCGCGTTGAGCTTCTCATCAACCAAGGCCCCCAAGTCCTCCTCCTCGGGGCTGCTCCAATCCATTCTCCGCCCAGCCCGTGTTTGTGCGCGGGGTTGCCCCGGCCCACGTGCAGCACCTTGCGCTCAGCCTTGTCGGACTCCAGGAGGTTTGCAGGGGCCCACCCCTCCGGCCTGCCAAGGTCCCTCTGGGTGGCAGCCCTGCCCTCCCGCAGGTCGACCGCACCACGCAGCTTGGTGTCGTCGGCAAACGTGCTCAATCTCGCCGTCCGTGTCGCCGACAAAGCTGTTAAACAGCGCCAGTCGCCGTACCAACCCGAGGAACGCCACTCCTCGCTGATCTCCACTTGGGCATCGAGCCATTGACCGCCAATCTCTGCGTGCGACCACCCAGCCAGTTCCTCGCCCACTGAGCGGCCCAGCTGTCGAATCCCTGTCTCCCCAGTTTAGAGACAAGGATGTCGTGCAGGACAGCGTCCGATGCTTTGCACAACTCCAGGCAGAAGACATCAGTTGCTCTTTCCTTACCCACCAACGCCGTAATCCCGTCGTAGGCGACCACCAAATTTAGCAGGCCCAATTTGCCCTCAGTGAAGCCACGCTGGCCGTCACCCATCGCTTCCTTGGTTTCCACGTGCCTCAGCACAGTTTCCAGGAGGATCTGCTCCATGATCTTCCCAGCACAGAAGCGAGGCTGACTGGCCTGTACTTCCCCAGGTCTTCCTTTTTCCCCTTTTTAAAAATGGGGGTTACGTTTCCCCTTTTCCAGTCAGCGGAAGCTTCACTGGACCGCCACGACTTCTCAAATACACCAGAGAGTGGCTTAGCAGCTTTATCTGCCCTCGGGACCCACGGACTCGTGCACCCTCAGGGTCCTCCGATGGTCTTGAACCTGACCTCCTCTCCTGCAGTGGGCAGTTCTTTGCCCTCCCCGTCCCTGCCCTCACGCTCTGCGACCGGGGCGTGGGGCCCCGAGCGCTCACTGGCGAAGAGCGAGGCAACCACGTCCCCCAGTGCCCCGGCCCCCCGAGACCCCGGGCAGCCAGGCCACCACGCGCCCCCGTAACTCCTTCCCCTGGGCAGGCAGCACTGCCCAGCTCCTTCTCCCACTGCGCCCGGGGTTTGGGGGTCCGGTCACCCCAAAACACCTCCCCAACCCCCCTGGGTTCTGGGGGACCCCCTTCTCACCTCCTTCTTGTTTTCGGGGAGCTCCTCGGGCGGGGGGGGCTGGGCAGGGGGGGGGGGGGGGGGCGGGGGGGGTGGGGAAGGGGCCTCCTCCTCTTCTTCGGCCCCGCTCAGGTCCACCCCCAGCAGCACGCTCAGGGTCGTCATCACCCGGGGGTCCTGCAGCTTCCTGGGGGGACAGGCAGGGATTGGGGGGCTGCACCCCAAAATCTGCACCCAACCCTGCCCAGGGAGACTTGGTGTCCCCACATTTGCCCCAACATCCCCCAGCACCCCAAAACTGGCCCTAAGCCACCCCAGCACACAAGGAGTTGGGGTGAAGCCCCCCCAGCACCCCAAAAACTGCCCTGAACCCCCCCAGACCTGCCTTATAACCCTCCCAGCACCCCCAGATCCCCCCCAGCACCCCATAGCCCACCCCTAAACCCCCCAGCCCTGGCAATAACGCCCCCAGCACCCTAAAATGAGCCCCCCGTCCCAATGCCCCCCAGCACCCCAAAACCTGCCCCAAAGCCCCCACACTGACGTGCCCAGCTGGGCCGGGTGGCTGCGCAGCTGCTCCAGCAGCTGCCGGTACTCAGGGTCCCCCAGCAGCGCCCGGGTTCGGGGGTCTGCCTCCAGCCGCCCGTACAGGTCTGGAACGCTGAAGGGGTTCAGCAGCTTCCGCTCTGGGAGATAGGAGGCACGGGGGGGCGTCAGGGACCCCTCCGAACCCCCTTGTACCCTCCTCAGGGACCCCAGACCCTCTCAGGAACCGCCCCAACCCCATTCTGGCACCCCAAAACCTCTCCACACCCCCTCCCAGGGACCCCAAACCCCCCTGGAGCCCCCTAAAACCTCTCAGGGACCCGAACCCCCTTCCCTGGGACCCCAAAATCTGTCAGGGCCCCCCCCCCAGGCCCACCCTGGGACCCCCAAGCACCCCCACCAGCTAGGCATCCACTCAGCCCTTCCAGCCCCCCATTTCCCAGGACCCCCCTCCCTGGCCCCGCAGCCCCCCAAATCCTGCCCCGGACCAGCCAGTCGTGCCTCCACCCCCCTCAGCCCCTCCTTCAGCTGCGCGTTGCCCGGTTCGTGCTTCAGCCCCTCCTCGTAAGCCGCCTTGGCCTCCTCGAAGCGATGCAGGAACTCCAGCGCCGCCGCCTTGCGTGAGTACCCCTGGGTTCAGGGGGACGCAAGGTGAGCCCCCCGCCGCCCACGTGGCACGGGGCGCCCTTGGGTGCTCCCCCACCCACCTTGGCCCAGTCGGGGCGCAGCTCGAGGGTGCGGCAGGCATCGGCCAGGGCGCGGGCGTAGTCGCCCTGACGGGCGTAGGCAGCCGAGCGGTTGCTGAAGAGGACGTGGTTGTGGCCGTCCAGGGCGATGGCGGCTGTGTAATGGCGCAGGGCCCCCCCCACGTCCCCCGCCGCCAGCGCCCGGTTCCCCCGCTCCTTCAGCTCCTGTGCCTGTGGGGCAGGGAGGAGGAGGAGGAGGAGGGGGCGAGGAAGGGGACGGGGGAAAGGTGAGAGGAAGATGAAGGGCCACAAGGAAGAGGAAGGCATGAAGAAGAGAAGGGGCGTGTACGTAAGGAAGGTGTGAGGGAGAGGAAGAGCCACGAGGAAGATGAAGGGGCACAAGGAGGAGAAAGGTGTGAGGAACGGGAGGCATGAGGAGGAAGAAAAGGTGTGAGGAAGAGAAGGGGCATGAAGAAGGCAGGTGTGATGAGGTGGAGGAGAGCGGGTGAGGAAGGGAGAAAGGAGGCCATGAGGAGGAGGAAGGTGCAATGGAGAGGAGGAGAAAGTGGGGGGCACGAGGAGGAAGATGTGAGGAAGAGGAGGGATGCGTGGAAAACACGAAGGAGCATGAGGAAGAGGATGAAAAAGGTAGCAGGCCACGAGGAGGAGGGGCACGAGCATGGGAAGTCAGGAGGAGGGTGCGAGGAAGACGAGGAGCATTAGAGGCATGAGGAAGGCCAGGGAATGAGGGGATGCAAGGAGGAAAGGAGGCACAAGGAGAAGGAAAGTGAATGTGCACAAGAGGGAGGAAGGTGCGAGGAAGAGGAGGGTAGGGGGCATGGAGGTGGTGAGGAAGAGGAGGGGCCGGACAAGCAAACAAGGGGGGGGGGGGGGGCAGGATGATGAGAAGGACGTGAGGAAGATGAAGGGGGCCCCAACCCCCCTCAGGCCCCCCCCAGCCCTGCTCTGGGACCCCAAACCCCCTCAGGGCTCCCCAAGACGCCACTGGGCTCCCCGACCCCTCAGAGACTCCCAGGCCCCTCAAAACCACCTGGAACCCCTCAGGGTCCCCCCCGCTCCGGCACCCCAACCTCCCTCAAGGCCTCCCCGACATCCTCACCACCCCCCCCGACCACTCCCCGGGACCCCAAGCCCCCTCAGGACCCCCCCCCGCCTCCCTCCGGCCCCTCAAAAACCCCGAGACCCCCCCCCACCCCCTAAGGGCGCCCCCAGCCTCGCTCCACGACCCCAAACCCCCTCAGAGCTCTGCAAGACACCACTGCTCCCCCCAGACCCCGCGCTCCACCTCCCTCCAGGGCCTCCGGCCCCCCAGGCCCCCTCAGGCCCCTAGAAACCACGTGGAACCCCTCAGGGAACCCCCGATCCTCTCTCAGGGCCCCCCCCGCCCCGCTCTGGGACCCCGACCCCCTCAGAAACCCCCCGATACCCTCTCAGGGCCCCCCCACCCCGCTCCGAGACCCCGACCCCCTCAGGAACCCCCCGATCCCCTCTCAGGGCCCCCCCACCCCGCTCCAGGACCCCAACTCCCCTCAGGAGCCTCCCGATCCCCTCTCAGGGTCCCCCCCTCAGGGCCTCCCCGACCCCCCCCAGCCCCGCTCCGAGATCCCGGGACCCCAAGCCCCCTCTGGGCCCCCCGGGACCCCCAGGCCCCCGCCCACCTCCTCCATGGCGGCCCGGTCCAGCCCCGCTCCACTCCACTCCCGCCGCTAACGCGCCGCCTTCTGGAAGCTGCTAGAAGCCTCGCGCCCCGCCCTCCCGCGCCCCATTGGCCTTCGGCCCCGCCGCCCGCCCCCGCGCGCACTTCCATTGGTCGCCGGCTGCGGTGCCGCCTTTCCATTGGCCGACGGGAAAAGTGGTGCCCGCCTCCCTCCAGCCCCGCCTCTCCGGCGGAAGCCGGCGGCAGAGCCCACCTCCGCGCGCCGATTGGCCGCCACGGCCGGCGCTGGCCGCCCATTGGCGGCGACCCTCTCTCCCTTCTGGAATTTTCCACCTCTTCCATTGGCTGCGCGCAGTGCCAATCACGGGGGGGGGCGGACAGGGACGCAGGCGGGAGTGCGCCCCCTGGCGGCGCGGAGGCCTCGCTGCCACACGTTTCGGTCGGGGAGGCAAGGGGCGGTGCTTGCACGAAGGGGGCGGTGCTTGCACCGAAGGGGGAGGGGTTTGCACCGAAGGGGCGGGGCGTGCACGGAGACCCCCGGACCGCCCCTATGGAGGGAGGGGCCGGGGGAGGGGGAACGTGTGACCTCGGCGTGACCCTGGTGCGACCCCTCCCCCTCCCCTGACCTTCCCACAACCCCCATGTGACCCCACCCCCCACCCCCGTGCAGGCCTCGTGCACCCCCCGCGTGGCCCCGCCCATCCCGTGGGGGTGCGGGGGAGGGGCCCAGCGTGGCAGGGCCCTCGCACACGCGTGTGCCCCCCGCCATTGCTCACGCATGCGGCCCCCGTTGCACACGCGTGTGCACGCGCAGGGGTCCCGGGCGGCCGGGAAGGAGGCGCCGGCAGGAAAAGGAGCCGCTGGGTTTATTGGGGGGAGGGCGCCCCTCGGCCCTTTTGGGTCGCTTTTTCCTGATTTTGGTCCTTTTCCCCCAATTCCCACGGCGGAGGGCGGGGGGAGGGGTGAAGGCACCTCGCGGGGGGAGGGGGGCACTTCGGTGGGCGCGGTGGGGGGGGCTGCCCCCCCCCCCACGCCGGGGTCCCCCCGCACCCCTCCCTGTCCCCCCCCCCAGGGTCCCTTGTCCAGGTCCGGGCGCCGGGGTCCTCCCAGGGGTCGCAGGAGTTGTGGGGGTGCTGGCGCCGGGGTCCTCTCCCCCAGCCCCGCCGTTTCTCCCCCCAAAAAGCAGCGGCACCGAAAAGACACCTTAAAAAAAGCCAGAATGCCCCAAAAAGGGAGGTGGGGGAGGGGCAGGGGGACCCCTCCTCCCCAAAACCCCAGGGGGAGCCCCCCAAATGTCCTCAAAGCGGGGGGGGTCCCCCGCCGTATCCCCGGAGGGGGTCCTCTGCACGGGGGGGGTCCCAGAAAGAGCCCCCCCCCCCTCAGGACCCCGCTCCCCCGCCGCGGGGCACCCGCCCCCCCCGGTACCCCCGGGCGCCGGGGGGGGGCAGCGGGGGGGGCGGGGGGGGCGGCAGCGGGGACAGAGGGGGGAAGACGGTGCGGATGCCGCCCTCCTCGGGGGGCCGCAGGGGCCGCAGGGGCAGCCCCCCGCCCCCAATCTTGGGGGGCGGGGGGGGAGCCCCCCCCCCCCCCCCCCCCCTCCTCCGCCCCCACCCCCCCAGGACCCCCAGGCCCCCCCCAGCCGCTGCTGCCGCCGCCCCCCCCGCCGCCGCCGCCGGGGGTAGCGCGGGGGGGGCGTCCCTCGGTGGAGGGGGTCCCGGCGACGCGGCGGGGGTCTCGCCGCCAGCACGGGCCTGGGCGCAGAGTGGGGGGCTGGCGGCGCCGGGGGGGTCGAGGGCAGACAGACAGACGCGGTACGCGGCGCGCGGCTGTAGGGCTGTCACCACGTACTCCCCCCGCTCCCCCCGCACCAGCGTCTCCGTCACCGCCCCCCCCCCCGGCCGCAGCCAACTCAGCCGCAAGGATGCGCCGGCGGGGGCCGGGGGCCACCGGACCCTCAGAGACCCCCCCGGTGCCGCCTGCACCCACAGGCCGCCTGTCGACGCTGGGACCCCCGGTGCCACCGCCGCCGCAGTGCCTGGTGCCGCTGCCATGATGCCGGGCGACGCCGCCACGACGCCGGGCGAGGCCGCCACGACGCCGGGTGAGGCCGCGGCGGCGCCCGGTGCGGCGGGGGGATCGCAAGCATCCATCTCCCCCCTCAGCTCCCCCACCGCCAGCCCCCGCAGCCGCGCCGGCGCCTGGCACAGCAGCCCCTTGACCTCCAGCCCCCGCGGCGCCCGACGGCGCAGCCAGTCCCTCAGCCAGGCCAGGTTGCAGCCGCAGAACCAGGGGTTGTTCCGCAGCCCCAGGTGGCTCAGGCTCCCCAGGTCGTCGAACAGCCCCCGCGGCAGCGTCGTCAGGTTGTTGTCCGACAGATCCAGCCGCTCCAGCGACCGCATCCGCGCCAAGGCGCCGGCGGGGACGTGGCTGATGGCGTTGGCGGCCAGGGACAGGCGGCGAAGGCGGGCGCGGGGGAGGTTGGCCGGCGGCGCCGCTAACGCGTTCCGCCCTAACGAGAGCTCGCTGAGGTTGACCAAGCGGCTGAAGGTGTCGTCCGCCATCCGCTGGTTGGCCAACAGGTTCCCGTCCAGCACCAAGCGCCGAAGTGCCGGCAGACCCTCGAAGGCACGGAGGGGGATGGTGTGAATCCGGTTGTCGTCCAACCGCAGCTCCTCCAGCGCCGGCGGTAATCCCGGCGGGACGCTGCTGAGGTGGTTCCGGGATAGGAACAGTAACCGCAAGCGGCGATTTTCGGCAAAGGCGTCTTCTTCGATGCCGGCAGCCGAGACGGAGTTGTCGTCCAGGTGCAGGCGCTCCAGCAGCGGCGCTCGCGCCAGCGCCCGTCGGCAGAGCCCGCGGACGTTATTCTCCTGGAGGTGCAGCTCCCGCAGCGCCGGCGGCAAATACGCCGGCAACTGCTCCAAGGCGTTGGCGTAGAGATATAAAACTTTCAACGCCGATAAGTGGCCCAAACGTGCCGGGATGCCGGCGTCGCCGATCCGGTTGTTTTGGAGGAAGAGGGTGGTAGCGCCGGGGGGGAGACCCTCAGGAACGGCCGTCAATCCCCGGTCATTGCAGTAGACGCGGCCCCCGGCGCAGCGGCAGACGGTGGGACAGGCGGCAGCGGTGACGGTGACGATGGTGACGGCGGTGATGGCGGTCAGGAGCACGGAGGGGAAAGGGGGGGGGCTCCCCCCCCGCCGGGTGGCCAGGGCGAAGGCCGTCAGGGCCCAGGTGGGGGGAGGGAGGGGGAGGAGGAGGAGGAGGGGGAGGAAGGGGGGAGGGGGGCCATGGGGGGAGGGGGAGTCCTGCTGGGGGGTGGGAGGGAAAGCGGGGGGGCAGGGACTCAGGCGTCTGGGTGCTGCACCCCCCAGTGACCCCGTGCATGGGGCAGGGACCCCCAGCACCCTCCAGCCTCCCCCACTGTGGGGGACCCATGGGTCCGGGCATGGTACCCCCCACTATCTAGAGGGTAGGGACCCCCCCATCTATAGGGTAGGGGAACCCCCCACTATCTATAGGGTAGGGGATGCCCCCCACTATCTATAGGGTAGGGGGACCCCCCACACTATCTGTAGGGTAGGGACCCCCCCCATCTACAGAGTAGGGACCCCCCAGCCCCGCCCAGGGACCTGGGAGCCCGGGCATGGTGGGGGTGGGGCCCTACCTGGGTCCTCCGCCCGCTGCGAGGGTCCCCGGTCCTCGTGCGAGAGGTCCTGGTGCAACGGGGTCCTGGTGCGAGGCCGCTGCTACCGGCTCCAGTGCTCCATGGCCCCCCCCCCGCCGGGGGGGCCGCTGTGGGGGGAGGGGGTGGTGAGCAGGGGGTCCTCGTGTGGCGCACACCCTCGTGTGACACCCATCCTCGTGCGACGCCCTCGTGTGACGCCCGCCAGGACCCAGGCGTCTGGGCCCCCGCCCTCCCCTCCCCTGGGTGCTGATTACCAGTGCTACTAACGAACCGCCCCTAATTAGCGGCAGCTCGTTAGGGGCCCCTCGTGCCCCAGGGTCGCCCTTGCATCAGCCCCAGCCTTGCACGAGGGCCTCGCACGAGGAGTCACATGACCTGTCCCCAGGAGGGGACCCAGGCCTCCGGGTGATGCCTCCCCAGCTCAGCCCCCCCTATTTACCCCCCCCAGCTCATTTACCCCCATTTACCCCCCCAGCTCAGCCCCCCCACTTACCCCCCATTTGCCCCCCTCATTTACCCCCCGCCCATTTGCCCCCCCATCGCCCCGGACGCCTGGGCCCCTCCCCGGGCCGGAGCATCCCTGGGTGCTGGGGGGGTGGGGGGATTTGGGGGCTCCGTGAGGGGCTGGGGGGGCAGAGAGGTTTTGGGGGGGTCCGGGCGGGGGCCGCATGGAGGGGGGGGCCGCTTCCCTGCACACCTGGGTCCCCCCCGGCCGCCCGGGTCCCTCCCCCCGGCTGGAGCATCCCTGGGTACTGGGGGGGGGTTGGGGGACTGCGGGGCGGGAGGGATTGGGGGGGCCGGGGGGGGGTCTCATGGGGGGGTCAGGTCCCCGGACGCCTGGTTCCCTTCCCCTCCCCCCCTCCCGGACGCCTGGGCCCCTCCCCCCGGCTGGAGCATCCCTGGGTACCGGGGCGGGGGGGGGGAAGGCGGTTTCGGGGGGCTCCGGGGGGCTCAGGGGGATTTGGGGGTCTCATGGAGGGGGGGGGGGGTCGCTCCGGTGGCACCGGGAGGGGGGATGGGCCCAGCTCCCGGCCGTCCGGGTCCCTCCCGCGGGCTGGAGCATCCCTGGGTACCGGGGCGGCGGGGGCGGGGCGGGGACGGGGATGCGGCGGGGGGGGGTGGGGGGGATTTTGCGGGGTGACGGGGGGGCGGTGGTGGGCCGAGGGCGGAGGGGGACCCTTACCGGGGTCGGTACCGGCGGCGCGGTCGGGCCCGGTGCTGGCGGCGGCGGCTGCGGGCGTGGGAAGGCAGCGGAGGGGGGGGGGGCAGCGCCGCCTCCCGGTGCGCGGGGCCCGAGGGGGCCCGGGGGGGGGGGGTAAATCCGGAGGGAGGCCGGGGCCGAGAACCCCCTCCCCCCCGGCCGCCGGCCCCCCCCGAGCACCTGGGCCCCCCCGGTCCCTGGGGGGGGTCGCACATGTGGCATCGCCGGGGCCTTGCACGGGGCCTCGCACAAGAGCTCGCACAAGCATTTGCACGAAGGCTGGCACAGGCTGCCGCGGGGGCACGGGGCTGCTGCGGCACGGGGAGGTCGAGGAGCGCGGGAGGACCCTCGTGCCCCACGGCGTGCTGCGCACAGGGGCGGCCTCTCACGGGGACAGGGCTTGCACGAGGACACCCCTTGCACGAGGACCCCCTCGCACGAGGGGTCTCACTCTGCCCCCCCCCGCCTTGCGGGTCCCTGTGAGTGACTTCGGTAAGTGGGGGGGAGGGCAGGGGGAATTTGGGGGTCTCCAGGGCCGGTTTGGGGTCCTGGGGGGTCCAACGTGTCGCACGTGCGCATGGCAGGAGTGGGTTGTGCTCCACAGTGTCTTGGGGCAGGATGAGGCCCTGGGCTGTTGCCCCCCCATCCCCTGGGGGTGTCCCGAGTGACCCATATCCCCCGGGTGTCCCCCCACCCCCATTTACCCCCCCAACTGCCCCCTGGGGGTCACAAGTACCCCCCCCGATCCCATACTGCCCCTCCCTGGGCCCCAACTGCCCCCCCCCCCACCCCATACTGCCCCTCCTTGGGCCTCAACCACCCCTCAGGGGGTCCCAAGTGCCCCCCTGCTCCTCCCAGCCCCATCTCCTCCTCCCCGAGTCCCCCAAGACCCAAACGTCCGGGTCCCCTCCACACCCCCCACCCCCCCAAATAAACACGCACAGTGAGTGGGGCTGCATCTTTATTGGGGGGGGCAGAGGGGGGGCTCGTGCGAGGCCGCACGAGGGCCCACAGGGTCCATGTGAGGCCCGTGCAAGGGCTGCACGAGGCTGCGTGAGGCCACGCGAGGCTGCACGAGGCACCCGCAGGCCCCGCGCGAAGCCCCGGCGCGACCTCGGGGAGCTGCACTGGGCCCGTGCGAGGCGCCGCCGGCCTCGTGCGAGGTCTCGTGCGAGGCCTCGTGCGAGGCGAGAGCTCACTTGTAGAGGATGTCGTAGTGGCCAGGACGGTAGAGGAGGCAGACGCGGGGCTGGGAGCCCTCGGGGAAGACGTGGGGGTTGGTGGCGCCGCCCTCCCCCCGGTCCATGTATTCCACCAGGATGGAGACGTGCAAGGCTCGTGCGAGGGCGATGATGTGGATGTGGTCGCTCTCCTTGCACATGGGTTCCACCTCCTGTAAGGGGAAACGGGGGTCAGGGGGGCTGCACAAGGGGCACGAGAGGGCACTGGGGGCGGGCGAGGGCACTTGGAGGCCGGGCGAGGGCGTGCAAAGCCATGCGAGGCTGGACAAAGCTGTGGGAGGGACGCGCACGGAGGATCAGAGGGCATGCTAGGGCCGTGGGAGGCCGTGCAAAGCCATGCGAGGGCCGTGCAAGGCTGTAAAAGGCCACGCAAGGGCAGTGCAAAGCTGTGCAAGGCCGTGTAAATCTGTGGGATGGCTGTGCAAGGGCCGCTAGAGGCTGCGTGAAGCTGCGCAAAGGCCATCAGAAGCTGTGCAAGGGCAGTGTGAGATTGTGCAAGACCACGCAAGGGCCACTGGAGGCCGTGCAAGGCTGCGTGATGTCGCAGAAGGGCTGCAAGAGACCACGCGAGGACCACCTGAAGCTGCGCGAGCGCGCCGGGAGCTGGCCCGAGACCCACGCGCGGGCAGCACGAGTCTGCGCAAGGCTCGTGTGAGGCCACGCAAAGCCACGCAAGGCTGCGTGATGCCATCCGGGGGCCCTGGGATGTGATGCGAGACCGTGCAAAGGCAGTTTGAGGCCGTGCAAGTTTGCACGAGGCTGCGAGACACCACGTAAAGGCCACAGGAGACCCCGCAAGGACCACACGGAGCTGCATGAGGGTGCCGAGAGGTGGCACAAGGCCTGGGTGAGACCTGCGTGAGGCTGTGCAAATCTGTGCAAAGCCATGCGAAGCTGCAAGACACCACAAAAGAGACCCCTCCAGGACCATAGGAAGCCACGCAGGGGCCCCAGAAGCCGACGCGGGACCCATGCGAGGCCGTGCAAAGCCATGCCAGGCCGTGCAAAGCTGCATGATGCCATGCAAGGGCCACAAGAGACCACGCGAGGACCAAGCGGAGCCGTGTGAGGCTGCTGGGAGGCGGTGCGTGGCCTGTGCAAGGCCCTGACCTGCTGGCAGAACTCCTTGATGCTGCGGCCGCCCTCGAGGAACTGCTCGAAGAAGCGGTGGTGGCGCTGGAGGCAGCCGGAGGTCAGCAGGCGCAGGTAGACCACCAGGTAGTCGGAGGTGCTGGGCTCGTTGAAGGCCGCCAGCAGCTCTGGCAGTGGCACGCGGCGCTCCACCCGCTCGATCAGCTCCATGAACTGCCGGGCACACGTGTGTCAGGGGGGCACACATGGGGTTACATGCACTGTCACAGGGGCACATGTGCCATCGGGGGGTCACAGACAGGGTCACATGCACCATCACGGGGGCACACGTGAGGTCACATGTGCTGTCATGGGGCCATACATGGGGTTACACGCACCCTCATGGGGTCACACATGGGGTCACAGGGACCCTCGTGGTCACACACGGGGTCGCAGGTGCCATGTCTCCCGGTGTCCCTGTGTCCCATGTCCCCCCCGTGTCCCCATGCCCCCCCACGTCCCCATGTCCCCACCGTGTTGTGGAAGTCCTCGATGGTGAACTCGGTGAAGCCCTGCGCCACCAGCTCCTCCTTGCTGCGGGCGGAGACCTCCTTGAACCTGGGGGGGGACCCAGGCGTCTGGGGGGGAACTTGGGCCTCCGGGGCGGGGAGGGTGCAAGGGCGACCCAGGGGGCTTGGGGACACACCCAGGGGGACCCCGGCATCTAGAGGGGGACCCAGGCGTCTGTGTAGGGGACCTGGGGGGGCCAAGAGAGACCCAGGGGGCTCGGGGGGACACCCGAGGGGACCCCAGCATCCCAGGGGGGACCCAAGCATCTGGGTGGGGGACCTGGGGGGGCCAAGAGGGACCCAGGGGGTTCGGGGGGGGACACCCAGGTGTCTGGGGGGGGACACTTGGGCATCTGGGGTGGGGAGGGGGCAAGGGTGACCCAGGGGGCTTGGGGGACACACCCGGGGGGACCTCAGCATCTCAAGTGGGACCCAGGCATCTGGGTGGGGGACCTGGGGGGCCAAGAGGGACCCAGGGGGGGACCCCCTGGCATCTCGGGGGGGACCCAGGCATCTAAGGGGGGTCCCCGGGTGTGGCGCACCGCTGCAGCTCCTGGCCATCCTCCAGCAGAGCCTCCAGGTGGGCGAAGCCGAAGGCTCGGTAGAAGCAGTTCCCGTCCGGCCGCGTCTTCCGGATGTAGGAATACTTCTGGAGCAGGTCCTGGAGGGGGGGACGGTCAGATGGGGAGGACACGGGGACAGCCCGGGGGACGTGGAGCCCATTAAAGCTCCCAGTCCCATACCGACGCCCTTTAAAGGCTCCGAGCGCCATAGCGGCACCCCAGAGGGGCTTCCAGTGCCAAACTAGTGATCTTTAAAGGCTCCCAGTCCCATACTGGTACCTTAAAGGTGCTCCCCGTCCCACACGGGCACCTACCTTGATCTTCTGCTGGTAGATGTGGTCGTCCTCGGCGTACTCCTTGTACAGCACTGCCAGCTCCAGCCGCTCTGACACCAGCGGGTTCTGCACCGCGATCTGCACCCCGGGGAGGGGGTCAGGATTGAGGGGACCCCCCCTAAGGGGGAGCGGAGCAGTTTGGGGACCCCCGAGGGAGGCTGGGGGGGGACGTCGGGGGATTTCTCACCTCTTGCTGGATACGGTCCTGCTGCGCCATGATGGCCTCATCATAGGCCAGGCAGTTCACGCCTTTGGGGGGGGATATTGGGGTTCGGGGGGGGGTCCCAATTTCACAGGGGCCCCCCCTGGCCTCTTCACCGTCCCATGGGTTTGGGGGACTGGGGTGGGCACTCCCAAAATGGATCCTGGGGAAAGGTGGCTGGTGGCAGGACCCTGGGGAGATGCCTTCTGGGGGGGTGACTGGGGTGCTATAGGGGGAGACTACAGGGGTCTTGGGATGCTGTAGGGACACTACGGGTGGTACTGGGGCACTGGGAGGGCCCTATGGTGGTATCAGAGCTCTATAGGGGGCCTATAGAGGGGTACTGGGGTGTATGGGGGGCCTGTGGGGGGACTGGGGTGCTGCGGGGGGCTATAGAGGATATTGAGGTGCTTGGGGGGCTTATGGGGGGTACTGGGGTGCTATAAGGGGCACTAGGGTGCTATGAGAGCCCTATAGCGGTACGAGGGTGCTACGAAGCTGCTATGGGGTGACCATGGGGGTACTGGGGTGCTAGGGGGGCTTTAAGGGAGCCTAGAGAGGTACCGGAGAACCACGGGGGTGCCGGGGGGGGGCTATAAGGGCATTGGGGGCCCCATGGTGGGGAACCGGGCCGCAGCGCAGGGTCCCCCGTCGGGCGCTGGGTAGTCCCGGTCCGGGGGTCCTTGGGGGGGTGCGGGAACGCAGGGGAAGAACCGGCGGAACGGCCGCAGGGGGGTCCCGGCCAGGGCCCGTCGGTACCGTCAGCGTCGCCGCCGAGCGACTCCGGCTTCTGCTGAGGCTCCTCCGCCGCCATCATCCGCCGCAGCCCCAACCCGCGCAGCGCTTCCGGGCCACCGGCTGCCGCCAGCAGCGCTTCCGGGTCAACCACCGCCCCGCCGGAAGGGCGCCCGGCCCTAGCAACCGCCTCCGCCAATCCCGGGGACTGGCCCGCCCCTAGCAACGACCCGCGTGGGCGGGAGGCCCCGCCCCTGACGAGCCCCGCCCCTGGAGACCGCCCGGCAGGGGAATGGCACTGCCCCTAGCGACAGGCCCCGCTCCTGGAGACGGCCCGGCACGGGAACGGCCCCGCCCCTAGCGACAGGCCTCGCCCCTGGAGACCGCCCGGCACGGGAACGGCCCCGCCCCTAGCGACAGGCCCCGCTCCTGGAGACGGCCCGGCACGGGAACGGCCCCGCCCCTAGCGACAGGCCCCGCCCCTGGAGACGGCCCGGCACGGGAACGGCCCCGCCCCTAGCGACAGGCCCCGCTCCTGGAGACGGCCCGGCACGGGAACGGCCCCGCCCCTAGCGACAGGCCTCGCCCCTGGAGACCGCCCGGCACGGGAACGGCCCCGCCCCTAGCGACAGGCCCCGCTCCTGGAGACGGCCCGGCACGGGAACGGCCCCGCCCCTAGCGACAGGCCCCGCCCCTGGAGACGGCCCGGTACGGGAGCGGCGGTCGGGGCTGCCCGGAGCCGGGGCCGCGCCGGGCCGGGGCCGGCGGCGGGGGCTGCCCGTAGCTGCGGCAGGGGCTCCGCAGGGTTGCGGTGTGTCAGCGGGCGGGGGAACGGTGACCCCGCAGGGTCAGAAAGTGGGGACGGTGCTCGGGGCTTCCGGTCGGCCATGTTGGCTCCCCGGGGCATGCCGGGAGCTGTAGTTTTAGCGGCCGCGGCTGGTCGCGCATGCGCGGCGGCGGCCGCCTCCTCTACGCTACCGGTACCGGCGCTGCGGGACGATGCCCCCGCGCTCGGTGCTGCCTGCCGGTAAGGGAACGCCGCTCCCAGCCCCACGGGCGCGCTCCCGGCGGGCGGGTGAGGGCCGGGAGCACCGGGGAGGGACCCAGAGCTGACAGAAGGGAGCAGGGGAAGGCGGCGGGCACCCCCGAACTCGCTCGAGCTCCCCCGAGCCTCCCCCGGCCCCGTGCAGCTCCAGCGCCTCCCCTGCCGCCTGTCCGGTAGCCCCAGGTGGCCCCAAGCCCTGCCGTGAAGGCCACAAGCCGGCCCTCGAACGGGCTGCGTTCTCCCTCAGCGCCGGTGCCGTTACCAGCGGTGCGGGGAAGGAGCAGCCTCTCCCCAGGCCCCTGTGGAAGGAGAGGCTTCGGCCAGGGGCACCTGCGGTAGTAACGGCCGCCGCTGCTGCCTTCCCTGCCCCACAGGCCGCGCTGAGGACGCCGTTGTCCGTTCCTCCCCGGGGATGCCGCGGACAGCACCCGCCTCAGGCTCGCGTGGGTGATGTTATACCTGCCCGGCCTCGCTCCCCTCGCGGTGCGGGGGCAAAGCGGGACAGCTGGGCGCTTGCTGGCTGCGGACAGGAGCTGCCGCGGCTGCAGCCGGAGAGGCCGGAGAAAGGTAAAGAAGAAGAGACGGGAGGCCGCCTGGCCGACCGCTGCCTCCCGCTGCAGGCAAGAGCGAGCCTGCCTCTGCAGGTGGGAAGGGATCCCTCGTGTTTACGTGGCAGGGTTTTGTTGGCAGGGGCTGTGGGTTCTGCGAGAAGACACCAGGAGTTGCCCCCATGTCAGGCACGGCCACTTCCAGCTCCAAGATGGATCTGCCGCTGGTCCAAGCTGAGCCCATCGGCAATGCTGGTTGTGCCTCTGGGATGGACGTTTAAGAAGGGGCAAAAAATGCTGCGCAGCAGCACCTGTGGCCCCGTGGAGAGGAGCCCGCACCAGAGCAGAAGAAGAGCATGAGGAGGAAGGAGCGGCAGAGATGATGTGTGATGAACTGAGTGCGACCCCTGCTCCCTGTCCCCCTGCATTGCTCGGGGGTGGGATGCAGGGAAGTCAGGAGTCATGAAGATGAGCCCAGGAAAAAAGAG
Organism: Nipponia nippon; assembly: GCF_047370975.1. Classification (NCBI taxonomy): domain Eukaryota; kingdom Metazoa; phylum Chordata; class Aves; order Pelecaniformes; family Threskiornithidae; genus Nipponia; species Nipponia nippon. The sequence continues at coordinate 399,022 of NW_028262375.1, forward strand.
CAAGGCGGTTTTTAGATTTGTTCTTATTTCTTATTATCCTACTCTTGATTTTGATTGACAATAAATTGAATTAATTTCCCCAAGCTGGGTCTGTTTTGCCTGTGACAGTAATTGGTGAGTGACCTCCCTGTCCTTTTCTCAATCTACAAGCTGCTTTGTTGTATTTTGTCCCCCTGTCTTGTTGAGGAGGGGGAGCGATAGAGTGGCTTGGTGAGCACCCGGTGGCCAGCCGAGGTCAGCCCACCCCAGTTGCCTTCTATCAGGCTCCCTGTCCCTATTTTTCAATTCTTGCCTATGTTTCTTGTACCTCATCGCTTTTGAAACTTTCTTTCTACTTCTCCATCCTTATTTTTTAAATTCTTGCATAGGTTTCTCAAACCCAGTTGCTTTTTAAATTTTCTTGCTACCTTTCTGTCTCCCTGACCTAATTTTATTTTCTTGCCAGTGTTTCTTGTACCCCGTTGCTTTTCAGATTTTCTTCCTACTTCTCCCTCTCTGCAGCTCCGTGTACCTGTTTTTTTAATTCTCGTGTAGGATTCTTGTATACTGTTGCTTGTAAAATCTGTTTATGTCTCCCTCTATCCATCTTCCTGTCTCTAATTGATAATTCTTCCCTCTCTGTCCTCTACCCTGTCACTTTTTGCACTTTATACATCTCCCTCTTTCTAGCTCCCTGTCCCTGTGTGTTAGTTCTTCCCTATGTTTCTTGTACCCTGTTGCTTTTAGAAAATTTTCTTTCTACATCTACCTCTATCCCGCTGTTTCTATTTTTTTATTTCTTGCCTATGTTTCCTTTCCCCTGTCACTTCAGAATTTTCCCTGTCCCTTGTCTTGTCTGTCTTGTTGTCCTGCTGGTCCCTTCTGCCTCTCTCTCCTGCTCCCTGTCTCTCTTATTTATTCCTCCATCTCTCTGTCCCTGTTCACCCCCGCAGTCTTTCTTCTGCTCTCCTCTCTCGCACAGTTGTCCTGCTCCCTGTCCCTCTCTTGTTCGCAGCATCCCGTTTTCTGTCCCACACCTCTGTGTCCCTCTGTCCTTCCGCCTGCTTTTCTCTTCTCTTTTCTCCCTCTGTCCTGCTGCATTTGGGCACTGAGCCTTGCAGCCAACTCGCCGCCAAGATTTCTTACGTGCATTAATGAATAAACTTTTCCTGCCTCGTCTGTGCCCCTGGATGTGTTTGCAGCCCCTGGGTGCAGAGCATGTGGCTGTGGAGAGGTGCAGGGGAGGGGGTGATGTGCTGTGGGGCTTTGGCAATGGCCCCTATTGCTGATGGGCTCCAGCTGGGGCAGCCCCAGGTGTGGCCAGTGAGGCTGAGGATGGGGCTGGCCCTGCTGTGTGAAGGGGCTCTAGCTGTAAAGGGGGCTGCCTGGGCATGCCTGCTTGAGAAAGCTGATGAAGGGGAATGGGCTGAGGAGGGAGTCCTGCAGGCAGGTGCCTCCTGCAAGGAACGGCCAGTCTGTGTGGCGAGGAAGGATCCCTCCGAGCCGTCCCCGACAGGGCAGACACCAGCACGCAGTGCTAGGAGCTCAGTGCCTCTGTTGGCTACGTGGGTGAGCCACCAGGTATTGAGGAAGCCTTGCAGAGGAGGAGCATAGAGGTGCCCGCTGCATGCTGCTGAATGGGCGAGGGTCCGGCGTGCAGCACTGCAGAGGAGGAAGGGGCAGAGGCAGAGAGAGAAGCGTCGAGGCGGTGAAGGTCTCCTGCCGGCACCAGGAGCTGTGGTGAGTCACGCGTCCTCTCCTCTGTATCCTGGCCCATCTCTGCCACCCTTCTCCAGATGTCTGCCTGCCTCCCTTCCTCCGTCTGCCTCTCTGCCCACCTACCTGCATGGCTCCCCAAAACTTGTTATTCTTCTGCCAACTCTGGAGAATACGCCGTTGCATTTTAAATTTTTTCTATGTGTCTCTCTAGCCAGCTCCCTCTCCCTATTTTTCAGTTTTTCTGCACTGCCTTGTGGCCTATTACTTTTAAATTTTCATTTCTATATCTCCTCCCTATCCAGCTCCCTGACCCTATGTTTTTTTAATATCTCCCTCTGCTCTGTACCCCATTGCTTTTCAAACTTTCTTTCTATGCCTCCCTCTATTTGGCTCCATTTTCCTATTTTTTATTTCTGCTCACTCTTTCCTTCACCCTGTTTGTTTTAAAATTCCTTTATATGTACGTATCTCTCTCGCCAGCTCCGTGGCCTTATTTTTTAGTTCTCGCCTGTGCGATTTGTACCCCATCGCTTTTTGAATTTTCTTTCTATTTGTCCCTCTATCTTCCACCCTGTCCCTATTTTAAAACTCTTTCCTGTGTTTCCTGTACCCCGCCACTTGCTCTTTTTGTGTATCCCATTATTTGTCTCCCTGTCATTATTTCTTAACGTTTTTCTATTTGTCCTGTACCCCATTGCTTTTTTAGTTTTATTTCTATGTCTCCCACTATGCGGCTTACTGTCCCTATTTTTTTAATCCGTCCCTTTGGTCAGGGAAGGGTCTGTCCAGGCATGCCTGCCTGAGGGAGCCGATGAAGGGGAACTGTCCAAGGAAGGAATCCAAGGGAGTCCTGCAGGCAGTTGCCTCCAGCAATGAATGACCAGTGCCTGCAGCGAGGAAGCATCCCTCTGCGTGTCCCTGACAGAGCGCCTTACCAGCACACAGTGCTGGGAGCTCAGCGCCTCCATCGGCTGCACGGGAGAGCCGCCGGGAAGCTTGGTGGTGGAGGAGCGTTGAGGCACCTGCTGCCGAGGCAGACAGAAAAGCATTAGGGCAGCGAAGGTCTCTTGCCGGTGCCAGGAGCTGCGTCGAGTCGCACGTTCTCTCGTGTGCATCCTGGTCTGTAGCAAACACTACACATCAAGGTTATCCCACTAGATCTCCAGCCGACCCGGGCTTTATACCCCCAGCAGTAGGTGTGTCATGTTATAAGGGGCGGAGACAAGGGAGGGTCGACCCTTAACTCTTTCCGTACAGCACGTGATCTTCCGGTCACCAGCCCTTATCTTTACTACATTTCCCCCTCCCTTAGCTCCAGTAGTTCTGGATCTTGCTGGGGAAGCTGCGTGTAAAATAATCGATATATGGTAAGACTTATACAGACACGCATCCGTTATGTTCGTGGATTTTGCCCAGTCCAGCCAGTAGTTCGTCGCGGCTCCCTCATTACTCCCCCACACCATCAGGATGCATAGGGAAATGGTAACCTGTCAAGATAAGACTCAATAGATTGATTAATGTCTATACGGTCGAATATTTCGACTGGGTACCCATTCTAGCGTCCCTTTCTCGGTTTGCACACAGGCATACCCACGTCCCAAGCAACGGAGGGAATAAGGGCCCCCCCATTCACGGGTTTGCAGGTCCCGTACTTGAACCAAAGGGTAAGGCCCTTCGTTCTCATCGAGCCAGAAATGTGCCTGGGTTGCAGTCTGGGTTTTATAGGTGTTCCCTCGAATGGTATGATTTAAGGTAATTAGTGCCATCGTCAACAGACGCTGTGCCCGAAATAAGGGAGGGTCAAGGGGAGGGGGAACCCCTGTTCCTGGGCTTATCTTTTCCCCCTCCCTAAGTCGGTTGAGTAACTCTTTTAATGTGCGATGCGCGCGTTCTACAATGCTTTGGCCCGTACTGTTATAGGGAATGCCATGACTCAACTGAATATCCCAGTGCGCACAAAAGTCCTTTGTCTTCTTGCTGACGTATGCCGCTCCATTATCTGTTTTAATTTTTTGTGGGATGCCAAGTTGCGCCATACAGTCCTGCCAATGTAAAATAACTGCGAGAGCATTTTGTTTAGCATGCATAGTGGCTAAAATAACTCCACTGCAGGTATCAACTGTGACATGCAGATACTTACGTGGATTAAAGGGTTCATAAATCGTAACATCAGACTGCCATATTTGGTTGGGCTGCAACCCTCGAGGGTTTACCCCTGCCTCCCAGAGGGGACCTTTGGAACACACAGGACAAGCAGCAATCACAGAGCAAGCATCTTGCAACGTAATGCCAGCGAGCCTAGCTAAACCGCGAGCTCCACAGTGGAGGAGCTCATGCAGGCGGAAAGCTCACCTTAGGTTAGAAGTTTCTTCAACCGCCAGTATGCTCCTTGCTAAGCTGTCCACTACTTCATTCCCAGCAGAAAGAAAACTCGGTATGGAACTATGACTATTAACATGGATAGGAGAGACAGGAGCGGTTCTCATTTGCAGTGCAGTGAGCAACATTCCGGCAATCTCCGACGTTGCCCCAAGTGCCCATCGGCACTTCTTCAGTAACTTATATACGTAGCAAGAGTCTGTGATTAGATCCAAGGCCTCTTCGGGCCATTGAGTGAGAGCCATCCATACCGCCTTGGCCTCAAGATATTGCACGGATTGCCCTTGATCTTGATAACTAATGTGGGTCCACTGACCATCCTCCTGCCGTGTAACGACAGCTTTCCCAGTAACCGATGACGCGTTGGTAAAAACCGTGCGGCCTCCGGTGGGTTGTTCAACTATGGCACTAGCTGGCAAAAAATGGAGTACCTGGATTATCTCCCCACAGGGGTGTGGTCTTAGACCTTCAATACGACCCGTAAATTCAGCTATCGCCGCTTGCAGGAGCCCCACTTGTGGAAGTACCAACTCCCACTGTGCCAAAGAACAGGGCAACGCGATGACCTCCGGGTCCTTCCCTGTTAAGTGTTGAGTTTGCCTCCGACAGCGGAGAATAAGCTGGGATAATAATGTTGGCCAAGAAATTAAAGCCGTCTTTGGTTTGCCTTGATACAACCAAGCAAAAGGCCAGCCTTTTTCACCATTATTTTGAATTAGTAAACCATGGCCAGCGGTATCGGTCATGTAAATCAGGGCAGTGACTGGTTGTTCAGGTGTAAATCGAGCGAGACCCCAATGCTGGGCTCGCTCCATAATTGTCCTAAGAATCTCCTGATGGTTTCTTGAAAGAGTCCTTGGAGCTAGGGGGGAATCTCCTCCTTTCAGGAGTTGATATAAGGTAGTCATTTCTGCCTCAGATATTGGAATAAAGTTTCTAAGCCACAATAGTTGTCCAATTAATTTTTGTGCCTCATGGAGTGTTGTCACTGTATCGTCGATCACTGGGATACAATGGGGCGTCCTCAGGTGTTTTGCCTTCTTTTTCTCCTTCCCGCCATCTTCCTTCACGTAGTTCACGATACTGCTGGGATCCCACATCGGCCCCCGGGACCCAATCCAGCAACCTATCAGTCAGCTCCCTTTCCACACATTGTTGCAACTCGCCCCAGGGGTATTGAGGAAGTGGCAGATCCACCGGTGCAGGAGGTGCCGAAGGTTCCGTGGGCGGCCGCTCTAAACTCCCCACTTGTATCGGGAACACCTTTCCCGACTCCTTTGTTCCCGCTGCGCCATAGTCTCCTTGCGCCTCCCCTTCCTCCGTTGGCTCAGCCCCCAGTAACAACGGTTCCGTCTGTGTCCCACAGGCCACTCCTTCCCAGCCAGCCTGGGTCCCCTCCGAAACTAAACCCGTTGGCTTTTCGTTCCCAGGAGATTCCTGCCCCATCAGCACACCACGTGCAGCAGGTCGGCGCCGCCTTGCCGCAAACCCCCGCTTGAGCACCCTTGTCGTTACCGACTTTAGTACCTTTATGAGTTCCGCGAGCTCCATCGCTGTTGCCTGATCACGTCGGGGTCACCACTGTGTAGCAAACACTACACATCAAGGTTATCCCACCAGATCTCCAGCCGACCCGGGCTTTATACCCCCAGCAGTAGGTGTGTCATGTTATAAGGGGCGGAGACAAGGGAGGGTCGACCCTTAACTCTTTCCGTACAGCACGTGATCTTCCGGTCGCCAGCCCTTATCTTTACTACACTGGTCCACCTCTGCTGCCCTTCCCCGGATCTCTGCCTGCCTGCCTGCCTCCCTGCCTGTCTCTGCTTCTGTCTCCCTCTCTGCTGGCCCACCTACCTGTCTGGCTCCCCAAAGCTTGTTATTCTTCTGTGAACTCTGCCCTGTACCACTTCACCTAGTAATTTTTTTCTGTTTCCCTCTTTGCGGCTCCCTCTCCCTATTTTTTCATGCTTTCCTGTATTTTTTGTACCCCGTTGCATTTTAATTTCTCTTTCTACATTTCCGTCTCTGCAGTGCCTTGTCCCTATTTTTTAATTCCTCCCTCTGTCCTGCACTCCATAGCTTTTAAAATTTTCTTTCTATGGTTCCTCCTATCCATCTCCCTGTCCCTGCTTTTCTAATATTCCCATTTCTTGTGCCTGATCACTGTTTAAATTTTCTTTCTATGTTGTCCTCTATCCATCTCCCTGTCCCAATGTTTTAATTCTTGTCTATGTTTCTTGTATGTAGTTGCTTTTTAAAACTCCTTCTAGGTCTCTCTCTATCAGGCTTCCTTTCTTGATTTTTAAAATTCTTCCCTCTATTTCTTGTACCCCATTGCTATTTGATGTCTCTTTCAAGAATTCCTGTTACCTGGCTCCCTTTCCCTGAATTTTAAGTCCTCCCTTTCATCTGCATACCTCCTCGCTTTTAAAATTTCCTTTCAATATTTCCTTCTATTGTCATCCCCGTTCCTATTTTTTAATTCTTTCCTGTATTTCTTGTAGCCTGTTGCTTTTAAAAATTTCTTTTTATGTCTCCCGCTATCCGATTCCTTGTCCCTATTTTTTAATTCCTCCCTCTCTGTCCTGTACCCAGTTGCTGTAAAAAATTTCTTTCTATGTCTCCATTTATTTAGTTTCCTGTTCTTCTTATTTTTTTTCTGTCGATACTATTCTCCGTCAATTTAAAATTTTGTTTCTATGGCTACTTTTAGCCAGTTCACTGTCTTTATTTTCTAATTCTCTCCTGTCTGTCCTGTACCCTGTTGCTTCTTTGATTTTCTTCTTATGTCTGCTTTTATCAAGCTCCCTATCCACAGTTTTTAATTCTTTCCTGTGTTGTGTACCCTGTTGACTTTAAAATTTACTTTTATGTGTGTCTCTATTTTTTTCCCATTCTTAGTTTTTGATTTGTTCCTGTCTTTCCTTAAAGCCATCACACTTTACATTTTCTTTCTACGTCAAAGTTTATCTACTTTGCTGTCCCTATTTTTTATGGTTTGCTGTCTATCCTGTACCTGTAGCTTTTAAAATTTTCTTTCTATGTCTCCTTTAACCAATCCACTGTCTTTTTTATTTGTTTCTCGTCTGTTTGCACCTAATTGCTTTTGAAATTTTCTTCCTATGTCTCTCTGTATTTTTCTCCCTATTTTTATTTTGTAACTTTTCCCTTGTCTTTCCTTAATGCCTCCGCTTTTATAATCTTCTTCCTATGTCTCTCTCTCTCTCTCACCCTACCCTTATTTTAATTTTTTTTCACATCTTAATGCCTTTGCTTTTAAAATTTTCTCTCTATGTCAACTTTTAACCAGTTTTTTTTACCCATTTTTAATTTTTTTCTGATTGTCCTTTACCCAGTTGCTTTTATAATTTTCTTTGTGTCTACTTTAACCATTTTACTGTCTTTATTTTTAAATTTTTCCGTCTGTCCTGAACCCTGTTGTTTTTTTAATTTTCATTCTATGTCTATTTTATAAAGATCCCGATCCATATTTTTTAATTTATTCCTGTGTTGTGTACCCTGTCACTTTTGAAGTTACATTTCCATGCGTATTTTAACTTAAAAAAAAATTTCAAATTTTCTTTCTTCATCTCTTTTAATTTGATGTCCCTATTTTTTAATTTTTCCCTTCATTTCCCTAATCCTCATTGCTTTAAAAATGTTCTTTCTACACCTACTTTTTTCCCTTTGATGTCTTTACTTTTAATTATTTGTTCGCTTTTCTCAGTGCCCTCACTTTAAAAATTTTATTTCTACATCTCTGTTTTAGTTTGCCGTCACTGTTTATTAACCTTTCCTTATTTTCTTAATCACCATTGCTTCTAAATTTTTCTGTCTGCTTTTATTCCAATTGCTGTCTTTATATTTAATTATTTCTTGTGTTTCCTTGGTGCCCTCGCTTTTTAAAATTTTGTTTTTGCATCTCTGTTTTAGTGCACTGTCCCTAATGCTGATTGCTTTTTAAGTTTTCTTTCTATGCCTCCTTTTATTCCGTTCACTGTCTTTATTTTGAATGATTTCTTGTCTTTCCTTAGCACTGTCGCTTTTAAAAATTTCTGTCTATGTCCGCATTGTAGTTCAATGTTGCTACTTTGTACTGCTTTCCTCTCTTAATCCTTTGCCTTTTAAAATTTCTACTTCCATCTTGTTTGCTGTCATTAATTTTTAATTATTCTTTCTTGTTTTTCCTTAGTGCCATCACTTTTTAAATCTTCTTGTCCATCTCCATTTTAGTTCACCGATGCGATTTTAAAATTTTTTCCTTATTTCCTTAATCACCATTGCTTTTAAAAGTTTGTCTGTTTTTATACCATTTCCTGTCTTTATTTTGATGTGTTTATCTTTAATTTTTTTTGTCTTTCCTTAGTGCCCTACCTTTTAAAATTTTCTTTCCACAGCTCTCTTTTAGTTTGTTTTCTTTTTCTTTTAGTTTTCTTTCTATGCCTACTTTTATCCTGTTCACTGTCTTTATTATTTAATGATTTCTTGTCTTTCCTTAGTGCCTTTGCTTTTTAAAATTTCTATTTATGTCTGTGTTGTAGTTAGCTGTCACTATTTTTTAGCGATTTCCTTTCTTAATCTTAATATTTGGGTTTTCCTTTTTTCCTTTCTTAATCTTGATCATTGGTTTTTAAAATTTTCTACTTTTATCTCCTTTGCTGTCACGAGATGTTAATTATTTTTTCTTGTTTTTCATTACTGCCATTGCTTTTACAATTTTTTAATTCTACATCTCTCTTTTAGTTCACAGTTTCGATTAAGTTTTTCCTTATTTTCCTTATAGTTTGCCATCGCCGTTTTTTCATTTGCTCAATATGGCTTTAATCTCCATTGCTTTTAAATTTTCTGTCTCCTTTTATCCCCTTTGCTGTCTTTATTGTGCTCTAGTTAATTATTTCTTGTCTTTCCTTGGGGCCCTCCCGTTTTAAATTTTCTTGCTCTGCCTTTGCTGTCCCTAGTTTTTAGTTCCCTCCCCTTCTTTTCCCTAATGCTCATGGCTTTGCAAATTTTCTTTCCCTGCCCACTTTTCTCCTGTTCACCATCTGTAGTTTTGAATGATTTCTTGTATTTCCTTAGTGCATTTTTTTTTTTTATTTCTGCATTGTAGTTCACTGCTGCTATTTTTTAGTTCTTTCCTTTCGCCGTCCTTTGGCTTTTAAAATGTTCTACTTTTATCCCGTTTGCTGCTGTTAGTTTTTGATTGTCCTTTCTTGTCTTTCCTTAGTGCTATCGCTTTTTAGATTTTCTTTCATCATCTCCATTTTAGTTCAGTGATGCTATTTTTGAATGTTATCCTTATTTCCTTAATCAGAGTTTCTTTTAAAGTTTTCTGTCTCCTTTTGTTCCAGTAGCTGTCATTATTTCCCTGTATTTATGTTTTAATTATTTCTTGTCTTTCCATAGCGCCCTCACTTTTAAAATTTTCCATCTCCATCTCTTTAAGTTCACTGCCACTATTTTTTAATTTTTCCATTTATTTCTCTAGTCCCCGTTACTTTTTAAAATTTTCTTTTATCCCGTTCCCAGTCTTTATTATGCTGTTCTTTTAATTACTTCTTGCCTTTCTTTAGTTCCTTTGCTTTTTAGATGTTCTATTTTAATCTGTTCTAGCCTGCTGTCTCTATGTTTTAATTTTTCCCTTATGGCCCCCTTTTAAAATGTTCTTTCTATGCTTACTTTTCTTACTTTTGATGCCTTTATTTTTTAATTATTTCTTCTCTTTCCTTGGTGCCGCTGCCTTTAAAATTTTGTATCTATGTATGCCTTTTATTTCGCCATTTCAATTTTTTAGGTTTTTTTCTCTCTTAATCCTTCGTTTTTTAATATTTTCTACTTTTATCTCGTTCGCTGTCTTTATTTTTAAAGTATTTTTTATTTTTTTTCTTTAGTGCGATCTCCTTTTTAAAATTTTCTTTCTATGTCTCTTTTGTAGTTCGATGCTACTATTTTTTAATGTTTTCCTTATTTTCTTAATCACCTTTCTTGTTAATATTTTTTGGTCTACTTTTACCCCATTCACAGTCTTTATTTGTCTACCTTTATTTTTTAATTATTTCTTGTCTTTCCTTAGTGCTGTCGCTTTTTCAATTTTCTTTCCACGTCTCCATCTTAGTTTTCTGTCCCTATTTTTTAGTTTTTCCCTTGATTTCCTGAATCCTTCTCACTTTTTAAAAGTTCTTTCTATGCCTACTTTTTTCCCCTTCACTGTCTTTTAAAAATGATTTTTTTTCTTGCTTCTTTGCCATCATTTTTTAGATTTTGTTTCTTTCTACTTCCCTGTTGTAGTTTAACGTCGCTATTATTTTTTTCTTTATTTCCTTAATTCTATTTGCTTCTAATATTTTCTGTCTACTTTTATTCTGTTGGCCGTCTTTATTTTTAAATTATTTTTTGTCTTGCCTTAGCGCCTTTGCTTTTAATTTTCTTTCTACATCTCTGTTTTAGTTCAGTCCCTATTTTTAAATTTTTCCATTTTATTTCCGTAATCCCGCTTGCTTTTCAGGTTTTTCTACTTTTACCTCGTTCACTGTCTTTATGTTGCTGTCTTGTCTTTTAATAATTTCTTGTCTTTTGTTAGTGCCCTTGCTTTTTAGAGTTTCTTTCTGCATTTATTTTAGTTCACTGTCCCTATTTCATAATTTTTTCCTTTGTTTCCCTAATTCCCCTCTGCTTATTAAATCTTCTTTCTATGCCTACTTTTATTACCTTTGAATTTTTTTAATAATTTCTCGTCTTAGTGCCGTCACTTTAAAAATTTTATTTTTACATCTCTGTTTTAGTTTGCTCTCCTTATCTCATAATTTTCCCTTTATTTCCCTAATCCCTGTCGCTTTTAAAATTGTCTACGTTTATTCCCTTTGCAGTCTTTATTTTGCTGTCTTTTCTTTTCATAATTTCTTGTCTGTCCTTAGTGCCCTCGCTTTTTCAATGTTCTTTCTCCATCTCTGAGTTTGCTGTCCCTATTTTTCAACTTTTCCCCTTTATTCCCCTAGTTCCCCTCTGCTTATTAAATGTTCTTTCTATGCCCACTTTTATTCCCTTTGCTGTTGTTTAAAAATTTATTTCTTTCTTTCATTCGTGCCGTTGCTTTTTAAATTTTCTTTCCACATCTGTTTTAGTTCGCTGTCCCTATCTTTTAATTTTTCCCTTTATTTCCCTCATACCCATCACTTTTAAAACGTTCTTTCCCTGTCTACATTTTTCCCTTCGATGTCTTTATTTTTAATTATTTCCTTAGTGCCTTTGATTTTCAATTTTCTTCCTATGTCCCCGTTTCAGTTCAGTGCCCCTACTTTTAAATTTTTTCCTCTATTTCCCTAAACTCTGTTGCTTTAAAAATTTTCTACCTTTATTCCGTTCACTGTCATTATTTTTTAATTATTTCTCATCTTTCCTTAGCGCGGTCGCTTTTTACAATTTCTGTGTCTCTGCATTTGTTTGGTTCGCTGTTGCTATTTTTTTAATTCTTTCCTGTCTTAGTACCTCGGCTTTAAAATTTTTGTTTCTATGTCTACTTTTATCTAGTTTGCTGCCTCTGTGTTTAATTTTCTTTCTGTTTGTCCTCTACCCAGTTGCTTTTGAAATTTTCTTTCTACATCTACTTTGATCAAGCTCCCTATCCTTACTTTTTAATAGTTTTCGGTCTGTTGTGTACCCCGTTGCTTTTAAAATTTACTTTGTATGCGTCTCTCTCTTTGTCCCCCTTTCTTTATTTGGTAGTTTTTTCTTGTCTTTCCTAAGAGACGTGGCTTTTATTTTTCCGATGTCTAATTTTATCCCATCCAATGCGCTTATTTGTTAATGCTTTCCTGTCTGTCCCCCAGCCTGTGCTTCACTTCATCTCTTTTCTTCGTATGTCTCTATTTAGATTGCCATCTCTATTTTTTTCATTTTCCCCTCTCTTTATCCCTCGGCTTTTAAAATTTTGTTTCCATATGTAATCTGGTTTGCTGTCCCTGTTTTTAGTTCTTTGCTGACTGTGCTGTACCTCTTGGCATTTTCAAGTTTCCTTCTAGGTCTACTTTTATCAAGGTCCCTATCCCTGTTTTTTAATTCTTTCCTGTCCCATCCTTTTTGAATTTTTCTCTCTCTCATCTTTTACGCAGTTTGCTCTCCCTGTTTTTAATTTTGTCTGGTTTTCCTTACCCTGTCGCTTTTAAAATTTTCTTTTTATGTCTCCATTTATCTAGTTCCCTTTCCCTTATTCTTAATGCTTTCCTGTCACGTACCACGTTGCTTTTAACGTCTTATTTCTAGGTCTCCATTTATCTAGTTCCCTGTCCCATTTTTCTTTCCTGTGTTTCCTGTAGTCCATTGGTTTTTATTTTCCCTTTCAAATCTCCCTCTACATAGCTCCCTTTAACAATTTTTTACATTTCCTGCCTCTCTGTCCTGTTCCCTTTCTATTTCTCGCTCTGTCTTACATTCTCTAATTTTTAATTCTTGCCTATGTTTGTTGCTTTTTAATTTCTATTTCTATGACTGCCTCTATCCAACTTCCTGTCACTTTTTTTTAATTCTTTTTGCTTTTTCCCCCTTTTGTACTTCCCTCTATCCGCCCCGCCGCTGCCTGCGTGTCTCTTATTCTCTCTGTCCCTCTCTGCTGTTCCTGTTGTCCCGCTCGGTCCCTTCTGTCTCTCTCCCCTGCCCCCTGTTGCTCCCTGTTCCTGTGGGATCTCCCCATCCTCCTCCTCGCTGCACTCCATTTCTCTCTCTCTCAACACCCTTGTGCGGTTCCCCGTCCCTCTCTTGTTCCCAGTATCCCGTTTTCTGGCTCCCTGTCCTACCCCTCTTCTCTACCTCCCTCCATCCTTCCTTCTGCTTTCCTCGTCCCTCTTTTCCCTCTGTCCCGCTGCCTTTGGGCACCGAGCCTCGTAACCAGCTCATTGCTGGGATTTCTGATGGGCGTGAAGGAACAAACATTTGCTGCCTCCTTTGTGACCCCAGATGTGTTTCCAGCCCCTGGCCTCTGGGTGAGCGGCTGCGGTTGGGTCCAGGGGACGCAGTGATGTGCTGTGGGGCTGGGGTGATGGCCTCAGTTCCTGATGGGTTCCAGCTAGGGCAGCCCAGGTGGGACCCATGAAGCGAAGATGGGGCTGGGCCAAGTAGCTGGCACAGTGCTGCGGTTTGGATTGAGGATGAGAACAATGTTGCTAACGCGCCGACGTTTTGTTTGTCACCGAGTAGCGCTTACACCGCTCAAGGACCTTGAGTGAAGAAGCTGGGAGGCGCCCTTATTTCCTCAATTGCTGTACTGTTAACTGTTTTTCTGCTTTGATCCTACTCCTTGTGTTTATTTTGCCTTTTTTTCTTTGTATCTTGTGTTTTCTTAGTAGCCCTGCCTTTTACATTTTTTGCCTACATATCCGTTTTAGTTTGCTCTAGCTTATTAAAAATTTTTTACTTAATCAGCATTGCTGTTAAACTTGTCTGTCTCCTTTTATCCCATTTAGTGTCCTCATTTCAGCGTCTTCATTTTTTAATTATTTCCTATCTTTCCTTTGTTTCCACGCTTTTGAGATATTCTTTCATCATCTCCGTTTTATGTCCCTGTCCCTATTGTTTTTCACCTTTATTTCCCTAATCCCCTTTGCTATTTAAATATTCTTTCTATGCCTCCTTTTTTTCTCTCTGCTCTCTTTTTTTACATTTTTTTTTGCTTCTTTGCCATCGCTTTTTAGATTTTCTTTCTCCATCTCTGTTTTAGTTTAGCAATGCTACTTTTAAATGTTTTATTTCTTCAATCACCGTCGCTTTTAAAATTGTTGTCTTTTATCCCATTCACTGTCTGTGTTTCGTTGTCTTTATATTGTAATTATTTCTTGTCTTTCCTGAATGCCCTCTCTTTTCAAATTTTACTTCTACCTCTCTGTTTCAGTTCACCGTCTCTATTATTTTTTTCCTTATTTCTTTAATCACCGTCGCTTTTAAACATTTTGCTTTACTCAGAGAACTCCTTCACAGGCTTTCATTTTGCCCCAGAGCACTCTTACCTTCCGCTCCGCCACGTCAGATGTCTCCGTTCGGTACCCGGTCTCTCGAGGACATCCGTGCTCTCTTCAGATCCTCTCCCGCGTACTTCATCGCCATGGCGAATCTTCATTTGTTTCTACGTCCGTGTTCCCCCATCTCACGGAGCCATCCCGTTCCTGTCACGATGTGCCCCCGAGACCCACAGCACCCTTTAAGCTCTGTAGCGCTATTTGTGTTTCTCCCATTCAGACAGAATCCTTGCTCAGGCTTTGTCTGATCCCCAGAGCTCTCTTACCTTATTCTCTGCCATCTAGGATGTCTCTGTTCAGTCGCTCATCCCCCGGGGACATATGTGAGTACATTGTTAGGGCACCCTCTTGCGTTTCGCATTGCAACCCAGATCCTTTTTCTGTCTCTCTTTCGCTCTCGACACCCCCCTTCTGCCATCATCGTGCTTACCGAGGCAGTCCTCGTGCCCCACAGCCGTCTTTTCGCTCTGTAACGCTCTTCGCGACCTTCTCGCTCCCCAGGAACCTTTTTCGATGCCTTATTTAATCGGGTTCGTTTGTGCCTCCGAGCGCTCTTATCGTCCTGTGTGACATCTAGGGTGCCTCCATTTGGTCCCTGGCCTCCCCGAGGACATCTGAGATTTTGGGTGGAACCTTCCTTTTTTTAATTACTTTTATATTTTACTTTCCCTCCAGCAGCTGTTTGTAGGAAGTATGTTGTGCAGATGCCGTAACTTTTTCTCTCTTGACTTTACATCTGTTAGTTTTGAAATCGTGTCTACAGATACAATAGGCTAAAAGGAAACTATCCGGGGGATTTGTCTTTTGTTAGAGAGAAACGAATGAGTTTTTTTTTAGTTTGCACAATCCAATGTCAGCATGAAGTTATTTTAAAACTACAGATGCTTTTTAAAAAGTATATTCCCATTTTTGGCTTAGGTTTTTAGGTGTTGGTTTTTTTTTTTAAGTCGGTCTTTTCACCTGATTTTCTAGCTAAAGTTCCGATCCCCTCCAGACGTCTTCCTCGTGTCCCGAGCCTTCTTCGGTCTCTCCGGCCCATTCAAGACCCCTCTAACGGCGTCACGATGCCTATCTATGCCTTCGAGGTCACCCTTAGCGTGCCTTTACCTTCGTAGCGGACCTCGCGCCCCTCTCGTTCCCTCAGAAGACTTCCCGAGTCCGTATCTGTGACCGGCCCAGTTATCCCGGCCTCTTTCCTCTAGCCGTGCCTCTATTCATTCCCCGGCTGTCTGATGACAACTTTAGTTGGTTCAGATCCCCTCCGGATTTAATTGTCATGTCCCCAATCCTTTTTCTGTTTCTCTGCTCCCTCAGGACATTTTTTTTCTCTTGCTCACGATGCCTCCCGAGACCTTTCCTTGTGCTCCACCTCGTTCTTGTAGCACTTTGAGCCATGCAGCAGTCATTCGTTCCTCTATACTATCTAGGATTCCCACGTTCAGTCTCCGACCACCCGAGGCCATCGGTACTCCACTCGGACAATCACCCAAGTTCCTCCTTGTCGTCCCAAGCCGCCTCTCACCTGTCAGCCCCCCTCGACGCCCCTCTCCCCACAGTCACGACACCTCCCGAGATGTTCCTCGTTCTCTACGGCACCCTGTAGCACCATATCTCCTTTCCCACCTCTCTCGTTCAGTCGGAGCCTCCCGTCTTTCTTTGCTACCAGCGCTCTTTCGTCTCTCTGCCGTCGAGGGCGTCTTCCTTCGGTTCCTCTCCCGCTTAGTCACGTGGAGTTTGCCGAGATGTTCTCCTGAGCCTCCGAGGCTCTCGCTGTGTCTCCAAGCCATTTTTTCTTACCCTGCCCTCTCATAATTCCTCTACTCTATATAATGATGCCTTCCGAGTCCTTTCTCATACTGCACAGCAGTCTCGTAGCACTTTAGCTCCAGTGCAATTTTTTTTGTTTTGGTGCACTTTAGAGCCCTCTTATCGTCTTCTTCACCATTTAGGATGCCTTCGTTCAGCCCCTGATCCCCTGACGACATCTGTACTTTGTTGAAATCCCCCTCGGAGTTCCTCATTGATACCTCTGAGGCTTCTTTGGTGTCTCAGGCCCCCTCGGGATTCCTCCGTTGCCGAGCTCTCGTGAGATACCCCCTACGCCCTAGAGCCCCGTTTTAGCTCAGCAGGGAGCTTTGTGCACCTCTTTTCCCCTCCGAGCCCTTCCCGAGTCCACCTCCGTTACCCCGGTCGGTCCTTCCGTCCTCTCACCCATTCGGCGTGCCTCCATTCGGTCCCCGATGACATCCGTCCTTTGCGTGACTCCTTTTAGAGCTCATTGTGTCCTCGAGACTACTTTGGTCTCTCTGGCCCCCTCGGGGCCTCTCCTTCTGCCTAACCTTTTGTAAAGCCATCTTCATGCTCCGCAGCAGTCCCTTTGGTTTTTTGTCTTACGCTACATTTCTATTTGGTGGCTGGTACCCCAAAGACATCTACCATCAGTTCAGATCTGCTCTTGAGTTTTTCAGAGAAGGCGATAGTCTTCCCCTCTTTTTATTGACAGATCTCCCGTGGGTTTTTTTTGTTGTGTTTTGCAATTTATATTTGTTCTAGCTACTTAGGCATTCATTCAGCTGCCTCATACGGCCTCTGAGATGTTTTTTGTGTTTCTATGGGATTTTTGTGGTTTTTGTCTCTTAGGACTCATCTAGTTCTATTAAGGGAGTCCATCAGAGAGACCGTTGAGGTGACTGAACCGTTGGTGATTTACAGTAAATAATTTACTTTGCGACCGGAGGAATTTTCAAAAAAGGATTTTTATGGGATTTAATTACGCTTTGTCATTCAGTTCTATCTGGAACGTACTTTTGGTGGAAGTTAAGTAGCGCACGCGGTTTCACTAGCAACGAAGCGTAATTCCATAACATCCTGTTTTTTTCATGGGAAACTAAAGCATGTAATTGTTGGTAATAATGTCACTAACAAGTTGAATGGGTTTCTTTCTTACGTAGTTTGGTAGGAGGTCTATCTCATTCTATCTGCACCCCAGAAAAAATACATTTAAGTCCTTACCTGGTCACGTTGCCAATGCGATAGATGCTGTTGCTGTAAAAGAATAGATCTTCTCATTTCTAGTAAGGGTCACTTTCCCCATTTAAGTCCTTTACACATTGAAAACCTAAGGCATAGAAGAAACCTCCTTGCTGCTCCTCCAGCAGCCTTTATGCCATCTGGTGGTTTGTCCCTCCCCTTTCCCAGGTGAGTGTGGGAAGGGCGGTGGGCGGCGCCAGGGGTATATGAGCCACAGCCTCAACTCAGGCAGCTCATTCTGCTTTTGGGTTTCAGTGGTGTTAGTGTTCTGCTGTTCCTTCAGTGAATTCCAGGTTTTGATCTGCTTTAGTTATTTGAGTAGGTGTGTTTTGATATTGAGAGAAGCAGAAGCATTTGTTTGAGGTAAGGGCTTTGGGACTAGTCGAGGTTCAGCATCATGTATAGTAAAAAACAGACTTGTGTGCAGATTTATTTCTTTTTTTTTTTTCTCCTCAGTATTGTATTGGGTGTTTAGGAGCGGTAAGATGGATTAATAGTCTGAGCTTGGATTTTCTTTTTTTATTTTAAGTGTGTTGTATGTTTTTGGAATTTCTGGCTCTATTGAAGATAGAACTTTGTTTTCTTCACTAGTTCTGCCATGCAAGTTCTCGATAGCCTTTCATAATAGGACTGATGGTGAGATGATCTAGCAGCGTTTAAGGTGGGCATCTTGTATCTATATGCATATGGAGTTTTAACATTCTTCAAGAAAGCAGCAGGTACATAAGGCATAGTGTTTTTCAGAGTATGGAACGGTCCATCATCTTTCTTAATTGCTGACAGAGTACCACGTTGTCCCTAGAACCTTTACGGCTTGCAGTAGGTACCTCATAGATCATAAGCATGAGGACTTCACTGATTTTGCGGGTTTGTAGCAGAGCCTGGAGTCTACAGGAAGATGAAAGGTAAGGGGAGCTTACAGAATGTGGGGTACAGCTTAGAAGAGCAGTTCCAGAGGAGCAGCTGACATGGGAGGTTCAGGGGTGTGAATACAGGGCAGGAGCTGTTCGGAAGGAGTGGCTTTCCTTCCCTGCGGGTTCAGGAGAAGAGAAGGGGTTTTTCAAAGTTTTGGGAGTGGGGGATGGTTGGGTAAGGGAGGTAGGTTCACTGTTTTTTTTTTTTTTTCAGAAGGGTTATGCAGTTGAATTTGGTTTTTGATCAGGTCTGTTCTGGTTTTGTCTCTCCACAGCCAACGGGAGATGGGAGGAAGTCACGAGAGACGCAGCGTAAACTGTCCGGGCTTCTGCATAGGAACAAGTTTTCTGAGACGAGACTCGTCTGATGTTTGGCCCTGCATTGGGTACATTAAGGTACATCAAAATATACCCTCCAGAAGTCTCGGGTCTCTGCTCCTCCGTGCTTCTTATTTCATTCGCTGAGCTAATTTTTGCTTCTGTCCCTTCACCGTCCATTGGGATGTCACAGAAATTGTAACTTAGGGGCATTGACTAGGCACTTATTTCCAGTGCAGGCTTGCGTCGCTGTCTTCCCTCGTGTTTCTTGGAGAACAGGATGTGTATTTGTGCTCTTAAATCTCCAGGGAAGGGTGTGTCTTATCACAGTCCTGGGCGTGCGAGCTTTTTCTGGTTTTCTTTTTGCCTTTTTCCTTAAGTGTCCAATGAGGCTTTTTCTAGTGTTGGTCATGACAGCGATGTTCTTGTTTATAGTGTTTTTAGCACCGGTTTCTGTAGTCGTACAGTGTCCATTTTAGATCTTCGAGTCACCGTGTTACGCTGTTGTGGTTTTTCCATCGGCGGACTGCCGTTGTAATTCCCAACGGGGCTTTGTAGGTTATTGGGCTCAAGGGTCTCGAGCCGCTTTTGTGGCGGCCCTCTTGTCCTCACAGCTCCATCCATCGGGCAGTCTCTGTTGCTGCGCGGTGCAATGTTCTGGTTTTTTGGAGGTTCCTGGGTTTGTCCTATTTTCTGGCTTTTGGTTAGAAGTTTTTTTGCAGGATTTCTGTTGTGTATTCCTGCAGGTAAGGTCAGGTTGTCTTTTGACATCCAGGTCCCTGTGGCTCTCCTTCCTCTCTTTTTTTGTTTTTCCTTTTGTAGTTATCCTCACCAGCTTTTTCCCACGATGGGAGCAGCAGAGAGGGGAGCGGAGCTCTGGGGACATCTGGGGAGGTAACGTCAGGATTCCTCCTGTCTTTGCAGGTCTGGCCCTGAGGAAGTCGGTACGCGGGTCGACGGCGTGAGTATTTATTATGCGGGTGCGCTAATACCTTTCAGAGTGTGTCAGAGGGTAAGGATTTTGTTATGTTTGGTGTCACGTTGTTCTGTGTATTTGTTGAAGACGCGAGTTTTGTGTGGGAGGAAGCGGGCTATCTGAGTGGTTTTTGGGATAAGGTGGGGTACATGTGTTTTTAGGTTGTATCTTATTTGCCAGGTGTTTTGAACTAATTGTATCTGAATTTCCTAGGGAGTCCCAAACGGGTTTGGGGCCCTCCGATGGCGGGTGCTGTTGCCGCAAGGCAAAGCAGGGTCATAGCAGAGTTTTTTGCCGTTTGTGGGGCTGGGCTCGGCCATCTCCTGCACAGACTCCTGTTGTGTAGCGGTCAGGGATGGTAGCTTTCTTTTGATTTCTCGAAGAACAAGAGGATGGAGCGTGTTGTAGGAGCGTAATCATTTTCTCTTCCTTTGGCGGTAGAGGCATCCGAGGGCCAGCCCGCATGCGAGGAACAGCACCAGGCTGTCTGTGTTGACCGTCAGCAGAGGAAGGAAGCTTCTTTAAGAAGCCGAGGTGATTAAGTAGAGTCCTTAGTTGTTCGCTTTGATTTTCATCACGGGGGTGGGGAGGGGCTGGGACATGCAAAACGCGGTCCCAGATGGGCGACCCGTCTGTTACGTGGCAGGCCATGAGAAATACCACGGACAGCACTGGACAGGCATTAGAACCCGGTGCTTGGGTCCGACTGACCTGGCAGAACCATCCTGCCATCTCAAGTAATGCGTGCTTCTGTACGGAGATTTTAATAGCTCGCTCCGCATCACCTTTGGCTTTTCCTCATTGAGCTCGTATTTTGGCCAGAAGCATCTCTCATGAAGCGTTTGGGTCTGAGGGGCCTCCGTGAGATTTTTGGCGCCCGTCTCCATGAGATTCTGTGACCATCGAGTCACATTCAGCATCTGTCTGCTGTCAGGTCTCCTGTAACTACTGTGCAGTTTCAGCTTAAGGCTTTATAGTGCAGCGTTATCTAATAGTAGCGTTGCATACACAAGTAGCTTCCGGCAGCCCAGCGTCCTGTCCCGTACATGTCGGCGCTCTTATGCGAGCGTGCTGTCTACCGAGGGGTTCTCCGTCCTGCGGCTCATGGAGTCCTTTAGGAGTTAGTTCTCCGTAAAGGAGGAGTCTGTCTTTACACGAGCCACGGTCATTTGCTACTTGTAGCTCTTTTGGTGTTTGGCCTATCATCGGTCTTTGCCTATATTGGGGTTATTTGGCAGTAAGCGTAATTTTTGCGTGTCGGTGGGTGGTTTGACTTAATCTTGCGGTTTAAGCAATAGGTCTGGGCTAAGCGGTGCAGTCGAGCGAGGAGTGACAGCGAAGGTGAGCAGACGGCGTTGTGGGCCACGATGGAGGTTGAGATCGATCGTTCTGGGATTTGTGCTTTTGGGCTCTCTGTGTTGCTTGAGTACCTAAGTCGGTCCAAGGGATTTGCATGGTGGGCTCTCTGTTTAGGAAAGCAGTATGTAACATCTGCGTGTGTCTCCACAATCTCCCGAAGCGGAGCCGGCATCGAAGGTTACGGTTCCCGAATCATTGGAGACGGACCGACTACACGAGCAGGTGCCTGACATGGATGCTGACCCCGGAGGCGTGGCACGGGAGGCGAGCGGAGCCGCATTAGGAGGCTGGGGGCAAGGATGAGTCCGGCATGTGGCTATTGGGGTAGGGGAAAGAAGAGGTCAGCGTCTACTTCTCATGGGTATTACTGTCTGTCTGTCTTGGTTTTTTTGTAACTCACTGATGGCGCTGCATCAGCCTGGCAGGTCAGAGCGTAAAGCTCGAATCGACAAGGTTAGCAGAGTGAAGAAGTCAGAATGGGGAAGGTTCGCTGTTTGCTAGGGTATTTGTGAGCACCTGGTCGACTTGGTTTTATTGTTGCTGCAGATGCATAGTAGGGAGCTGGACACCGAAGGGATGAGGCGAGCGGAGCGTTGCGAGAAGGAAGGTCGGCACGCAGCGACGGAGGGAACGTGCCCCTGTCGGCGCCTATGTGCCTAGCTAGCGCTCTGTTTTGAAAGTGTAAAGCGACTCGCAAAACTACATGCAAATCAGAAGGTCTGGCCTGAGGTCATCAGGCAAGGTGGGTGATGAACATCAACCGTAGCAGCAGTTTATTTTGAGGTGTAGAATTGTTGCAGCAGGTGACCGCTTCCAGACACAACGGTTGTTTTTATATTTCTGGTTTCTAGGCGCCACGGGCGATGCTGGCCGCAACATCTGGCGTTAGACTAGAAGCGAGCGGAAGGCCAAGGTGCTTCCGAGGCAGGTGTCGTTGCGGAAGAGGTCAGCGTTGACTGGCGTGACGCTGAGCAATGGCACTCCGTGTTTGCAGATGATGAAGAGGATCTGGGTGACTGCAGTGACATCTCAGGTAGCCTATGTGGTCTGTTTTAAAAGATGGTTTCTGACCCCCAGCCCTCTGAAAGGCAAGTTGAGGGCCAAAGCTATCTTTGTGCAGGTGATGGGCTGGGTGGGGGAAGCGCAGCAGGGGCGGGCAGGCGTTCTAAAATCAGCGTAGCGGAGAAGGCGGTTTGAGATTATGCACGTACGGGCAGAGAGGGCACGGGGTTCTTTGTGTAAAACACGACTGTCTACTGGGCAGGGCAGGTCCAGCCTGCGTCTGTGTTACTGTGTAGTCTTTGTAGTCCGTCTTGTGTCTCATACCATACCTTAATCACATCATGATGTCTCTATTCTTCTGTGTCTGGCGGGCACATCGCAATACCCAGGGTCTCGTAAGCGTCAGCTCATCGGCGTAACGATAACAGAGTCCTTCCTTTCTTGAATTAAAGTTTATCACATGGATCAGTCACATGTATCTTGCGTATCAGAAATTTACAGATGGTAACTTATTGCGATGGCGATTAAGAAGGCATCAGCATTGCCGCTCGAGAGCCGTCTG
Source organism: Nipponia nippon (assembly GCF_047370975.1). Classification (NCBI taxonomy): domain Eukaryota; kingdom Metazoa; phylum Chordata; class Aves; order Pelecaniformes; family Threskiornithidae; genus Nipponia; species Nipponia nippon. The sequence goes on from NW_028262375.1 coordinate 421,261, forward strand.
TTTTCCCAGAGTCTTTTTCTGCAACTTGTTCCCTGCATCCTAACATTCTTAGGTATTTAAGCCTGGCTTCTCACACCTCCGTCATCCCAGTTACGGACATATCTTTTTTTATATATCTTGATCACTGGCGATGGTATTTGACTTGTGGGGCTGCCGTAGGTTCTTCCTCACGGCCCCATCGATCTTATCGCCCGTTGGCATCTCTGGGCCGGGACTCATTCCTTTTGACAAGAGTTTTTCTTAGATATCTGGGTGACGTCATCCGTAGCGTTTGTGCGCAGCGTCGGTCTGCGTGCGTACGCGTCCGGGTTGGAGCCGCTTCGCCTGGGGGCATAGCGATGGTAGAGTCCGGGGAAGATTAGCACGAAGAGCGACGGTTAATGTTAATACGCCTAGACTGTTTTGGCAAAGGCGGTACAGCCTATTTCCAAGCGACCGGCCATCGGCAGCAGGCAGGACGACCATTTCTGTAGCGTTTGGCGGGTGCCAAGGGGATGACCGGAGCTGTCTGGGAGACTCGGCTTGAATGCTAGAGTGCTGCTAGTTGAGCAAATGGAATCTCAAAGGTGTTAAGGCTTGTATATGTAGGGCTTAATATTTGAGTTGCTTATTTCTTTTAATGGCAGGGTGTACTTGGGCTCTAGATGGTATGGCCGAATGGGAACAAGAGTAGCGGAATCGGTTGATCTCTCGCTCGGTATCCGGGTGACTTGTTCGATGTCATTGTTTTTGCAGGTGCAGAAGCACCAGCCGTGCGAGGCGACGGTGAGGTGAGCGCCATAAGAACACGGGTCAGCGTGCGGTGTTAGAGGGAAGATGTGACCGGTAGCTGTATGAGTCAATTGCAGTTTGTGTTTCTTTGTCTGAAGGCGTGAGGCCATGTGGGATCTGGGCACCGAAGCTGACTCGGGCACGGTGAGCGATGACTAGCGGGCTGGCGTAGCCGTTAGTTTTCAGGTGTCTTATTGTGGGTGAAGCTATAAACACGCCTTGTTGTTAGGGTTTTACAGGCGGTACTCACAGCTCGACGTGGCAACCTGAAAACAGCAGAGGCAGTGCTGGAAACCGGCCAAGGTACAGGAGGAGGAGATGGGAATCGGTGTGGGCAGGCTCTCATTTTAGGTAGTATTTCTGCATCTGTTATTTGCTTTGATTTTTTTTTTTGCATATGATGCATGTAGTATCAGAGGAGCGAAGCAGCGCTTTGAGCGGTCCGAGAAGGCGAGGTGGTCGCGGGCCTGTTTGTGCCCGAGAGTAAAGTGTCGTGCCGCGACTCGACGAAGCTTTTCTCTTTGGTTTGGCAGGTTCTGCGGAGGCTGCCTTGGGAATCGGATTAGCATTTGAGGCGAGCTGGGTAGCGGGGAGGAGGAGCACGGGACTGGTGACTTTTCACAAGCACAATGGTAATTTTGTGTATCTGAGCATTTTAGTGCCACAAGGAACGACGGCCGCAGCCTCCGTCTCTGGAATCGGCACGGAGCAGGCGAGCGGAACGCCACGGCGCTTCCGAGGATGAAAGCGGTGTGGAAGAGGTAGGCGTCTGCTGTTGGGATGCTTACTGCTGGTGGTGTGGGAATTTTTTGCAGATGATGAAGAGGAACTTGGGGAATGTGGGGAAAATACCAGCTAGCTGATGTGTATTTTCTCCAGGATGGAATCACGCTCCTGGCTGTCTGCCAGCTGAGTTGAGGGGCTGGCACTTGGAAGGGGGCAAGGAGACAAGGTTGGCCGTTGCAGGAAGGGGTATTAAAGGTAGCGCAGGGGAGAGGTATGTCTGGGAACAGTGCCCTCCGGGCAGGTAAAGGGAGCAGGTTTTTCTTTGGCACGATGCCAGCGTGCGTCGGGCAGGGCGGTTCCAGGCTGTGTCTGTTGTTGCATGGTCTGTGTCGTGTCTTCTGCGTCTTAAACCTTTGTTTGGTCTCGATGTCGTCTTTGCACCCAAGGAGGGCGGTATGTGCCTCGGGCACCATCCCTAGCGTCTCGAACGCTTGTACTCATCGGCATAGTGCCAATCGGGCGCTTCTTTTCTGGCGATAAATGTGTGGCGTGGATCGGTCTGGCGTTTCGACGTTTCCGACGGTCCTCTTTTGCGGCACCGCTTCTGGCTGCGTGAGTAGCTCTGTTCTCTTGCCGTCGGTTTTAGTGGACGGGGGTTTCTTCCCTGCATAGTTACGTTCTTAGGTCTTGAAGCCGGCCTCGTTGCGCCTGCATACTCTCAGTTTTGAAAATAACATTGCGTTACGGGCCGTGACATTCCACTCTTTTACTGGGGCTGCCCTAGAGGCTCCTCACATAGCCGTCACGGTGGTCTTGCTCAACGGCGTCTTCGGTCCGGGTGTTGCTCTTGTTGCTGAGAGTTCTCTCTCGTCTGTGAGGCACGTTGTTAGTAGTGTTCTGTGGAGTGTCGGTGTGTACTTGCGTGTGTTTGGCCTGGAGCCGCTCTGCCCGGGGGGCGTAGAGTCAGGGGGCTGGTGGAATAGCGATAAGCGTCTGTGGCTAATGTGTTGCTGTGCCTAGACCGTTGAGGCAAAGGCTGTACGGTCATCTTGTACTGAGTAGCTGTCGGCAGTGGGTGAGAACGAGAATTACTGTAGTGCTTGGCAGGTGCTAAGGGGATGAAGGTAGATGTCTCGGAGACCACTAGAGCGCTACTTGAGCAGAACGAATCTCAAAGGTGTTAAGGCTTATATGTGTAGGGCCTGATATTTGAGTTACATATTTCTTTTAATAGCAGGCTGTGGTTGGCCTGTAGATGGTATTGCTAAATAGGAACAAGACCTCTGGAATTGTTAAGCTATTGCTCAGGATCCAGGTGACATGTTCAATACTAATTGTTTTCAAGATGCAGAAGGATGAGTTGTCCAGGGACACGAAGGAGAAATGAGGTCAGTGCTGTAAAGAGGGTGGGTTGGTGTGTGGTATTAGAGGGCACATGAAACTGGTAGCTATTTAACTACATTATGGTGTTTCTAACTTTTTTTGTTTAATGGGAACGTTCCAAGCGAGGAGCTATGTGGGATATGGGCCCAGAGCTGACTTGGGCAAGGTGAGCAGGGATTGATAGGCTGAAGTAGTGGTTATTTTTCAGGTGGTGTGTGGCTGGTCCAGGCATAAGGGACGCCTGTTGTTTGCGTCTTAGAGATGGCGCGTAAGCCTGCAAGAGGCAAGCCAGACTGACGAAGGTGGGGCGGGTGAGCTGTCAAGGTAAAGGAGGGTGAGACGGGGATCGGTGCGGGCAGGCTGTGGTTTCGGCCAGTATCTCAGCATGTGCCTTTTTGCTTGGGTTTCTGCAGGTGCCGTATGTAGGCTCGGAGGGTTGCCGCCGCATGTCGACGAGCGGTCCCGGAATGTGAGGCGGTGGTGGGCCAGGTTGGCATCTAATAGCCGAGTATTGTATGGCAATGGAGTTGCAGTGTTTCTCTTAGGGTTTGCAGGTTCTGCAGGGGCTGCCTTTGGAAGTGGAGGAGCATTGGAGGTGAGCTGGGTAGTAGGGAGGTGAAGCGTGGGGCTGGTGTTTTCTTGCAAGCGCAAAGGTAATTTTGTGTCTCTCGGTATCCTAGGTGCCAGAAGCGATGACAGCTGCACCGTCGGACTGCGGAATGGGGAGGGAGCAGGTAAGCGGTCTGCCACGGCGCGTGTGAAGCGGCAGCTGTTTTGGGAAAGGTCTGTGTTGACCGATGTGATGGTGACTGTGATGGCATTGGTTTTGTTTTGCAGAGAGTGAAGAGGAACGTGGCGATGGCAAGATGAATCCAGCGGGCTGAGTGTGGTTTTCCTTGTCAAGGATGGATTCAGCCTCACGGCCGTCTGCAAGCTAAGTTGAGGCTCTAGTGCTGGAGAGGGGTTGGGGGAGGGAGGGTACAAGGTTGGCCGTTGCAGAATGGGGTTTTAAAGGTAGCGCTGGGGAGAGGTCTGTCTGGGAACAGCGCCGTCTAGGCGGCTAGAGGGAGCAGATTAGTCTTGAGCTCGATGGCAGCGTGCGCCGGGCAGGGCGGTTCCAGGCTGTGTCTGTTGTTGTGTAGCTTGTGTGGTGTGTCTTCTGCGTCTTACACTTTTGTTGGGTCTATATGTCGTCTTTGCGCTTAAGGTGGGCAGGGTGTGTCTGGGGCGGCGTATGCCTCGGGTGCCATTCCTGGCGTCTGAAACACCTGTACTCGTCGGCATAGTGCCAATCGGGCGCCGCTTTTCTGGCGTTTAAAGCGTGAGGCATGGATCGGTGTGGTGTCTCGGAGGTTTCCGGGCGGTCCTCTTTTGCGGCGACGTTTCCGGCTGCGTGAGCAGCTCTGTTCTCTTGCCATCCATTTTAGTGGACGGGGGTTTCTTCCCTGCATCCTTTACGTTCTTAGGTCTTGAAGCCGGGCTCGTTGCGCCAACATCCTCTCAGTTTTGAGAGTAACTTTGTGTTACGGGCTGTGACGTTCCTCTCTGTTTTGGCGGCTGCCCTAGAGGCTCCTGACATCGTCATCACGGTGCCGCAGGTGGTCTTGCTCGACAGCGTCTTCGGTCTGGGTGTCGTTCTTGTTGCCGAGAGTTCTCTCACGTCTTTGAGGCCTGTTGTTTGTAGTGTTCTGCGGAGTGTCGGGGTGTGTGTGTGCTTGGCCTGGAGCCGCCCTGCCCGGGGGGCGTAGAGTCAGGGGGTTGGTGGAATAGCGATAAGCGTCTGTGGCTGATGTGTTGCTGTGCCTAGACTGTTGAGGCAAAGGTTGCACAGTCATCTTGGTCTGAGTAGCTGAGGTACTAGAGGGAACATGTGACTGGTGCCTATCTGACTACATTATGGTGTTTCTAACTCTTCTTTTTATTTTTCTTTATTTAATGTGAAGGTTCCAAGTGAGGAGTGATGTGGGATATGGGCCCTGGAGCTGACTTGGACAAGGTGAGTGGGGACTGGTAGGCTGAAGTAGTGGTTATTTTTCAGGTGGTGTGTGGCTGGTCCAGGCATAAGGGACGCCTGTTGTTTGGGTCTTAGAGGTGGTGCGTAAGCCTGCAAGAGGCAAGCCAAACTGATGAAGGTGGGGCGGGCGAGCTGTCAAGGTAAAGGAGGGTGAGACGGGGATCGGTGCAGGCAGGCTGTGGTTTCGGCCAGTATCTCAGCATGTGCCTTTTTGCTTGGGTTTCTGCAGGTGCCGTATGTAGGCTCGGAGGGTTGCCGCCGCATGTCGACGAGCGGTCCCGGAATGTGAGGCGGTGGTGGGCCGGGTTGGCATCTAATAGCCGAGTATTGTATGGCAATGGAGTTGCAGTGTTTCTCTTAGGGTTTGCAGGTTCTGCAGGGGCTGCCTTTGGAAGTGCAGGAGCGTTTGAGGTGAGCTGGGTAGTAGGGAGGTGAAGCGTGGGGCTGGTGTTTTCTTGCAAGCGCAAAGGTAATTTTGTGTCTCTCGGTATCCTAGGTGCCAGAAGCGATGACAGCTGCACCGTCGGACTCCGGAATCGGAGGGGAGCAGGCGAACGGCCTGCCACGACGCATGTGAAGTGGCAGCTGTTTTGGGAAAGGTCTGTGTTGACCGATGTGGTGGTGACTGTGATGGCATCGGTTTTGTTTTGCAGAGGGTGAAGAGGAACGTGGCGACGGCAGGATGGATGCAGCGGGCTGAGTGTGGTTTTCCTTGTCAAGGATGGATTCAGCCTCGCGGCCGTCTGCAAGCTAAGTTGAGGCTCTAGTGCTGGAGAGGGGTTGGGGGAGGGAGGGTACAAGGTTGGCCATTGCAGGAAGGGGTTTTAAAGGTAGCGCTGGGGAGAGGTCTGTCTGGGAACAGTGCCGTCTAGGCGGCTAGAGGGAGCAGATTAGTCTTCAGCTCGATGGCAGCGTGCGCCGGGCAGGGCGGTTCCAGGCTGTGTCTGTTGTTGCGTAGCTTGTGTGGTGTCTTCTGTGTCTTACACTTTTGTTGGGTCTATATGTCGTCTTTGCGCTTAAGGTGGGCAGGGTGTGTCTGGGGCGGCAAATGCCTCGGGTGCCATTCCTGGCGTTGAAACACCTGTACTCGTCGGCATAGTGCCAATCGGGCGCTGCTTTTCTGGCGTTAAAAGCGTATGGCGTGGATCGGTGTGGCGTCTCGGAGGTTTCCGGGCGGTCCTCTTCTGCGGCGACGTTTCCGGCTGCGTGAGCAGCTCTGTTCTCTTGCCGTACATCTTAGTGGACGGGGGTTTCTTCCCTGCATCCTTACGTTGTTAGGTCTTGAAGCCGGGCTTGTTGCGCCAACATCCTCTCAGTTTTGAGAGTAACTTCGTGTTACGGGCCGTGACGTTCCTGTCTTTCTGGGGTGTCCCTAGAGGCTCGTCACATGTCCATCAGGGTCCCGCAGGTGGTCTTGCTTGATGGCATCCTCTGTTCATGTGTCATTCTTGTTGGTGAGTGTTCTCTGTCGTCTTTGAGGCCTGTTTGTAGTGTTCTGTGGAGTGTCGGGGTGTGTGTGTTTTGGCCTCGAGCTGCCCTGCCCGGGGGGGCGTAGAGTCAGGGGGTAGGTGGGACAGCAGTGACAGTCTATGGTTAATATGTTGCTACGCCTAGACTGTTGAGGCAAAGGCTATACAGTCATCTTGAACTGAGTAGCTATTAGCAGGGTGTTTGTATTTAATAGTGTTATATGGGGATGTGTAGAGCTGTGTGGGAGGTGGTGTTCAGGAGTATCAATGGAGCTTACCTCTCAAAGGTGTTAATGTTTTATTGTTTGGTGATTAAGTGGGTGTTTTGTGGTTGGTTTTTTTTGAAATGTTGCGTGTGGTTGGACTGTTGGTGCTATACTTAAAAGGGTACAATAACTCTAGAACTGTTAAGGTATTGCTCTGTTTCTGAGTGAAGCGTTTGATATTATTTTTGCAGATACAGAGGCACAAGCCATGCGCCAAGTAGTTATAGAGGTGGCAAGTGGAGCATTAAAAGAAGGTTTTTGAGGCCCCTGTCCATTATCTTTCAGAAGTTGTGGAAAATCGGGGGATGTACAGGTATGTCAAAATGTACCTTTTGCTTTGGTCATTTTGTGTGCCGCAGGCAGCCTCGGAGGGGGCGTAGTTTCCCGCTGAGGAGCGGCTGGAGGAGGCGAGGTGGTTGTCAGCCGGGTCGTCATTTAATAGTAAAGTATGAAATGGCATGTTGGTTAATCATTTCCCGTTTGGTTCTGTGGGAGCTGTGCTGGCTGCCTTGAGAATCAGCCGAGAAGTTGAGGTGAGCTGGGTGGTAGAGGGGAGGCACACGGGGCTGGCTATTTCACCCGAGCGCCACAGGAACTTTGTGTCTCCTGGCATCCTAGGCGCACCGAGCGACAGCCGCAGCATCTTTCTTGAGAACAGGCGTGGAGCAGGGGAGCAGAACGCTACAGTGCTTTTGAGGAGGAGGGTGTCGCAGAAGCGGTTGGCAGTAACCAGACCAGTGTGGAATAGCAGCACTGTGTTTTAGTTTGTTAGTGTGCTGTGGGTTTTTTTGGTTGGGAGGTTTTGGGTTTTTTGGGTTTTGTTTTTTGGTGGGTGTTTTTTTTTTTTTTAGATAATGAAGAGGAACTGAGTGAGTGCAGGAATGTTCTAGTTAGGTGTGTGGTGGTTTTCTTTTTTTCTTTTTTGAGGGTGGATTCGGATCCCTGGCCCTCTGAAAGCTCAGTTGCGGGGTGAGGGCTGAGGAGGTATCAAGGATAGGAATTGCAGGGAGGGGTTATAAAGTTGGTGTCGGGGAGAGGCCTGTCCAGGAGCAGTCTCCTTTGGGAAGGGAAAAGGACCGGGTTACTGTTCTTAGCACGCTGCTGACGTTGGCTGGGCAGGGCGGTTCCATCCTGTGTCTGTGTGTTCTGCTTTTGCGTAGTCTGTCTTCTGTGTCTCGTACCCTGGTTTTCTCGGGTCTTGATGTTTCTGTAGCTCTTGGTGATCATGGGGCCCCTCGGTAAGCCTCCCGAGGGTCTCGAACGCGTCGCCTCATCGGCATAGCTTTTCTTGCGCCCTGCTTATCTTGCCATCGTAGCTTAAAGCGCGGACGTGTCCGGGAAGCGTCGCCTTACAGATGTTTCTGAGGGATCATCTGTTGTGCTGGCCAGCCAGGCGGTCTCTGCAGGTCTGCTGTTGAGACTTATATTTTTATGGTCCTTTTCAGGGGTTTCATCCCTGGTTCCTTAATGGTCTTAGGTCTTAACTCCTGGATTGTCATGCATCCATTTATCTCTTTTTAGATGGTAGTTTTCTCATGGGCCATGGCAGGCCTATGTCTTTTTTTGGGATGCTGTAGAGCGTTCGTGCCGTTGTGGCACTGTAGGGGTTCTGTTTTGGAGGCATCTTCCCTACCGGAGTCATTCCTGGTCATGATGTTCTCGGGTCTCAAGGTGATGTGGTTTGTGGTGTTTGTGTGCAGTGTCTGTCTGCGTGTCGGGGTTGGGGCCGCTCTGCCCAGGAGCGTAGCAATATTGGAGTTGGGGGTAGCGTAGCCTTATGGTGCTATGTCCATTTGTACAGTATCTGGAGGCAAAGACTGTAGAGGCCATCTCAAGGCAAGCAGCTGTAGACAGGTGCCGCAGTTACTTCTGTTGTGTTTTGCGGTTGCCGGAGGCTGGATCGTCGCATGTAGCGAAGTGTCGTCTTCTGCTTGCCGTAACGGAAGGTGAAACTTGGGAATCGTACGGAGCCCAAGGTTGTTTAGAAGTGCATGGCGAGGCAGTTCCAGGGATAGCTCTGGAACTGGGGGGCTGTGCTGCAGTGGCAGCTGGGTGGTGTAACCATAGCGTTTTGAGTGAGAGGTGGTTGCAGGATCGTTCGGTTCCTGAGTGTGCCAAAGCTTGTACGTGTGAAGTATTTTATTGCAGGTTGTATGTAAGGTTGAGAGTAATTTATTTCTTAGATACTTAGAATAAAAAGCAACCCAGCTGGGGGATTTTTTTTTTTCTCCTGGCTGTTTTTTTTTCCCCGGTCCTGGCTGCTCTGTGTGGTGATGATCATCACCACGGTTTGGGCGGAGGTCAGGCTCGGGCCGGGGTTTTGGCAGGCAGGGCGATATATTTTTTGAGGCCCCTGGGAATACAGTTCCCAGGGAGCGCCGCAGAGGCAGGGCAATGGTGTGTTGTGGCATGCTGGTGGTGGAATGGATTGGCTGAGACAGAGGAGTGGTTTGGGTGGTAGCTGAATGAATGGTGTGTTTGGAATGCATCTAATCTGTGATGATTGGTGGTTGAAGGATTGTCTAGTTCCTGAATGTGCCTATCCGTGTGTGTGAAGAATGTTATTTCAGGTTGTATGTAAGGTTGAGAGTAATTGTATTTCATAGATACTTAGCATAAAAAAACTCCAGCTGGGTGATTTTTTTTGTTTTTTCCCGTGTGGGTTGTTTTTTTTTCCCCGGTCCCGGCCGCTCTGCGAGGCGATGATCATCGCCAAGGCTTGGGCAGAGGTCAGGCTCGGCCCGGGGTTTTCACAGGCAGGGTTTCTTTTTTGAGGCCCCCAGGAATACTGTTCCCAGGGAGCGCCACAGAGGCAGGGCAATGGTCCGTTGTGGCATGCCAGTGGTGGAATGGATTGGCTGAGAGCGAGGCGTGGTTTGGGTGGTAGCTGAATGAGCGGTATGTTTGGAATGTACCTACCCTGTGACGATCGGTGGTTGAAGGGTTGTCCAGTTCCTGCATGTGCCTAACGTTGTATGTGTGAAGTATTTTATTGCAGGTTGTAGGTAATGTTGAGAGTAATTTATTTCATGTATAATTAGAATTAAAAAAATCCCAGCTGGGGGATTTTTTTTTTTTTCCCCTGGCTGGGTTTTTTTTTCCCCCAGTCCCGGCCGCTCTGCGAGGCGATGATCATCGCCAAGGTTTGGGCGGAGGTCAGGCTTGGGCCGGGGTTTTCACAGGCAGGGTGGTTTTTTTTGAGGCCCCTGGGAACACCATTCCCAGGGAGCGCCGCAGAGGCAGGGCATCGGTCCGTTGTGGCATGCTGGTAGTGGAATGGATTGGCTGAGAGCGAGGCGTGGTTTGGGTGGTAGCTGAATGAGCGGTGTGTTTGGAATGCATCGAACCTGTGATGATGGTGTGGGGGCTCTTTCGTTTTTTTGCAGGTTCCAGGTGGAAATAAAATTTTTCCTTTGCAGATGTGTAGAAATGAAAACAGCATTAAAAAACTTCAGCTGGGGAATTCGGTTTTCCCCCAGTAGCGTTGTGCTTTTTGAGAACGTCAGCAATGACTGACTGGGATTCTGACAACAGGAAAAACTTTTATGATGCCTGAAGTTGTTCATCTTGCGATCTCATGGACAGCGGTACTGAGCGAAACCCTTTTGAGCTCTACTGGACCTAAGCGGGCTGTGCCAGCATCTTCCTCTGAGTGGGGATGCCTCTCAGCGCTGAGAACTTTTGGAGTTTCCCTATAGAGGCTGGTTGACAGGATCCGGGCCGATATCTGATGCCTCTCACTCCTTGGGAGTCAACGCTTGCCTGTTCAGATGGTAGTTGTTTGATGTGAGCATTTTCTGGAGCTTGAGGGCAATTTTCACTGAATCCTTTATGTATGTTTACTGAGAGTATTTCACTAAGTCTGTAACAAATGACGTCGCTGTGTGTGTGTAACGATACAAATGTTGTAGTAAACCCTATGTAATCAGTTTGTGACTGGTAAATGAACCAATGAATAGGTATTGCTAAATTCCAGCAAGGTTGACTGTGAAACGCCCTTAAACCGCCGGTAGACGTGTATACCCCATAGCTGTGAACTGTTGACCAAGTCTGAGACTAGGAGTGGATCCAGCCGCACCTAGACTCCTCTCTGAGGAGGAGTTTAGAAAGCAAGGGGGTCCATTCTGAACCTCGTGACTCAACAGGAGGGCCTCCCTTGTTGTCCTTTGTATTTGCGTATGACCAATATTGTCTTGACTGTAATGTTGGTCTGACCGTGAGACCCCCCCCTTAACTCACTGCTGGATGGGTATACCCCGTAGCTGTGAACCGTTGACCAAGTCTGAGACTAGGATTGGATCCAGCCGCACCTAGGCTCCTCTCTGAGAAGGAGTTTAGAAAGCAAGGGGGTCCATTCTGAACCTCGTGACTGAACGGGAGGGCCTCCCTTGGTATTTGCTTGTACATCAAGTTTGTATTTTTTTCTGTCTCTGTCTATATAGAACTGACTTAAATTTGTGTGTACATTATTACATGTGATATGGAAGTAATAGCAAAGCTTGCCTTTATTAGGGTTGTGTGGTATGAAACAGAAATGGTTGTGCAAAGCTTGCGATGCAGGTGACGTTGGATCAGGTTTGCCTCGCATGTGTGTAGAAAAATTGTGACAGCGGTTGTAATGGAGCTTTTTGTAGGGCCAGTTTTGTCTCTGGAGTCTGTAGAAATGGCTGTAATGAGGTTGTAATAAAGGTTATGTTGTGTTGGGTGTGGTTTGCCTCCTCTGTCGGTATTAAAACTTTTAGAACCGGTTGTTGTCAAGTTGTGAGGTGGCTTTTGCCCTCTGTGTCCATATTGATGCTTCACAACCAGTTGTAATGAAGGTGGAGTTGGAGCTGTGTAGTAGCCTATGGCTGTATTTAAACTTGGATAACGGTTGAAGTTGTTGGATGGGTTTTGTCTGCTGTGTCTGTATTGCAAAGGCCAACACAGTTGTAATGAAGTTGTTTTGGTCCCCTTTCCTCTCTGGTGCTGGTCTTTGGTCCCCTTTCCTCTCTGGTGCTGGTCTTTGGTCCCCTTTCCTCTCTGGTGCTGGTCTTTGGTCCCCTTTCCTCTCTGGTGCTGGTCTTTGGTCCCCTTTCCTCTCTGGTGCTGGTCTTTGGTCCCCTTTCCTCTCTGGTGCTGGTCTTTGGTCCCCTTTCCTCTCTGGTGCTGGTCTTTGGTCCCCTTTCCTCTCTGGTGCTGGTCTTTGGTCCCCTTTCCTCTCTGGTGCTGGTCTTTGGTCCCCTTTCCTCTCTGGTGCTGGTCTTTGGTCCCCTTTCCTCTCTGGTGCTGGTCTTTGGTCCCCTTTCCTCTCTGGTGCTGGTCTTTGGTCCCCTTTCCTCTCTGGTGCTGGTCTTTGGTCCCCTTTCCTCTCTGGTGCTGGTCTTTGGTCCCCTTTCCTCTCTGGTGCTGGTCTTTGGTCCCCTTTCCTCTCTGGTGCTGGTCTTTGGTCCCCTTTCCTCTCTGGTGCTGGTCTTTGGTCCCCTTTCCTCTCTGGTGCTGGTCTTTGGTCCCCTTTCCTCTCTGGTGCTGGTCTTTGGTCCCCTTTCCTCTCTGGTGCTGGTCTTTGGTCCCCTTTCCTCTCTGGTGCTGGTCTTTGGTCCCCTTTCCTCTCTGGTGCTGGTCTTTGGTCCCCTTTCCTCTCTGGTGCTGGTCTTTGGTCCCCTTTCCTCTCTGGTGCTGGTCTTTGGTCCCCTTTCCTCTCTGGTGCTGGTCTTTGGTCCCCTTTCCTCTCTGGTGCTGGTCTTTGCCTTAGAATGTTTTACTAATTTCACTTGAAAGTGCAAAAGTTATGTACCGTAATAGCAGCAGTAGAAAATGGCATACTCCCTGGGAGTAAAAATTAACTTAAAACAAGAAAAAAAATCAATTACTAAAAAAAAAACCTACTCCCAGGGTAGGAGCCATTTTCTACTGCCGCACCAGACTTTATTATTTTTCATTTTTCTTTATACTATAAAAATACACATAAACCCCCCTCCACCTGGCAGGAATCAATGATTACAGTAACAACACCCAATATTACCATAATCATTAAATTCACCCAGGTACACAACCAATTAACACCCTCTTATACAAATGAAGAAACTAATAATGCCAATTAAACAAAAAAATTTTCAGCACCACCACATGGAACCAACACCCTTCAAAATAAATCATACACACTTCAAAAACATTAAAAACAAGCAATTGGCAAACACAAAAAAACCCTCTCAAACGCAACCACAGTCACCAACACAGAACCTCCAAACCACACAGAAACATATCCACACAGCCAAGACAAAACCAGAAGTCCTCCCACACCACACAGCAGGACCTCCAGACCATAGAAACGAAACCGGAAGTCTCCCTCTATGATGCGGAAGTCCTCAGACTACACCGGAAGTGACCAGAAAATCACCGGAAATACCCTCTCTACACCCGGAAGTGACCCGAACCACACCGGAAGCGACCCCGCACAAACCGGAAGTGACGCAAAAGCAACAGGAAGTTACCGATTCCGACCGGAAGTGGTCCCAAAACCCGAAAAATAAACCGGAAACAGTCAAAACAAAACCGGAAGTACCACAAAAATCAACAGAAACACCTCAAATTCACCAAAACCACACCCATAACAACCACAATCAAAACCTAAAATAAAACCACACTTAAATGAGGTGTTGCAGTTATGGGTAGGGTTTAGGTTTAGGGTTTAGAGTTAGGGGCCACCGGCGGGGTTAGGGTTCTTAAGGGTTAGGGCTAGGGGTTAGGGGTAGGGTTTAGGTTTAGGGTTTAGAGTTAGGGGCCACAGGCGGGGTTAGGGTTGTTAGGGGTTAGGGGTAGGGGTTAGGGGTAGGGTTTAGGTTTAGGGTTTAGAGTTAGGGGCCACAGGCGGGGTTAGGGTTGTTAGGGGTTAGGGGTAGGGGTTAGGGGTAGGGTTTAGGTTTAGGGTTTAGAGTTAGGGGCCACCGGCGGGGTTAGGGCTGTTAAGGGTTAGGGCTAGGGGTTAGGGGTAGGGTTTAGGTTTAGGGTTTAGAGTTAGGGGCCACAGGCGGGGTTAGGGTTGTTAGGGGTTAGGGCTAGGGGTTAGGGGTAGGGTTTAGGTTTAGGGTTTAGAGTTAGGGGCCACAGGCGGGGTTAGGGTTGTTAGGGGTTAGGGGTAGGGGTTAGGGGTAGGGTTTAGGTTTAGGGTTTAGAGTTAGGGGCCACAGGCGGGGTTAGGGTTGTTAGGGGTTAGGGGTAGGGGTTAGGGGTTAGGGTTAGGGTTAGGGTTAGGGGTTAGGGTTAGGGTTATGGGTTAGGGTTAGGGTTAGGGTTAGGGTTAGGGAGCCAGTAAGATAGTTAACAAGCGCCAGGAAGATTCAGGAAGCTTAAGGCCACTTCTGAAGAGTGAGTGGCTGTAAGCAACACTGACCGGCTGTGCGTAGGTCTCAGAGAGAGGGTGGAGGGATGTCAGTGAGAAACAAGGAGGTGGCTGATGGCTTTAGCGAATCCTTAAGCATATCTAAGCCCAGAAATGGAAAGCGGTTGATGTGTGTGGATGGGGAAGAGGAGGAGGTTTGTCCTGGGAAGATGTCAGCAGGGAAGACCCCTCTTCTGCAAATCAGGGATGACAGACATTTCCATGTGGTGTGCATCCCCTAGGAGAAAGGGAATGCCCGCTGCTGAGGATGGCTGTGCTCAGTCATGCACCGTGAGCTGACCATGCTCCCTTTACCTCCTTCACTTCCCACACTTGGATGGAGCTCAGGAAACATCGATGAGCGTGGAGGATGCACAGACCTCCTGGGCTGAGGTCCTGTCACTGCAGGGGAAGAGGGAAGGGTTTGTGAGACACATGGTAGTGCAGGGAGAGAGCAGAGCATGTAGGATTCAAGCGAGTCTGGGGCTAGGACTTCTTGGGTGCTAGAGGAACGTGAACAGGCCTTTGAAAGAAGCCAGATGGGTTGTGGGGAACTCAGAGACATTGGCAAATCCTCAGAAAACTACACCTTTGTGTTTGAAGAACAGTGAGGACACAGAGTTATCAGTGAACCTTGGGATATCATGGGGTCAGAGTGAGCTGGGGAAGCAGGGGTGGTGGTTAAAATCTGCAGAGAAACGGGCACAGACAGAGGACAGTGTAGGACAGCCTGTGGTGGGGAAAGCCAAGGGCTTTGGTAGGGCTGGGACCCAGAACTGAGGTCTTTGTTCTCTTGGCTAGGGCTGCTGACTCTTGGGCTGAGGCCCACGTGAGGACACCAGTTCCTTGCAGCCCCCGTACTTTGTTGCCTCCTCACCCCTGACAGAGCCTGGGAGGTGTCTTAGCACTGACCTGCACTCGGCATCACAAACCCTCCCATCTCTCTGCCCCTAGCAAGAGCCCTGAGACACCCATGAAGGAAAGGATCCCCATTCCTAGGGTCCTGGGGTCAGGGCTTGGCCATCCTCCTTAATGAAACACGCCAAGGGCTTTCACAGCCCCCTCCACTTGGCTTTCTGCATGTGTCACTCTCACTGGTTACCATGCTGTCACGCACAAGGGTTGCAGGCTGTGAGGAGGGTCCAGTCTGAACATGACGTCATTCACAATTGAACCTGGAACCTAGGATGTTTCAGGCCTAAGAGGCAATAGCACACCACGAGGAGAGGCTGGCTCTGGGGATGCCATGCTTGGGGCTAACCCACATGCAGAGAGGGAATTCATGACTGCAAGAGTCGCGGGAGCTATCATCAGAGACAACAGAATCACCGAACCATTCAGGTTGGATGGGACCTTGGGAGGTCTTTAGACTAACCTCCTGCTCACATTGGGATGAACAATGAATTCCCATTAACTTCCTAAGGGCTTCTGTCCAAGAGTGTCCTGAAAATGACTAAGATCTTTGGTGGACTCCTAGAGACCCTCTGAGGAAGCTGAGGGTGCCTTTTGCTGCCAGGTAAGGATGGCTACAGGATTCCTTGACTCCAACAAGCTGCTACTAACCTCGAGCATCTTCTAACGAGCACTGGCCACTGTCCTTGATCAAAAGGTGCAGTCTTGAGAGGCTGCTAAAGTTTTTCCAAACCTTGGACTATTACCCCGTGCTGCTCTTCCCTGTAGGCACCAATGACACAGCCAAACCTGCAAAGGATTGAGTGTGACTGTATGGCTCTGGGGGTGATGGGCATGGTGGCACGGGCAGTGTTCTCCTCAGTCCTGCTGGGGAGGGGGAGAGGCTTGAGGACTGGACAGATCCTGTGGGTCAGCAATTGGTTGCACAGCTAGTACCAGCAACAGGGGTTGAGTTTCTATGACCAGGAGACCCTCTCTGAGGACCACTGACTGCTGTCAGTGGTGTCTACGCTGCTCCTGAGGGTGTTCGGCAGAGATGAAGCTGATCTCCAGCAAGAACAAGGTGCTGCTGACAGGCACACTGTGAACATTGCTGCTCTGTTCCTTGCCTGTACCATCAAGGGGGTGAGTAAAGGGTGGCGGAGAGGAAAACCAGCAGCTTGAGAGTGTAGGCAGACGAGTGGAGACCCCAGTGCGATGTGCTTCCTATTCCTGCACTGTCCTACATCTACTGGCTAGAGCAGGGACAGACCTTGCTGCAGGGCAGTGGTGGCAATCGGTGGCTTGCACGAAGGCAGTGCTGTCTGGGCTGTGTGTCACACACACGCTTTGAAGGGGGGCAGCTTTCCTGTGCAGGACCAGTGCTGTCCCTGCCAGCTGCATGTAGCTGTCTGTGAAAGCCTTGGCACCTCACATAACACTACAGGCCTTTCTTTGGCCATTAAGTTGAGTAACCGTCCTGAAATCTGTTAGGCAATGTGGGGATGAAACGAGACAACTCTCATGATAGTCAGGAGAGCTCTAGGAAGTACAGCTGATGGAGATCAGAGAGAGAGAGACTGAGCTCTCCCTGTGGTCCATGAGTCCATTTGATCAGCTGAATCCCTGTGCAGGCTGTCCAGAAAATAACAAATAGAGAAAGATTCTCTTGTCCTAAACGTGTGCATCTGCTGTCATCTCAGTTGTTCAAAGGAAATCATCCTCCTGCTCAGAAATGATGCCTCAGATACCACCTTCTCAGTTACCTCCATGTCTCTTGGACCAGCTCTGGCACCTCAAATGTCACCAGGTGTTTGCATCTGAACACCTCACTCCTGGCCTCCATCTCCAGTAATTATCACGGGAGCTGAGACAAGTGGCTCCCAAGCAGCAGGTGCCTGTTTTGTGCCCATCTGAACTAAGGCAAGGGGAACCCCATCACCTGTGCGTTTGTGGCAGGCATGGGAGGGAGCTGCGTCCCCTTCTAGCCCCAGGACTACAGACCCAGAATGAGATGCCTCAACTGACTGAGCTGAATCCCTTCCATCAGCAGGAGGGATAAAATAGATTACACCCTGTCCTTGTCTGTGTGTCCTGCCTAATGCTGAGACAAGAAAATAGGATTCTGAAGCCTCATTGTTCTTCTGATACATGAAATGACAGTGCTGGAAAGAAGTGTCTCTCCCCAGCTGAGAGGGGGAACATGAGTGATTCCTTCAGCCTGTTTCACAGCAGGTTCCCCTGGAGCCCCAGGGACACCTGGAGGGAGCCCAGAGGGGCAGAGAAAGTGCTGCCTTGGGCTGGGCCTCTGCTGCTGAGCTGGGCTGGGCTCCTGGGATGGAGGGAGCTGCTGGCAAGTGGGCAGCCCTGCAGAGAGACAGCTCTGCCCAGGAGCAGCTCCTCTGCAAAGCACAGCAGGGCTGAGGGCACTGCCTGCAGGCACCAAAGGCTGAGAAGCGAGGCAGAGAGAGAAGGCAATCTGGAGTGGGAGGAGAGCTGAGTGTTCACTGTGGGAGAAATGTTCACAGCCCTTGACCCAGTAAGTCTCTGGCTGCAGGGCAACACAGCTGTGGCTCCTGGAAAGATCTCCTAAAGCTGGCACATAACCCCAGCTTATGCAATCTGTCAAGAGGGCTCTCAGTGGTCCTCTAGCATAGAGGAGGAGGATGTGTTCCAGAGCAGGGCTTCCCTGCTGCACCATCAGAGGGACAGGGCATGGCGTTTCCCTTCTCCTGACGACGGCTTCCGAAGTGTGAAGGTGGGTGTGCAGCCAGGGGTACCCAGGGCTGTCATTCTGAGCAGGGTCCCTGCACCCCAGGGGCTGTGTGCTGGGACAGGGACTCTGCCGCCTGGCAGGGTCAGCACTCAGCCTGCCCAGGGAGCTGCCCATGGCGCTGTGGGGAGAAGCTGTGGGTGGGAGGAGTGACCCCTGGCAGGGCAGGGTCCTTCTGCTGTTGAGAGGGTGCTGTGTGCGTCAGGGCTGCTCACAGCTCCAGATCATTTCTAAGGCATTTCTGAGGAGACTTTCAAGGATGACATCAAAGCCACATTTCCCTGAAAGGGAAGGAATCTGTGCTTTCAGTTTTCCACTCTTGGTGGTCTGGGTGGGCAGTGGGAGATGGGAATTTATTTCTCCACTCTGGAGAAGGCACTGAGACCGCGGTTCTGGTTAGGACTTTTCTGAGCTGCCGCTGAGGCCCTGCACACACAGAGATGCCCCTGGGCAGTGCCTTGCTGCCAAGAGGGGTCTGCAGGGCAGAGCTGAGCACACAGCGAGTTGGATGGAGTCAGTGAGCCCTGACAGGGAGGAGACATGGGGACAGAGAAGCTCCTAGCACTGACAGCTCCAGGCAGCAGATATGGGCAGGGAATGAGAGGGGAGCTGCTCCCAGAAATGCTGTGGGAAGGAGGATTCAGGCACCTCCATGCCTTCCCCTGCCATGCCAGACATGTTCTCCGGAGCAAGACCCTGGTCTCCTCGCCCACACAGCAGAGCACTAGGAAAAATGGCATAGATTTTGTTCAGAGTAGTCTAATCTCAACCTTTGACTGTCTTTTCCTTCATGGACAGTGCTGATGGCCAGCAGGACCAGATGTGCAACGGCAGCTCCATCACCCAGTTCCTCCTCCTGGCATTCGCAGACACGCGGGAGCTGCAGCTCCTGACTTTCTGGCTCTTCCTGGGCATCTACCTGGCTGCCCTCCTGGGCAACGGCCTCATCATCACTGTGGTAGCCTGTGACTACCGCCTCCACACCCCCATGTACTTCTTCCTCCTCAACCTCTCCCTCCTCGACCTGGCCTCCATCTCCACCACTGTCCCCAGTTCCATGTCCAATTCCCTGTGGGACACCAGGGCCATCTCCTGCTTGGCATGTGCTGCCCAGCTCTTTCTGTTAACCTTTTTTATTCTAGCAGAATGCTATCTTCTCACTGTCATGGCCTATGACCGCTACGTGGCCATCTGCAAACCTCTGCACCACGGGACCCTCCTGGGCAGCAGAGCTTGTGTCCACATGGCAGCAGCTGCCTGGGGCAGTGGGTTTCTCCATGCTGTGCTGCACACTGCCAACACATTTTCACTACCCCTCTGCCGAGGCAATGTCCTGGACCAGTTCTTCTGTGAAATCCCCCAGATCCTCAAGCTCTCCTGCTCAGATGCTGACCTCAGGGAAGTGGGACTTCTTGTGGTTAGTGCCTGTTTAAGTCTCTGGGTGTTTTGTATTCATTGTGGTGTCCTATGTGCAGATCTTCAAGGCCGTGCTGAGGATCCCCTCTGAGCAGGGATGGCGCAAAGCCTTTTCCACGTGCCTCCCTCACCTGGCTGTGGTCTCCCTGTTTGTTAGCACTGGCATATTTGCATACCTGAAGCCCCCTGGTGGTATCATCTCTGTACTCGGTGGTGCCCCCAGCAGTGAACCCCCTCATCTACAGCATGAGGAACCAGGAGCTCAAGGATTCCCTGAAGAAACTTCTGACTGGATGTTTTTAAGCAGCATTGAACTGCCCAGCTTCTTCTGCAAATCTCATTGCACTCATAATGTAACTCATTCTAGGCTGAGAATTTCTTTGGTACTTTGTGTTTAGCTTTTCTTAGTTGTAATAATCCTGTCCACCAACAAAGTGTCCTTCTTCATCATGCTTCTGTTTCAATATCCACCAGGTTTTTGTGATCCATGGACTGTGTACATGAGGAGCCATGCTCTCTGTCTGTTTAAACAAAATAAAGGACCGTGCAGTGACTTTTTTGTCCACGATCCTTGCCCTGAGACCTTTGTAAAGCTGCAGGTGGAGTACCTTGGTGCAGAGGTGGAGAGGAAAAACAGCCCTGGCACAGCAGCACTGCCAGGGAGCACCAGTTCTTGGTCTTTCCCAAGCTGCTCTCTTTCCACTTCCACACTCTCCTTCTCAGCCCTTGTGTTGCTGCACGGTCGGAGTGCTCTGGCAGCTTGGTCACAGTCCGGTGGTGCGGCAGTCCTGTGACCGCAGGCAGGGACAGGCAATGGGCATCTCTGTGACAGAGCTGGCCTCCATAATAGCATTTCAGATTAGCTATTAGGAAAAATTTCTTCACGGAGAGAATGGTTAGGCATTGGAACAGACTGCCCAGGGAAGTGGTACAATCACAGTCCTGGAAGTATTCAAAAAACCTGTGGATATGGATATGGTGCTTAAGGACATGATTTAGAGGTGGACCAGGCAGTTAGGTTGTTGATGTGCTTCCTCAGCTGGTGTTTTTTGGATCCATGGATAGTGAATGGTGAAACATGGTCATCACCTGAGGATGAGGTGGAAAGCCTTGAGAGCTTCTGTACTTAATAAGTACTGCTTGTTGTTGTTATGCTAACAAATCTAAACCAATTGAGTACGGTGTAAATATCATTCAAGAACATGCCCATACCTTACACCAAATAGCTCAAGAACAATCTCTGCTCAGGGGTCTGTCAGCTGACTGCGCATGGCTCTGCTCTTAGGTACCACATCTCGGAGCTTGGGCACAGCGCAGTTTAAGGATATTAGCTGTGAGGCAAGGGTAAACTGCTGAGTGCAGATAGCCAGGTAAAAATCCTGAGAAGAGCCATGAGCAGGATGCCCTCGGGAGAAGGAGAATAAAAAGGAACCTGTGTTTGGCAAACGCAGGGGAACATCTGGACCTCAGAAGGTCATGCTTGAACAACCAGACTGCACATGCAGAACAACACTGGATGACTGAGAATACTTGCAAGGAACTGAACGTGATTGGAGAGGACTAAAGAGTGTGTGTGTGTGCTATTGGATGATTAAGCTTAGCTGTATATACACCTTTCAAGCCGTATATGAACTCTTAAAAAATCCAAATGGATACCCTCCTTCCTATGGAGGACTGGTCTCACGATCATGCAATAAACCTTTTGCAATTCTACTCTTGTGTCCCTTTCCTCCTCAGGTGACGAATGTCCCAACTTGCTTTTGCGACAGTGCCTCAGTTTAGCTGGGACACCTCATGTGCAGGAAAAAATATTGACCCTTGTAATTCTGTACTTTGCATCCTAGCCTCTCTCCTCAGTGTGCACGTGGCAGTTGGAAATTTTCCTAACAGAAGCAACTGATTGCCACCACTGCAGTGTGGCAAGGTCTGTCCCCTGTCAATCCAGCAGATGTAGGGCAGTCCAGGAACACAAGGCACAGAGCACTGCGGTCTCCACTTGTGTGCCTGCACACTGTCCTATGTGCAGATCTTCAGGGCCATGCTGAGGATCCCCTGTGAGCAGGGACGGCACAGAGCCTTTTCCGCGTGCCTCCCTCACCTGGTCGTGGTCTCCCTGTTCGTCAGCACCGGCATGTCTGCCTGCCTGAAGCCCCCCTCCATCTCCTCCCCTGTTCTAAATCTGGTGGTATCATTTCGGTATTCAGTGGTGCCTCCAGCAGTGAACCCCCTCATCTACAGATTGAGGAACCAGGAGCTCAAGGATGCCCTCTGGAAACTGGCCCAGCAGACGTTGTTTTACCAACAATAACCTGCCTCCCCTTCTCATCACATTTCCCAGAGTTTCTCTTAGAGCAGGAGACTATTGTTTTCCCTCATGATAATCATACATCTAGATATTTTTCTGGTTTTTTTTTTATAGTGCTTCTCTTGAGGCTTAATCCTGTTGTGTCTTACCCTTGCACAACACGGTGTCAAATGTGACCTGTCCAATAGCAGCTCTTCAATAAAACGGAATCTCACAGTTCCAGTGCCTGAAGGCTGGGCTCTTCCTCCAAAGCTGCTGCCAAGAAAATGTCCAAGGAATTGTTTTTTTGAAGAGTCTGATCTCCTGTTTTTCTCAGTGTTTTGGGAGTTAAGGTCATGTTACCATTGGGTTCCACTGGGCCAAGCACTCTGGATTTAAAAGCTCTCTTCTTGGTGTCCAGGGGCAGGGGAGATGGCCCATGAGCTCCCCATTCTGTCCTCAGGTTTCTCCATGTATGACAGGAGTGATGACATATACCAGACTCTCTAGAAATGAATTTGGAGGGGTGAGGAGAGGAGAGGATGGGGACTCCCCACGTGCCCTGGGGTTGGAATGAATGGAGGCTCAGAAGGTGAAAGGCCCTCAGATGTGAAGCCCCCCAAAAGCAAAATATGAAGCTGTGGAAGCTGTTGAAGTGTCTAGAGCACAAGTCTTACGAGGAGCAGCTGAGGGAGCTGAGATTGTTTAGTTTGGAGAAAAGGAGGATGAGGGGAGACCTTATTGCTCTCTACAACTACCTGAAAGGAGGTTGTAGTGAGATGGGGCTCGGTCTCTTCTCCCAGGTAACAAGTGATAGGACAAGAGGAAAAGGGCTCAAGTTGTGCCAGGGGAGATTTAGATTAGATATTAGGAAAAAATATCTTCCCAGAGAGAGTGGGTAGGCATTGGAACAGACTGCCCAGGGAAGTGCTACAATCACAGTCCCTGGAAGTATTCAAAAAACATGTGGATGTGGTGCTTAGGGACATGGCTTAGAGGTGGACCAGGCAGTGAGGTTAAGAGGTTGGACTCGATGATCTCTGAGGTCCTTTCCCACCTTAACGATTCTATGACTCTATGATTTAATTGAGGTATGCAAAACAAGGACTCTGCCATGGGAGTCCGCAGGAGCCCAGCAGGCAGAGGGAAGGGAGAGTGGAGAGATGCAGGAGCTGCCTGAGGAGCCCCAGGACTCTCATGCTGTCCTGGGCAGTGGGGCTGGTGGGAGCAGAGGAGGGGCCAAATTCAATCAGCTGTTGGACATCACCTACAATATGAATTCAGGAGAGCCAGAGAGTGCTTAACCTCTGTTTCCTTGTGCCCTTGGGGCCAGCACCATCCCTGGGGCTAATGTGGAGCCTGAACCCCCCCTCTCTTCTCCTCAGCAGCTGCTGTGCCCTTCAGAGGGGCTGGCGCTGTGGGGTGAGTGCCCAGAGCTCTGCAGCACCCTGTGGTGGGCACTGCCGTGGGGCCAGCCGAGGCTGGGCTGCTCTGCTGGGCTGGGGAGAGGGCAGGGGTTTTGGGGAGAGCTGGGAAGGGGCTGGGCTGGGAAGTGCCCGGAAAGGGAAAGCACCATTGTAGAGGTAATCTGTGTGAGTGTGCAGGGTGGGGGCAGCCAGCAGGGTGCTGCCAGTGCAGAGTCAGGCATCATGGTGAAGGAAGCGAGAGGGGCCAGGTCTGTGCCATGTTCCCTGGACACCCCAGGGAAGCTGCCCTGGGAAAACTGTCCCAGATCCATCCCACACACTGGCCATTTCCATCTCTCTTGGGACATCCCATCCTTGAGAAGGGAATTTTGCTTGATGGTCATCTCTGTCCTCCTCTGGGGCTCAGTGATACCCAACTCCACCACCAGTATTCAGAAAAAGGTAAGCAGTTTCCTACTGACATTTATTGCACACAAGCCCCAGAGCTCTTGCCACAGCTGGTCTCTCAGCCAAGCCAGTTCTCAGACAGATCCAGCTTGAACAGGTGCTCATGGCCTTGTCTCAACAAATACTGAAAATCTCCATTGATTGAGATCCCACCAACTGGCCTGGGTTCTTGCTCCTGTGCTTTGTTCTGAATGATTTCTAAGGAACCCATGTCTCTCAGCCTCTCCTTGTCCATAATGTGCTCCAGGTCCCAGACACCCTTCTGGCCTCTGCAGGACTTGCTCCAGTCTGTCAGGGTCTTTCTTCTGCTGGGAAGCCTCATGCTGCATGCAGCAGTCCTGATGTGGTGCTTCTGTAGTGGGTTAAACTTGGCCAGCAGCCAGACACCCACCCAGCTGCTCACTTACTCCCCTGCCTCAGCAGGACAAAGGGAGAAAATAAGATGGAATAACTCATGGGTCAAGATAAAGCAAAGGAGATCAGTTACCAAATACCATCACGGGCAAGACCCGTTGACTTAGGGAAGATCAAATTCATATGTTGCCAATTAAAAAAAGATTTGGATTGTGAGAAACAATAAGAAAAATATTAAAGACCATTCCCCTCACACTCCCTCAGGCTCAAATCACTCCATTGTTCCCAGTTCTTCTACCTACCCCAACACCACGAGGAGTAGGGGGGATGGTGAAGAGGGGGTTAGCAGTCAGAACATCTCCATCAGTCCTTCTTCCTCACACTTCTCCCCTGCTCCAGCTTCGGTCCTCTCCATAGGATTCCACCATATTTGTTGTCAAGGCTAGGTGTTGTTCCTTTCTTTCTCTCTTACTTTTCTCCTTCATACTCACAGAATCATGGAAATGCTGAGATTGGAAAGGACCTCTGGAAATCATCTAGTTCAACCCTCCAACTGAGGCAGTGTCAGCTAGAGCAGGTTGCTGAGCACCTTGTCTAGCTGAGTTTGGAATATCTCCATGGATGGAGACTCCACAACCTCTCTGGGAAACCTATTACAGTTTTGACCACCCTCACAGTCAAAAAGTGCTTTCTTGGGTTCAGATGGCATTTCATGTGTCCATCACCCCTTGTCTTGTCACTGGGAACTACTGGGAAGAGTTTGGCTCCCTGGTCTTCATGCCCTCCCATCAGGTATGTATATGCATGAATAAGATCCCTCCGAGCCTTTTCTTCTCCAGACTGAACAGTCCCACATCTTTCAGCATTTCCTCCTATGAAAGATGCTGCAGTCCCTTAAAACAGCTTTATGGCCCTTTGCTTTGCTTTAGCAAGTCAACACGTTTCCTACACTGGGCAGCCCAGCACTGGACACAGCACTCCAGATGGGGCGTCCCCAGTGCTTAGTGGAGGGCAAGGGTCACCTCCCTCCATCTGCCAGCAATGCTTTTCCTAATGCAGCCCAGGAGGCTGTTGGCCTTTGCTGCGAGGGTGCAATTCAGATCCTGCTCAGCTGCTTCTCCTCTGGGATGCCAAGGTCCTTCTCTGCAGAGCTGCTATCTGTCCAGTCGGTCCCCACCATGATGTCCACAGTGTGGCTGGATCACAGGCTGCCCTCCCCCAGGGACTTTCTCAGCAGCACCTTGTCCTTCTTGCAGATCAGCTCCACCTCTGGCACAGGCCCCACGCTGCTGCAGAGTCACCTGGGACAGCAAAGCCCTCTCCTGCCAGGGCTGCACAGCCCAGGCCTCTTTCTCTCTGTCCTTGGGGACTGCAGCTTTTGCTCTCGGTGTTGGAACCTCATCCATCATTATGGCACCACCTGCCACCCACTCCAGCGTGCCTCTGCTGGGAAGCCAAGCCTTGCCACACACGGGGTCCCATCTCTGGGCACCAGGTTTCCATGTGACAAGTCTGCCCTTGGCCCTGGTGCCACATCTGAGGTGCTGCAGCCCAAATGGGCACCAAAGCCCAGAGCCTGGGGCACAGAGAGCGGGAGCCCCCTGTGCCATCACAGAGCTGTGACATCAGTGGAATAAGAGCTGAGGTGGGGAAGGACAGCTCCCATGGCTTTTGTGGTTGCTGGAGATGCAGCATCTTGAGGAGAGACTGACAGGGGAGATGAGAAGTGGGGGATGCCTTGTGTGATGTCAGGGCAGCTCAGATATATGGAGGGTCTCTATGGGACATGTTACAGGTTAGGCGGCAACTGTTGTGTTGGTCAGCTTCTAACTGAACCACCCAGTCTTCTGCTCACCTGGACCTGATACTCCCAAAAGAGAAAGGGCTCATCAGGCATGTGAAGACCAGTGTCATCCTTGGCTGTAGTGACCAAGAAATGGTTGTCTCCCAGATCCCCAGGGAAATGGGGAAGGAGAGAGCACAAACACCATACATCAGGGAGTGATAATGTGGTCTGTTGAGAGCAGTGGCAGGTGGGATCCCATGTGAGGGCCCGGAGAGCATCCATAGGCCTTCATGGCCCTGACCAGCCTCACAGGGAGCCTCCACCTGCATCTCTGTCCATGGACCCAGGAGACCGTTGAATCCAGGCCTGAGTTTCAGCCCCAGCTTGATCTATGCTGGAGGTGTACGGGTCTCCAGACACAGCCATAGATACAGCCATAGACAGAGCCTTGCCTGGCCATGGACCTTACTGATTCAGACTTGCAGACTCAGTTTCCAGCTTGAGTCTCTATGAGATGTACAATGGAATGGCACCGTAGCCCTCCAAGTGCCAGAACCCAGCTGATTCACAGAGGCCTAAGGGCCTTTCTGCTGCCTTTCCTCCTGTCATTTGGTCAGATTTTGGGAGAAGAGAAATGAAAAGCAGGTGAGGTTTCTGGGTTCCAATGTTAGAAATGGGGAAGCAGAGCCTTCCTATAGGAAATGATCTAAAGGCTATGCTAGTTCAAAAGTGTTATCTTCACCTCCTTTCTTGGAGGCTTTGAATCTTCAGCAGGAACCTGGAAGCTCTGAGATCCCTCCATCTCCCTCTCCTTTAGCAATGAAGTTGATAGTACCCAAGTCAGAGGCTTTCAATTCTGTTTCCAGCCTAAAGCACCCCATGCTCTGGAGATATGCCAGGAAACTTGCCTAAGGAAGCCACTCCTCTGGACAAGAAGGTGGATGTTCCCAGGAATCTCAGGAGGCATGGTGTACTGATGGGAGCTGTTCAGGGAGCTGGCCAAAGATCTCGTCTCCATTTCTGTAATGGTGGCCTAGATGCCAGCTTCATGTGTAAACTCTCTCTCTGGATGCGGACATTTACTGAGCAACCTGGGCTGACCTCAGAGCTGGCCCTGCTTGGAGCTGGGCATTGGACTACAGACCACCTGAGCTCCCTTCCCCCCTGACCTGTCCTAGGAGCACATGATGTAGAGACCCTCGCCTCCAGCTTTATCTCTTCTTGTATGATGTGTGGATAGGCACAGGCTCCTGGAAGGGCTGGTGGGAAAAAGACTGCTGGGGGGGTCTAGTCCAGTCTCCAGGCTGGCTGTGACTTTGTGGAGCAAAGGAGAGCTCCAAAGGTGGAGATCACAGCAACACTCCTCCTAGTCCATGTTATCTTTCCTAAGGCTCAGCCTAAAGCTGCCAATGGGCAGTTTGTGGCTGTTGCCTTTCTCATACCATCAGCCACTGCAGAGGAGAGCTTGGCTCCATCATCTCTCCAGGTAGGTTTTGGCTCTTACTAGGTTGCCCCATGCCTCCGTCAGCAGGCTAGAGAGGCCCACTTCCCTCAGACTCTCCTCACAGCTTGTGCTTAGGCCCCTCACTCCAACACGGCAGTCCTTCTCTGGACCCTCTCCAGTTTCTCCACTTGCCTTTCGAAATGTGAGGCCCGCTGGCTCGTATGGCTTCGGCATGGTTCCCAGGCCCTTCTCCTCAGGGCACTGCTCAGCTGGTATGGTCACTACCCATGCTGCTGCATGGTGGCAGTGTGCAGCTTGTGGGCTGAGCTACAAATAGGGTAAAAGGTGAAAGAAAAAAGATGAGAACAAACATAAACTAAACCCAACAGGCAGCGCAAAGGCAATCACTTACCACCTCCCACAAGCAGACTGATGCTCAGCCAGTCTCCCAGCAACCGTCACTTTGAATGACTGAAACCTCCACCTCCTTCTTCCTTGCCCCAGCTTCTATTTCTGAGCATGACATCATATTGTATGGAATATCCCTCTGGTCAGTTGGGGTCAGCTGTGTCGGTTGTCCCCCCCCTGCCAACCTCTTGTCCACCCCCCGCCTACTCGCTTGCAGGGAGCAGAGTGGGAAAGAGAGAAGGCCTTGATGCTGTGCAAGCACTGCTTAGCAATAGCCAAAACACTGGTGTGTCATCAACACTGGTTTAGGCGCAAATGCAAAACAGCACCATAGGGGCTGCTACGAGTGAAGTCAACTCCATCCCAGCCAGACCCAGTACACTTGAACTGGGGGCCCAGAAAGGGACACAGGAGTGCACAGCTCGTCTGACAAGTGACGAGCAGGTGGAGACAGTCACTTCCCTCGCTCTTTTGGCGAGGCTCCTCTTTAAACACTCCAGGACACTGCTGGCCTTCTTTGCTACTAGGTCACACTGGCTCATGTAGATCACTGCCAGATCATGTTTTGCCTTCACTTCCCCAACACCACCAGGGCTGTTTCCACAGAGCTGCTCTCCGGCCAGGCAATCCTCTTCCCCTGCCACTGCAAGGTGTTAGTCTATCCCAGATGCAAGGCTTGGCCTTTGTCCTTCTTCTATTTCATGAAGTTCCTGACAGGACCGGCCTTCTGCCTGTCAGCTTGTGACGGGTGCAATTCCACCGGACGCCTTAAGTAAACTAGAACAATTGCAGATGCCCCACTCCAGGAAAGAGTTACACCAGCCTATGGGTACTTTAGAGTACTGGAGGAAACCTGTACCTGC
The DNA here is from genome assembly GCF_047370975.1 of Nipponia nippon. Taxonomy (NCBI): domain Eukaryota; kingdom Metazoa; phylum Chordata; class Aves; order Pelecaniformes; family Threskiornithidae; genus Nipponia; species Nipponia nippon. The sequence continues at coordinate 449,343 of NW_028262375.1, forward strand.
ATTTTCTAGCATTGCTCACCCACTGTACTCACTTTTACGAAAGGGAAAACCCTGGAAATGGAACCCAGAACATGAAGAGGCAGTCAAAACTCTAACAGAGGAATTAAAGACAGACCAGGCACTGAGACCAGTACACCCCCACGACCGTGCACAATCGGGTTTTGCAGCATATGGTCCTTACTGGAATCTATCACATACCAGGCCAAGCAGGCCACAAAGACCTTTAATGTTTAAGTCAACTGCATGTAAAGAGCCAGAACAGAGATATTCTGAGTGGGAAAAGGGACTTTTGTCTTTAGTCTGAGCAGTTAAACAAATTGAGCCACTAAGGGGTAACCCGTCCGGAAAAACCCCGCCGAGACTTGTGCTGTTTTCCCTTTCCAGAAACGATACCAGGCATGACACCAGCACACCTCCCCTGGAGATCGGGTTAACCATTGAAGGATTGCTTGTCCTTCTCGCTGGAGCAATCATCGTCAGCATGGACCAAATTTGGCTGATACGCCAACAAGCCCAACGAACAGGGTGGAGACCCTCACTTCTGCACCATACACATTTCTCCGTTGTGGGTGCAATCTACTGTAGCAGCAATTACAAGAGAAGGTGAAGAGGGCACCTTGCCCACTGAAATTCCAAAGGTAATTTGGGATCATGTGACTCAATTTGAAAGGGAATTCCAATCCTGGTGGCATCCAGTCAATTTTACCTAGAAACCTACCAACAGTAAAGCCACAGCTTTTATTCTAGCAATACGCAGTGCTTTGGTCCACACCATATACCCAATCACTGCGCTAGGATTAAATCACAATTGAACCTCCTCTGTCCGTTAGAACATAGAGTATGGGCCCACCAAAATGGGAACCAAGGGCAATCTATCGATGTTGATGCTTGTGTTGTATGGGAACAACAGGGATTTATTTGTGAAAGTAACACCATTAAGGCCCGAGACATTTGCCTTGACACTGAACAAAATCTTTGTCATTTTGCAATACCTCCTGATGAAACCCCTGGACCTGTACTTGCATACATCAGAAATGGATGTGTTTGTATGAGAACCCTTTGTGATTCTGTATTTATAGACAATACCACTGTAGATATATGCAATCACTCAAATATCTGTGTTTGTAATTTTGCCAAAATCATAGGATGTGACTTTAACTATTCAGCTCCTGTCACAACCCACCAATTGTGACTATCTAACTATACCTCATATCAAGTTTTACTGCCTACCCCCATTGGAATGACTCACATTGGTGAGAAAACTCTTGCAACATGATGACCTGAGTCAATTGCTAAAACAAATTCGGAGCAACAGGCATAAATCCCCTAATTACGGTCCATCACAATGCAGAGGAGATACACCATGTCCTGGAAAGAGTGAAGAAAGATGGAAAACATCACTGGTGGGAAACTCTTTTTGGACGATCCCCAACAGCAATGGGAATTTTGAATTGGATGCTGCATCCAATTGTAGTTTTGTTGGGTTTAACCTTATTGTGTTTATTGCTTATAATCATTCTGTAGATCACAGTTTGGCAAAAAATGAAACAAATGACATCAATCCAGCAGGTAAAATATATACGATCAACTCATTCTGTCTGTAACCTGTATATAACCAACATTAATTAGAACACTTTAAATTCAGATAATTGGACTCTTAGCGCTGATCTATAACACGCCACATATTTATAACATAGAGGCAGGAGGTAACTGTACTACCACTCTATGAGTCGATAAAGTGGATTGAGTGTAGTCACGGGGTGGAGTGCGACGGATGCACTTGACCCCTTGACCAGACTGGCGGTGGTCTGGTGCAGGCTCCGGAGGAGGAAAAGGCCTGAGCCGTAGACAGGCCGTGAACTCCTCTAGCTTCAATCTGCTCTCTGAAAACCCACAAAGGAGCAGAGTGACAGCGAGCATTGATGCACATGAGCTTGGAACACCAGTCGTGCAATTAACACATGGATAACAATGGGTGGCTTTTCCAAGACTCATTTATCGAGGAACAGAGAAAGCTGTGGGTACAAGGAGTCTCCTGCATTCCTTCTCTAGGGCATGTAATCTGACTACATTATCCCATAGATATGACAGCCCAAGTGAGCCTTCTTTGAGCTCTCCCTGCAACTCACTTTTCCTTTGTATGATTCTTCCATGTAGAAATGAATAGAGTGCACCTTGCCATCAAACTTATTGAACCTTGGCAAACCCCTGTTAAACTTTGCTAAATTCCGTTGTATTCACTGAACTCTGCCAAATTATTATTTTACCTCAATAAAACATATTGCTGCTTCTCTCTTTTGAGGGAGGTGCATTGCAGTCATTGGCGACACAGGTTTCCCCTGAATGGAATCCCAAGGCACAGGAATGGCTTCCCAATTTAGTGTCATCGACAAATGTGGTGAGAGTTGCCTCCTCTGGGTCATGGGTCCAGTGTTAAACTGCACAGGGCTCAGGAGAGTCCCCTGTGCTGCTCGACAATGCCCCAGTACGTCCCACTGGCCTCCAGGTAGGGTGTGACCCCTTCACCACTTCGCTCTCAGCCTCCGCATCCAACTGGTGTTTTGCCCATCTCTTTGTCTGTCCATCCAGACTGTTATGGCCTAACTTGGGTAGAAGAATATTGAGGGAGACCATGCCAAGAGTTCTGCTGAAGCTGAGGCAAATGATATCCACTTTTTATCTCCTCATGCTCAACCGCAGGCTGTCAGTTTGGCGAGGCATGATTTACCCTTGGGAAGTCCGTGTTGACAGTTACTCTCTTCGGGGTGCCCAGAAATGTCACCCAAGAGGACTCCAGCTGCTGGCACACTCCTCACCGATGTGAGCTGGTGCAGCCTGGGGTTCCCTGGGTTGCACTTTTGGCCTTTTGCAAAGATGGGTGCAACATTGGCTTGCTTTTTCTTACATGAGCCCTCTGCCAATCCCATGACCTTTCAAAAGAGATAATCCAAAGAAATACCGATCTTCCCCTGTAACTCCATTACCACTCTTCTGCCTGGTATATCACATACTTAATTTCTCTAATCTTTCATATATTTGCACCTGTCAGGATACAATGACTAAAGTCACCTTTGCAGATGCAGACTGCGTGGGCAAAGGCCCTTCCCATTTTTCTCCAGTTTTCTCCTCCCCTTGTTCTTTGTTCATTCAGATACCTCTCACCTCTGCAGCTGCTTTGAGCTTCAGGGAGTAAAAGCTTACTTCTCTTTCAACAGTCTAATTGTCTCCTCAGCCAACACTTTAACTGTGTTTATGTCTATCTTTTTGTATCTACCTAGAGAAAATATTGCTCATAAGATTATCCCTTGTAGAAAGGCAGCCTCATTAAAGGCACTTTGTACTTAGCATATGGTGGAAGAGTGTGTTTTACTGTTTATGAAACATTATCCTGCTTTACATTTCTTTGCTTGCAAATAGGAAAAGTTCTTCTGTGCCTGTGGGCAGCCAGTTCTCGAAGGAGAGCAGGTGGGACATGGTGCAATGGAGCTGTAGCATCCAGCTGCAGACTTCAGGGCAGAAGTCTGATGTAAGGAACAGCGATGCAAGTCCCAGGGGGCCAATGTCAGAAATGTCGAGCTTTGGGAGGGAAGGATCAAGGTTGTCCATACAGTGTCAGACCTCAAGGGAATCATTCTCCTACCTGTCCAGACCTCCTGAGGAGACACTCTGGATCGTTATCACTTGGAGAATGCTGCTATAACCTCTTCTCTAAACTTAAACAGTAATAAAGCATTCCTTTTAAAATAGAAAATAATTTGTATTAGGTGCACTTTGAAATCTTCCTCTTTAACTACACTATGAAACAGCTCCAATTAGCGGTACAAGTCTTGAAGACTTGAAGAAAATTACAAAAAGAGAAATAGCTCGTTAGGGCATTTGGGGCTCATTCCATGAACCTCGGATACTGAGAGAAGACTGAACAAACTGCTCAAGAAGTCAGTCAGAAGCTAAACCCAGAGTACATTGAACCATTAATGGGCCCCACTGAGGACCATTACTGACAAAGCCTCCCCAGGGACTTGTTAGAGCAGGTAATTGGAGGCCATGATTGCAGGTAGGCAAAGGCTTTGTGCAGGTGTCTGTAACGCTGAGCCAACCCTTTGGTTTTTTTTATGAAGCAGAAAGGCCAAACCCTGACCCCCAGGCCCTGGGAAGGCAGATCCTGAGACCCTCAAATTAAAGTTCCATCTCACCAGCCTTGGTGGCAGAGGCAACTGCTGTAGGCAAGACAACAAAGACCCCAGTCCTGTTGGTCCTCTCAGCCTCACTAGAGCCCTTGGCCAGATCTGCTGCGGGTGGTCCTATCAACTGTCCCATGCCTGCACCTCTTTCCCTTCAGGCTGCTGACATCCTTCTTGCTTTCCCACCTACCTCTCACCCCAGCATTTCTAGACCTTCACTGATGCCTCTTTACTCTCACAGGCCATTCCTTGAAACACAAAGCCATGGGCTGATCCAGACTCCCTCTGGGTCACCTCTTGCACCACAAGGCTACCCTTTCAGTGACATTTCTTTTTTCTCACATCCACTCTGAACCTTCCAAGCTGCTCTTTGTGGAGGATTCCTTCTCTTCCCACTACTAAACAAAGCTCTATTATCTCTGAAAACACCCTTCAAGCAGTTACAGGCTACTGCTATAGTGCCCTGAGCCTCCACTTCACCAGGCGAAAGAAGCCCAGGTCCCTCAGCCTCTCCACACAGGCCCCAAACCCCATCCTGCCACATCTCCTCTAGAACCCCTCCAGTTCCTCCCCATTCCTCCAGACCGGGGAGCCCCACACCCAGACACACTAGTCCAGATGTGGCCACACCAGTGCTGAGACAAGGGGGATGATAACTCCCTTCTCTGGGTGCCCATGCTCCAACCAAGGCAGCCCTCTATGCAGCTGGCTTTCTTCATGGTGAGCAGGTACCACTGGCTCCTATGGCGTTCCTCTTAGTGCCCACGCCCTTCTTCTCAGGGTCACTCCGGAGCTGTTCAGGCCCCAGCCTGCCCTCATGTTTGGGCTTATTCTACCCCAAAAAAAGCACGTGCAACTTCTCCTTGTAAAACTTCCTGAGGTTTCTGTTGCCAGATCCCAGAGTTTCTCAAGGTGCCTCTGGAGTGAAGCTCTGTTGGCACAGCTGTTAATGTGTACGTACAGATGGCCCACCAGCTTAGTGGTGCCTCTGACAGGAAAACAGCATGAGGAACTGCAGGACACTACAGCTAGTAGAAGGAGGTACTAGTTTAATGGAATTCCTGATCAAGGTCAGAATTCCCTTGATGACAAGCTCAGAATCACCAAACGAGGGTACACAGGAAGCCAAAGCAGGGCCAGGAAGGAAAAGGTAAAGAGAGATGTGCTGTTTGTATGGGAGGGTACTGGGATGGTGAAGGGGAAGAAATTGTGAGTGGGAAAAGAGGGAAAAAGGAAAGAAAAGTTGAAGCAAAGGAAGTAATGAGGGTCTTGGAGGGGTAGCTGCCAAGCAGCCCTGCATCTGGGCAACAATGCCTGGAGTGGGATAAGAAAGCCACAGATCATCTGACCAAGCCTCTTTCTGGCTGACTTCAGTGGTCACTGGGAACCTGAGTGCTTTCCCTCCCATCATAAAGGAAAGATCTGTTGTGGATGGAAGCACAGAATCATTCATGCTGGAAGGGACCTCAAGAGATCTCTAGGCCAACCTCCTGCTCTCAGCAGGGTCAGCAATGGGCTCAGAGCAGGTTGCTCAGGAGCTTATTCATTTTGGGCTTGAAAAGCTGCAAGGATGGAGATGACACAACCTCTCTGGGCAATCTGCTTCAGTGCTTGAGTATCTTGATGGGGAGAAGGATTTTCCTCCCTTGTTTCAGGTGATGCCCAGTGTCCCTCATCCTCCCATCATGCACAACAGTGAAGAGCCTGGCTCCATTTTCTTGCTGATACCCAAGAAGATGTGGGAAGGCTGTTATTAGGTCTCCCCAAAGCTTTCTCTTCTCCTGGCTTTGCACCTTTGCAGCAAAGGCAGACAGTGGCATCCTGGGCTGCGTTAGGAAGACCACTGCCAAAGAATTGGTGGAGGTGATCCTTCCTCTTGCTGACTTCTCTCTGGCATTTCTACCCTACCACTCACTCACACCCTCCACATCTTCCACCAGTCCTGCCTTGTCTTCTTGTGAAAAACAAGTCCAGGAGAGCATCCCCCCATGTCAGGTCAGGGATCACCTTCCACCTTCCCTCTAAACAAGGCCTTCTAGCAGAGGTCCATGGTCTTCAAAATCCCCAGTGATTACCAGGGCCTAAGCTTGTGTCTCTTCCTCCAGCTGCCTAGAGGACGCCTCGTCCTCTTCCTGACCTTCCTCAGGCAGTTCAGGGATCCTGACCAGAAGACCACTGCACATCAAGGAGTTAGTCATCCATGTAATTGTAAATCTGAGGAGACCCAGGCCTGTGCTGTGCTGTGCTCCAAGTACAGCTTGGACTTCAGGCCGTGTTGTGCTGAGCATATTGCTGGGTTGCAATATAAACTTGATTATAATAAGTCTGCAGGAAGCTCCCACCTGGTACCGGTGATTAGGCCACCTGCTTGTCCTTCCTTTTATCTGAAACTGCAACAAGGAATTCACATGTGAACCCCCTCTTTTGGGGCTTTCTACTGAAAGGATGACTTGAATTTTTTTCTTCAAAGAAAACACTGAAAGTGATCACAGAAGCAAAGTGGGATAACCCTTCTACAGACGGGATCTGCAAGACTTGCTGCACCAGCTGACTGGACAGAAGTAACCTCACCGTGATCGTCCAAGCCACGTGCCTGCTGCTGGCCTTTCAGCTTGTGCAGTAGACGCAGCCAAATCATGTGCGCACTGCTGTCCCATCGGGTACTCAGGTGGAAAGGACATGACAACCCCTATCCAAGCCCTCTTCCTGCATGGTCCTACCAGGTACTTAGGGATTCCCACAATCAACTTGCCAACCCCGTGCCTTCTGCTGGTCTGTCAGAGACACTGGCAGATGTGAGCCTAAAATCAAGTACCCCAGCCATGATTCAAGGGCTGACCTATCAGCTACTTCAGAAAGAAGTGACCTCACAGCCCCGTTCCCAGCCATGTTCCTGCTGCTGCCCTATCAACTCCAGAGACAGAAGTGACCTCACAGCCACCTTCAAGGCCTTGTGCCTCCTGCTGGCCCAGGAGATCCTGAGGCACAGCTGACCTCGCCATAGCATTCCCACCCATCTCCTCCTTGTGGCCTATGAGCTGATCAGATACAGGTCACCTCACATTCCTCTTCCAGTGCCATGCAAATGTTCTGGGACCTCACGATCCCCCTCCTGCCCCAAGGGGCCAAACAGCTTAAGTTAGGGTTAGGAAAGGGTTGAAGGTGAGGGGATTAGAGCACGGGAAATAACGGCTTTGGAGCTTAGGTGTTGAGGTTAGGGTTTAGGGACTACAGCTCACCTTTCATGGTTAGGGATTAGGCAAAGGTTTATAGGATAGGTTTGGTGTTCTGCTGAGCGTGTCTGGTTGGTGTTTAGGGTATGGCCTACCTTTGTGGATGAGGTTTTTGTTTGGGCCTGGGGTGAGGGCTAGGGTTAAGGCGAACATTTTAATGCTAGATATATGGGCAAGGGATTAGGGTGATCAATAGGGTAAGAGTAGGGGTAAGGGGTTCTGTGTTTGGTCTTTGGTTTAGAGGTAAACTTTGAGATGAGGGATTAGAGCAGTGGATTCCTTGCAGGGTGAGGGGTAGCATTTAGGGGCAGGGTTAGGACTTAAGGTTGCTGGTTAGAAATAGGGTAAAGGCCTAACATGAATGTTTTTACAGTCCGTTCATTTTGCAGAGGCATCAACATTACCCGAACTCATCTTACCTCTTCAAAATCTTTCATTTCGTTTGGTCAAGCCCCTCTTCCCTCCCCCAAATCTCCCATCTTCCAGTCCCAGCTACCCCTAACCTCTCCAAATCTTTCATCTTCAAGAAGCTACTCTCCATTATTTATCAGCAGTCCTGGTCAACCGGGGAGGTCCCGGATGACTGGAAACTAGCAAACGTGGCGCCCCTCTACAAGAAGGGTTGGAAGGAGGATCCAGGGAACTACAGGCCTGTCAGCCTGACCTTGGTGCCGGGGAAGGTCATGGAGCAGATCATCTTGAGTGCCATGATGCAGCAAGTGCGGGACAACCGAGGGATCAGACCCAGCCAGCATGGGTTTATGAAGGGGAGATCCTGTTTCACTAACCTGGTCTCCTTCTATGACAAGGTGACCCGCTTAGTGGATGAGGGGAAGGCTGTGCATGTTGTTTACTTGGACTTTAGTAAGGCCTTTGACACAGTCTCCCACAGCATTCTCCTGGAGAAGCTGGCTGCACATGACTTGGATGGGTGCACTCTACGCTGGGTTAAAAACTGGCTGGACAGCCGAGCCCAGAGAGTGGTGGTGAATGGAGTCAAATCCAGTTGGCGTCTGGTCACGAGTGGTGTTCCCCAGGGCTCAGTACTGGGGCTGGTCCTGTTCAATGTCTTCACTGATGATCTGGATGAGGGGATCGAGTGCACCCTCAGTAAGTTTGCAGATGACACCAAGTTGGGTGGAAGTGTCGATCTGCTGGAGGGTAGGAAGGCCTTGCAGAGGGACCTGGACAGGCTGGACCGATGGGCCGGGGCCAACTGTATGAGGTTCAACAAGGCTAAGTGCCGGGTCCTGCACTTCGGTCACAACAACCCCATGCAACGCTACAGGCTGGGGGAGGAGTGGCTGGAGAGCTGTGTGGCAGAAAAGGACCTGGGGGTGTTGGTTGACAGCTGCCTGAACATGAGCCAGCAGTGTGTCCAGGTGGCCAAGAGGGCCAATGGCATCCTGGCTTGTATCAGGAATAGTGTGACCAGCAGGACCAGGGAGGTGATAGTGTCCCTATACTGGGCACTGGTGAGGCCGCAACTCGAGTACTGTGTTCAGTTTTGGGGCCTCACTACAAGAAGGACATCGAGGTGCTGGAGCATGTCCAGAGGAGGGCAACGAAGTTGGTGAAGGGTCTAGAGCACAAGTCTTATGAGGAGCGGCTGAGGGAGCTGGGGTTGTTTAGTCTGGAGAAGAGGAGGCTGAGGGGAGACCTTATTGCTCTCTACAACTACCTGAAAGGAGGTTGTAGCGAGGTGGGGGTCGGCCTCTTCTCCCTAGTAACGAGTGATAGGACGAGAGGAAATGTCCTCAAGCTGCGCCAGGGGAGGTTTAGATTAGATATTAGGAAAAACTTCTTCACCGAGAGGGTGGTCAAGCATTGGAACAGGCTACCCAGGGAAGTGGTTGAGTCTCCATCCCTAGAGGTATTTAAAGACTAGATAGATGTGATGCTCGAGGACATGGTATAGATGGACTTGGCAGTGTTAGGTTAACGGTTGGACTCAATGATCTTAAGGGACTTTTCCAACCTTGACAATTCTATGATTCTATGATTCTATTTTCTTCTTGGGGACAGTAATGTAAGGGCTTTCAAGACCTCCACGTGTCTGTCTGCCCACTGCTGGCCAGTAAGAAGTTCCCTCAGAGCCAGCAGCCAAGGGGACACAATGTGCTGCTGTGCTGGAGAGGTCCCCGCTCAGCCACCCCAGCACTGCTGGCAGCAGGTGATGCCCTCCCCCACCCCTGAGGAACTCTGCCTGCATCCCAGCTCATGCTCCAGAAGGGCTCCCATATCTCCTGGGATGCATTTCCCACACGGCTGCTTCAGCTACCCCAGGGCATCCTGGAGGCAGTGACCACCTCTGTGTGGATAACTGAAGCAAGGCCTGAATGTAGATTTTAGGACAAACTATTCTTAAACTTTTCTTTGCAGAAAAGAACTCTTTGGAAGAGCTGAATAAGTCTTCCTTTCCAGCACTGATAAATTTTTATGAATTTTCATGGGTTTTTTTACAGTTCTGTATTAACAACACCGAGGGTAGGTACTAACAAGCCAATTACACTCTCTCTTGCTATGTGAATAGTTTTCTGCAGCCACTTATCAAAACAAGTTTTCTTACTGATAGTTCAAATGGAGAAACATTGCTCAGAAGAACTATATTTATATTGGGATATCTTGTCTCTCTAATTCTGCCCCTCTGTCTTTTCTCCTTCCTCTGCCTATTCTGTCTTCAATGAGCTCTGCAAGGGAAAGTCTCTTTGAATGACTGAATAACTCATGTTGGAAGAGACCTGAACATTGTCTTGTCTGACTCTCCTGCTCAAGACGGGAGATATCTCAAAGGCTCCCCTCAGCTTGCCATCTTCTATAAAGGAGCTGAAGGTGTGCTCCATCCCACCATACAGGGAGATAATAAAGATGTTCAGCAGCGTTGGCCCAAGTGCTGGTCACAGAGGAATGCCAAAAGTGATGGGCTGCCAGGAGGACTCTGTACCACTGATGTCATGTGGGCCTGTTCATCTAGCATAACCACCACGCGCATCATCATCTACTTCTTCAGTCCAGGTGCGACCAATCTGGCTATAAGAAGATCATGGGAGACCACGTCTGAGGCCTTGTTGAAGTCCAGGGACACAACATCACCTAATTTCCCCGCCCATATAGGTTCAGCAATGTTTTTCTTTGCCTTCAATACCTGGAGATGGCTGCAGGAGGACTTGCCCCATCACCTTCCCAGGGACTGAGGTGAAGCTGACCAGCCTGTAATTCTCCCAGACCTCCTTCTTGCCCTTCCTGAAGGTGGGTTCGATATTTTCTTTTTCCAAGGACCTTGGAACCTCCCTGATGGCTCTGGCATTTCCGAGATGTTTGAGAGAGTTCTCCTGTTGACACTGGCCAGCTCCACCAACACCTCTTGACTCCTTCCCACACCAGAAACCTTCTCTCTATCCCACACTTCCAGAAGAGTGCCTTGCATGCAGCACACTCCTGTCCAGCTCTTCAGAGTCTGTTCAGAAGAGACCCAGAAGTGATTTCTTCTTGCAGGCACAAAACTTCCATGGGCTCTCTGTGCTGCTCACAGCTTTCCTGAGCATTTTTGCCAGTGCTCCCCTGCCCCCAAGCTTTCTGGTCCTCAGGCTGTAGATGAGGGCACCTGAGGATGGTGTAGAAAAAGGGCTTTGTCAAACTATATCTCAGGAGGGTTGTTCTGGGCACACGCAGACAAGAATGAAGGTGCTGCAGAAAACAGTGACACTAGATAGGGGAGAAGAGCAGATGGAGGAGCCCTTCTGCCTGCCCACGCTGGGAGATGGGAGAGCCACCCCAGGGCGGAAGCTCTGATGCACACCCAGGATACCAGCGTGAACAAGAAGGGGAGGACTGGCTCTAAAAAGCAGGTTATGAAAGCAGAGAGAATGAAGTCAGTGTCACTGCAAGAGAGCTCCAGTGAAATCGCAGAAGAGGTGGTCCATGCCACTGGGGACACAGAAGTGTGTCTGGGACAAGAATGAAGGGATTACTGTAGATGACACAAATCGCCCTAGTAAAGGTGTAGCTGCCTACTTGAGACAGACCTGCCAGTTCATGAGTCTTGTGAAGAGAGAAGTGGGTGGCATACAGCCCAGTACTGATCATAGGAAGTGGCCACCAGCAGGAAAAATTCAGTACCTGCAAAAGGTGCAGCAAATAGTACTAACCCTGCTGAGAGCAGAGATGGTGCTGTCCTCAGTCAGGGAGATGGCCAGCAGCTGGGGCGTGGTGGAGGAGCTGTAGCAAGTGTTCAAGTGTTGCACCCCCAGCATAATGATGAGGGTGTTCCCAACCACAATCCTGGGGCAGGTCCTGAGAGAGAGAGAGGAGGAAGAGATTTGTCTAAGAGCTGGGGACATTCCCCATTTGCAGGAAGGGAAGCTCCATCAATGATGTCTGATTTTCTCATTGCCCTTTCTCCACAGAAGCTTTTAGGTGTTTTTGTTCCCTCTCTCCTTGTAGGACCCCTACAAGGAAGAACACTGGTTTCTTTGTTAGTTGCTTTGTGTTACATTGTGAAGGAAGTTCAGAGAGATGAAACTTGGAAGTGTGTGTGCCACCGAGTGCATTCATGTTCCCTAGATGTGCTCTGTGCCTTGTGAAAGGTGAAAGAAGGCCTTCTTCTCGAGGGCAATGTCACTCCTGCTTGCAGAACCCCTTCCGACTGCATGTCTGGTTTCGGCTGGGATAGAGTTAATTTTCTTCCTGGTAGCTGGTAGAGTGCTGTGTTTTGGCTTTGGTCTGAGACTAATGTTGATAACACCCTGATATTTTAGTTGTTCCTACGTGGTGCTTACACCAGTCAAGGACTTTTCAGCTTCCCATGCTCTGCCAGGTGCACAAGAAGCTGGGAGGGGGCACAGCCAAGGGGGCTGATCCAAACCGGCCAAAGGGCTATTCCATGCCATAGGACATCATGCTTAGTGTATAAGCTGGGGGGAGCTGGCTGGGGGGTAGTGATCGGAGACTGGCTGGGCGTTGGTCGGCAGGTGGTAAGCGGTTGCATCACTTGTTTTTCCTAGGTTTTCTTCCTCTCCCTCTCTTTTGCTGTTTTCCTTTTCATTACAATTTATTATCATTATCATTATTATTACTGTTATTATTGTTGTTGTTGATGATGATGATATGATTATTACTACTATTATTATTATTTTAGGTGATTTTATTTCAATTATTAAACTGCTCTTTTCTCAACCCATGAGTTTTCTTCCTTTTGCTCTTCAGATTCTCTCCCACATCCCACCGGGGCAGGGGAAAGAGTGAGCAAGCAGCTTTGTGGCGCTTGGTTGCAAACTGGGGCTAAACCACAACAGAAGGAAAAGGCAGGGAGCACAGAAAGACATTTGGAAAGTGAGGTGGGGAAGCAGGGAGGTGGCCAAAGTCTGCAGGAGAACTACTGCAGGTATGGGACAGCATGGGAGAGCCTGTGGTGGGGCTGGGACCTCCCCAACACAGCCAAGATCTCTCTCCTCTCACCTCTCAATATTGTCACTGCCACCAAGAGCCACGAGGGGACACCATGTCCTTACAGCCCCACGGACTTGGGGCCTCCTCATCCCCCCACAGAGCTCAGGCAGTCCTAGGGTCATCCTGCACTCGTCATCACACACCCCCACATCACACTGCTCCATGAAGAGCCCTGAGCAACGCATGAGGAAAAGGATCTCCCTTCCCAGGGCCCAGGGATCAGAGCTTGCTCGTCCTTCTTGATGAAACACATCAAGGGCTCACGGGGCAGCAGAGCCACCTGCATGTTGCCTTGGTCACCTGTAACCGGTGCTGACCTCTCGCCAGTTAAAGGCAGCCCCCAGGGACGGGTACCTCCACCCGTGCTTCCCTTCATGGCTTCATCGGTGACGGCCCTCGGGGGCCCACTGACACGCTCAGAATCTTGCAGATTTTAATCCAGTTTTTTCCAGTTTACTTTATGTTCCTGCTTACAGAATAAAAAATCTCAACAATCTCCACCTCGTATTGATCCAGGCTGTCTCATGATGAAATAGGAATACGTAGGACAAGCAAGACCCTTTCTGTCAGACACTCCAGAGACACTCTTCAATCCCCCTTGCCCATCTGCCATTCCTCTCACCAGTCACCTGAGGCATCACTCCTGTTAACATCGAAGCTTTTCCCACTCAGGTTGGAGCTGAATGTCTCCGCATCGATTCCCATCTGCTTTCCTTGGGGAAGTGGCTGCACACAGACCCAGCATTTCTCTTCATTAACAAGAACAAAACCAAAAATAAGTAAAAAAAGGGGAAAAGTAGTTCAGTAGAGAATAAAATGCATTCCTCAGCTGTCTAGTAAGTCCAAGTTGCCTCCGCTAAATTCCACTACTCTACTTTTGAGTGGGAAATCTTCAGGGAGATTCATAGGGAAGGACAGAGAGAAAGGCAATGAGGGAGTTGACAGCCAGGTGATGGGAGCAGCAAGCTTTAAACTGCCTGAAGCTCCAACAGCGCTTGGGGAGGGGTCTGAGTGAATGGAGAGTACCGGGAGGAGGAAAACTGGATGGAGACTGGAAAAGGCCTATGTGCAGAGAGTCTGCTGAGAAGATGACTTGAGAAATGGTCAGTTGAATCAGGACATGTGGAACTACCTAAAAGATCAGTGAGATGCCATAGACTCCATACTGGACAGAGCAAGTGCTGGGAAGATGCAGGTTTCTGCTCCTGAGAGCAGTGCACATCCTGGAAAGTTCCATGATGGCAACACTGGATAAATATTCACTCTCTATTAAAAGTATTCAAACATTTCAGCGGATGAAAATGTGCCCGTCCTATGTAAATGTAGAGCACACGTCCTCATCTTTGCAGGCTGAGCTCGGTTCCTGACCAGAAGCCTCCAGTGCCACTTCAGGAGGTCCTGGTGGGCCTGATACCCTCACCCGGGACTGGGAGTGACCGCAAGGGGCCGTGGGAGACGGGGACCCTCCAACGGAAACTGCAGATGGAGGAGGGGGACACCAGGCATCTGTGCTCCTGGAACTCAATCCACCCTAATTCCCCAAATTGTTCTTCATTAAAAAAAAAGAGAAAAGAAACCCAAACCAAACCAAACCAGGCCTCCTGCCCCACCACAGGACAAATATTTTGAAAGAAATCAAGAGGGAGGAGAAGGGCCTAAGGAATTTTAATATCCACAAAGTACAACAAGACATATCTTTTGCTTCCTTTGTTCATATTTCTTTTACTTTTCTATTTGCTTAGTTTGCAGTTCACCATGTCCCTCCAAGCCCAACCAGCCAATCACTTCTTCACCCGCCAACTTATTCCACCATGCAGAAAGCACTGCCCAAACGTGGGATCCAAGAGGACATGCCAAGGGACACACTCCTCAACCAAAGTGAGCCTAAGCAGCCTTTAGTGCCCCAGCTCATCTGCTGGGACTTTTTCATAGATGCTTGCATCATTTGCCATTTGTCAGTCTTCAGGGAGTTCCCTGATCTCCTTGACCTTTCAGAGATGATGATGAGGGTTGTCCTTGGGTGCTGCCTGGAGGTACAAAGGCCTTGAAGACCTTGCTGGGAAAGACTGAGACAAAGAGGACGCGGAGTATGTCAGACCTCTGCATCTGCTCTCACTGAATTCAGGAGTGGCCCCACGTTATCTGTGTTTCTTCTGTAACTGTTACTGAAGCAGTAACTGTACTGAAGCAGTTCGGGTACCTTGGACTCCCTTGCAAGGGCCATCTCTAGGGAAGCTGTGGTTTCCTAAAGCCATGGCTATTTCTAAATTCCTCCATCTGAAGTGAGTCTCTGCATCCACCTCCACTCTGCTTCTACTACCTATGGAGCTTCCTCATGAGCTCCCTCTTCACCCAAGCTGGTCTTGTCAGCTATGTACTCACCACTCACCAGAAATGCCCCTAGCGAAGGGGCAGCTGCCCTCTGGAGACAGACCTGCCGGTTCATGAGTCTTGTAGAGAGCAGTGGGTGGCACACAGCCCAGTACTGATCGTAGGATGTGGTCACGGGTAGTAAACACTCAGTACATGCAAAAGGTGCAGGAAACAATACCAACACCGTGATGAGCAGAGGTGGTGCTGTCTCCAGTCATGCAGCTGGCCATCAGCTGGGGCAGGGTGGTGGGTCTGTAGAAGATCTCCAGGGAAGACAAATGGCCCAAGAAGAAGCCCATGGGGGTGTGCGGATGCTGGTTTGCCACCACGTGCATGATGATGAGGGTTTTCTCAAGCACAAACACTATGCAGGTCATGAGAGAGAGAGGGAAGAGATTTGCCTAAGGGCTGGGAACGTTCCCCATTCCGTAGGTATGGGGGACTGCATGATGGCCCCATCGCCCTTTCTCCACCTATGAGGAAGAATATTTGGTTCAGTTTTAGTTTAGTTTTATCCTTGGACTCCCCGGCAAGGGTCATCTCTAGGGAAGCTGTGGGTTTCCTAAAGTCTATTTCTAAATTCCTCCCTCTCAAGTGAGCCTCTGCATCTGCCTCTCCTCTCTGCTTCTACTAACTATGGAGCTTCCTCAGGAGTTTCCTCTTCACCCAGGCTGGTCTCATCAGCTATGGACTCACCACTGCTCTTTGTGAGCAATTCTGTCTTTAAAGACCAGCTGTACTGAGTTGTGCTGCCCCTCACTGCTGCCCAAGGGATTCCCCACTGAAAGCCCCCTGAACAGGCCAAAGTCTTCCCCTCTGAGGTCTGACACCTGCACTCTGCTCCTCTCCTTCCTCAGGCTGCTCAAGAGCTGCACCCCGCTATTTCATGGTCACTACAGCCAAGGATGACACTGGTTTTCACGTCCCTCACCAGCTCTTCATGGTTTGCAAGGACCTGAGCCAGGTGAGCATCGTCTATGTTGGTCCAGCTGGTGGCTTTCCTAAGAAATTGCTCCAACATCCTCCAGAAACCTATTGGTCTGTTTTCACAGTGCTGTCTTCCCCCTCCAATGAATGTCAGGGTCATTAAAGCCCCCAGAAAGAGCCCCAGGTCACTGATCTGGAGACATCCTTGAGTTGCTTAAGTAAGAGCTTGTCCACCTCCTCCCCTTGATTGCAGGTTCTTCATTTCCCGCCACGATGTTGCCCAAACTGGCCTCTCCTCCGATCCTCACCCACAAGGGCTCACCCAACCTGTTGACCTCTAGATTCATTGGACTCTTTGAAGAGTGTATCATCAAGAGGGTGAGTAAAGGATGGGGGAGAGGAGAACCAGAAGATGTTGAGAACGTAGTCCCGCAGGTGGAGACCCCAGTGCAACGTGCTTCCAATTCATGCAGTGCCTTGCACCTACCGGATAGAGATGGGACAGAGCTGGCCTCACTGCAGGGGTGGGGATCAGTCACTTCCACACAAGCACCAAAGGAATCGGAGATGCCACCTGGGGTGTCTGTCACACACCTGCTCTGAGGGGACGTGGCTTTCCTGCAGGTCCTGTGCTGTCCCTGCCAGCCCCAGGCAGTTTTGGTGGAGAGCCTTGGCGTCTCACAGAGCCCTACAGGCCTGTATTTGGCCATTCAGTGAGCAGCTGCCCTCCATTAGGTCGGGCTCCGTGGGGATGTGTGAGACAACTCTTGTTACAGCCAGTGCACAGGTCGTCAATACAGGTAAAGACGGGAGAAAGAGAGCGACTTCACTCTTGGGCACAGAATTGCATTTTTGCTCAGCTGAACACCTCTATGGGCAGCCCTGAACAGCGTGAGTAGGGACAGGTGGTGATGTCCTAATGTGGGCATCTGCCGTCATTTCAGCTGGCATCCTCACCAGGCCGCAGGATGATGCCCCCAGATGTTTCCCAGTCTCTCAGTACTGCTCCATTATCATGGACTACATCGGGCACCTCAAATGTCACCAGGGGCTTGTGTGTCAACTCCTGGTCTCCATCTCCATCACTGACCATGGGACTATAGAAAAGGAGTGCAGGTGCCTAATTGTAACAGACGCCATGACTGAAGCAAGAGGAATCCCACCTCCTGGGGGTTTGTGGCAGGCAGGGGAGGGAGCTGAGGTCCCTTCCAGCCCCAGCACTACAAATCCAGCATGAGATGCCTCCATTGACTCAGCTGATTGCCTTCCCTCAGCATGGCTAAAGGAGATGCCTCCCTGGCAGTGTCCAGGTGTCCTGCCTCATGATGGGCCAAGGCAGGGGGATTCTCAGACCTAACTGTGTCTGGGAGAGCAGAAAGGACATTGCTGCAACCAGGTTCCTGGAGAGCCGCAGGGAGACCTGGAGGGAGCGCCGAGTGGGGTGGGGGGCAGAGAAAGTGACGTCTTGGGCAGGTGCCCTCCTCCGGGGCTGAGACAGGCTCCTGGGGTGGAGGGAGCTCCTGGGAAGCAGGCAGCAGTGCAGAGAGACAGCTCTGCCAAGGAGCAACTCCTCTGCCAAGCGCAGCAGGGCTCTGGGCAAAGGAGTAGGGCAGAGCGAGATTAAAGGCAGGCTGGAGTGGGAGGAGAGAGGAGAGCTGCAAGGGAAGAAACCTTTCCAGCCCTTGACACGGGAAGTCTCTTGGTGCAGGGCAATGCAGCTGCCGTTGCGGGAAGGGTCTCCGAAAGCGTTCATAGCCTCCAGGGTCTGTCAGGAGGCCTCCCAGCCCAGGGGCTCATGTTAGACAAGGGGGAAGGGGTGAAGGCAGGGTGTGCAGCCAGAGCTGCCCAGGGCATTTCAGAGGGCACTCTTGCAGAGGAAGAGCAAGGCAGGGGATACCTTAAAGGTAAAGAGCTTTCCTGAGGCCGTGCTTCCAGTTTCCTGCTGTTTCAGGACAAAGGGAAAAGGCGCTGCTGCGTTTGGCGAGGGAGCCTGAGAGTCCTGAGCTGCCACGCTGAAAGATCAGTAGGTCTGGTAGGAGCCAAGGCAACTGCTTCCATCCCCTCCTCTACCTCCAGAGAGCACCAGCATCACCTTTGCTGGCCTCAGCAGGGTTTCTCTGACCTGCTCCTTACTGCCTGCAAGCGGGGAGTACCTCTAGAGAGTGCCTGGAACTGGGAGTTTTCTTCAGGTCAGAGCTGAGCAGACAGGAGTGAGTGATGGGGTCTGTGATCCCTGACAGGGAAAAACTGGAGGGCAGAGAAACAGCTCCAGGCAGCAGAGACATGGGCAGAGAGCTCTAGGAATCTCCAACCCCAAATGGCATGGGAGGGAGAATTTGGGAAGCTCCCTGTCATGCCCTCCAATGCAGACACCTTCCTCTGCGCAAGACCCCTGCTCTCGTCTCCCACCCAGCACAGCCTCTGCCCTCAAGGCTGTGTGGTCCAGGGCAGGAGTTGCCTCCTCTGCAGCCAGAGCTCTGGCACAGCAGAGGGGCATCTCTCCTGACACGTGGCCGCTTCCCTCTGCAGGGCAAAGGGGCTGAGGGCGACTGCCCTGGGCTTTTGCTAACTGGGAGGTGCTGTGCTCTGCTGGGTAAGGAGAAGGCTTTCCTGAGTGCCCGGCCGCCTCTCCTCTCCTTGCTTCCCTTAGGAGGAGAGTCACAGAGTTCTTCTTTGTTCCTGCCCCTGCTTGTGCTGCTCTTCTTCCTGCTCGTGGGGTGCCTGGCAGTAACGGTGGTGGTGTGGGGCAAGGGGTGGGGGTGTGGAGTGCCTGCTCTGGCCCTGACCTGGAGGGCGCTGCCCTGGAGGTGTTTCCATGGGACCAAGGTGCCCAAGCCCTCTCTTCATTTTCCAGGCTCCAGACACTGCACTCAGTGCTTGGGCAATGAGGCACTGCTTCCCTTAGCAGACAGCACCTTAAGACACCTGATTATGCTGGACAGGGAGTCCTGCGGGGCTGTGAGCATCCCTCCAGAAGGACACAGCTCTCCTGCAGGACCTAGGAGATGTCTGAGAGCACCCGATCTGCCCATGCCAATCAGCATCCTTGCCCTGTCCTCCTCATACTCCGCAGAGCTGTGCTGGAAAGGAGAGGTGTTTTGAACTCTGCACCTGGAACAGGACCCCTCTGCTCCCAGGACAGTCCAGTGTCTTTTCCAGAGCAACCTCTGGGTGCAGTCTTCCTGCAGCTGAGAGCGGTGCAAGCCCAGAGCAGCTGGGCACCAGGCTGATGGACAGAGCAGCCCTCCTGCATGGGAGCACTGATGGAGGTTTGCACTGAGGCAACAGGGCAACAGCGGAATTTCAGCCCTTCCAAGGCCATTTCCCAAGTGGGATGGCGGTGTCTGAATACTAAAACACAGTATAACGCAACATATGTGCTGCACCTCATCTCCCACCATCCTCTGGGGAAGAAAGCGTCCTTCTGGGCTTTTTGCCCTCCGCTCTAGTGCAGCACAGGGAACTCCTCCCCAGGAAGCCTCCCTCCAAACACCCGGGGCTGTTGCTGCCTCCATGGGTCCTTGCTGGAAAGCAGGGCTGACCCTTCCGGAGCCCCTGGGGAGAGGGCACGGCTCTGCACAGCACACTCAGCCAGCACAAACCAGAGCTGAAGCCTCAGAGCTGAGTAACAGCCCCCCAGGAAAGAAAAGCACCCTTAGGTATTGCACAATGAATGAATGAAATTTTTCTCAGAGAAGCTTCTCTGAATTTTCCTCTTTTCTCTCCTTTGGCAGTTTCCATGCCCAGAAGCAGCAGATGTCCAATAGCAGCTCCACGAACGAGTTCCTCCTCCTGGCATTTGCACACACGCAGGAGCTGCAGCTCCTGATCTTCTGGCTCTTCCTGGCCATCTACCTGGCTGCCCTCCTGGGCAACGGCCTCATCATCACTGCCATAGCCTGCGACCACCGGCTCCACACCCCCATGTACTTCTTCCTCCTCAACCTCTCCCTCCTCGACCTGGCCTCCATCTCCACCACTCTCCCCAAAGCCCTAGAGAACTCCCTGTGGGACACCAGGGCCATCTCCTACCTGGGATGTGCTGCACAGGTCTTTTTCTTTGTCGTCTTCGTTGGAGGAGAGTATTTTCTTCTCACTGTCATGGCCTATGACTGCTACGTGGCCATCTGCAAACCCCTGCACTACGGGACCCTCCTGGGCAGCAGAGCTTGTGTCCACATGGCAGCAGCTGCCTGGGGCAGTGCGTTTCTCAATGCTCTCTTGCACACTACCAATACATTTTCCCTACCCCTCTGCCAAGGCAATGTCCTGGACCAGTTCTTCTGTGAAATCCCCCAGATGCTCAAGCTCTCCTGCTCAGATGCCGACCTCAGGGAAGTTGGGGTCCTTGTGGTTACTGCCTGTTTAGTCTGTAGGTGTTTTCTATTCATTGTGGTGTCCTATGTGCAGATCCTCAGGGCCGTGCTGAGGATCCCCTCTGAGCAGGGACAGCACAAAGCCTTTTCCACGTGCCTCCCTCACCTGGCCGTGGTCTCCCTGTTTGTCAGCACTGCCATGTTTGCCTACTTGAAGTCCTCCTTCATCTCCTCCCCAGTTCTTGACTTAGTGGTGGCAGTGCTGTACAGTGTGGTGCCTCCAGCAGTGAACCCCCTCATCTACAGCATGAGGAACCAGGAGCTCAAGGATGCCCTATGGAAAATGACCCAATGGCCGCTGTTTCATTGAGAATAACCTGCCTTCCCTTCTCATCACATTTCCCAGAGTCTTTCTTAGGCCAGGAGTCTGTTTTCTTCTCTCGCAATAATCCTGCTTATAGATAATTTTCTGGGCTTATACTACTTGTCTTGAGGCTTGATCTTATTGTGTGTGACTGTTGCACAACACTGTGTGATATGTGGCATGTACAATAGCAGCTCTTCAATAAAACAGAATCTTTCAGGTCCAGTGCCTGAAGGCTGGGCTCTTCCTCCAAAGCTGCTGCCAAGAAAATATCCAGGGAAGTGGTTTTTTGAAGAGTCTGATCTCCTTGTCTTCTCAGCGTTTTGGGAGTTAAGCTCATGGTACTATTGTGTTCCACTGACCAAATGTTCTGAATTTAAAAGCTCTCTTCTTGGTGTCCAGGGGCAGGGGAGATGGTCCATGAGCTCCCATTCTCTCCTCAGGTTTCTTCATGTATGACAGGAGTGATGGCATACACCAGACTCCCTGGAAATGAATTTGAATGGGTGAGGAGAGGGGAGGATGGGGACTCACCACGTGCCCTGGGGTTGAAATGAATGGAGGCTCAGAAGGTGAAAGGCCCTCAGATTTGACACCCCCCCCAAAAGCAAAACATGAAGCTGGTGAAGCTGTTGAAGTGTCTAGAGCACAAGTCTTATGAGGAGCGGCTGAGGTAGTAGGGGTTGTTTAGTTTGGAGAAGAGGAGGCTGAGGGGAGACCTTATTGCTCTCTACAACTGCCTGAAAGGAGGCTGTAGTGAGATGGGGCTCTTTCTCTTCTCCCAAGTAACAAGGCATAGGATAAGAGGAAATGGGCTCAAGTTGTGCCAGGGGAGATTTAGATTAGATATTAGGAAAAAAATCTTCACAGAGAGAGTGGGTAGGCATTGGAACAGACTGCCCAGGGAAGTGCTACAATCACAGTCCCTGGAAGTATTCAAAAATCGTGTGGATGTGGTGCTTAGGGACATGGCTTAGAGGTGGACCAGGCAGTGAGGTTAAGAGGTTGGACTCGATGCTCTCTGGGGTCCTTTCCCACCTTAACGATCCTATGATTCTATGACTAAACTGAGGTATGCAAAACAAGGACTCTGCCATGGGAGTCCGCAGGAGCCCAGCAGGCAGAGGGAAGGGAGAGCGGAGAGATGCAGGAGCTGCCTGAGGAGCGCCAGGACTCTCATGCCGTCCTGGGCAGTGGGGCTGGTGGGAGCAGAGGAGGGGGTAAATTCAGTCAGCGTTGGGCATCACGTACAATATGAATTCAGGAGAGCCAGAGAGCGCCTAGCCTCTGTTTCCTTGTGCCCTTGGGGCCAGCACCATCCCTGGGGCTGATGCGGAGCCTGAAGCCCCCCTCTCTTCTCCCCAGCAGCTGCTGTGCCCTTCAGAGGGACTGGGGCTGTGGGGTGAGTGCCCAGAGCTCTGCAGCACCCTGTGGTGGGCGCTGCCGTGGGGCCAGCCCAGGCTGGGCTGCTCTGCTGCACTGGGCTGGGTAGAGGGCAGGGGAGGTGGGGAGAGCTGGGGAGGGGCTGGGCTGGGCTGGGAAGTGCCCAGGAGAGGAAAGCACCAGTGGAGAGCTAAGCTGTGTGAGTGTGCAGGGTGGGGGCACCCAGCAGGGTGCTGCCAGTGCAGAGTCAGGCATCATGGTGAAGGAAGCAAGGCACCGAAGGTGCAGAAGAGAGGGGCCAGGTCTCTGCCATGTTCCCTGGACACCCTGCAGAAGCTGCCCTGGGAAAACTGTCCCAGAACAGTGCCACACACTGGCCATTTCCATCTCTGTTCGTACATCCCCGCCCTGAGAAGGGACGTTTCCTGCAGGGTCAGCCCCATCCTCCCCTGGGGCTCTGTGATGCCCAACTCCACCACCAGTATTCAGAAAAAGGGAACGAGTTTCCTACTGACATTTATTGCAAACAAGCCCCAGAGCTCTTGCCACAGCTGGTCTCTCAGCCAAGCCAGTTCTCAGACAGATCCAGCTTGAACAGGTGCTCATGGCCTTGTCTCAACAAATACTGAAAATCTCCATTGATTGCGATCACACCAGCCGGGGTGGGTTCTTGCTCCTGTGCTTTGTTCTGAATGATTTCTAAGGAACCCCTCTCTCTCAGCCTCTCCTTGTCCATAATGTGCTCCAGGTCCCAGCCACCCTTCTGGCCTCTGCAGGACTTGCTCCAGTCTGTCAGGGTCTTTCTTCTGCTGGGAAGCCCCATGCTGCATGCAGCAATCCGGATGTGGTGCTTCTGTAGTGGGTTAGCCTTGGCCAGCAGCCAGACACCCACCCAGCTGCTCACTCACTCCCCTGCCTCAGCAGGACAAAGGGAGAAAATAAGATGGAATAACTCATAGGTCAAGATAAAGTAAAGGAGATCAGTTACCAATTACCATCATGGGCAAAGACCCGTTCACTTAGGGAAGATCAAATTCATTTGTTGCCAATTATGTAAAGATTCAGATTGTGAGAAACAATGACAAAAATATTAAAGACCATTCCCCTCACGCTTTCTCCCACGCTCACATTACTCCATTGTTTCCAGTTCTTCTACCTACCCCAACACCACGAGGAGTAGGGGGGATGGTGAAGAGGTGGTTAACAGTCACTACAGAACATCTCTCCTGCTCCTTCCTCCTCACACTTCTCCCCTGCTCCAGCTTCCATCCTCTCCATGGGATCCCACCATACTTGTGGTCAAGGCTAGGTGTTGTTCCTTTCTTTCTGTCTTATTTTTCTCCTTCATACTCACTGAATGACGGAAATGTTGAGATTGGAAGGGATCTCTGGAGATCCTGTAGTTCAACCCCCCAGCTGAGGCAGCGTCAGCTAGAGCAGGTTGCTGAGCACCTTGTCTAGCTGGGTTGAGAATATCTCCATGGATGGAGACTCCACAGCCTCTCTGGGCATCCTGTTCCAGTGGTTGACCACCCTCACAGCCAAAAAGTGCTTTCTTGGGTTCAGATGGCATTTCATGTGTTTTTGGCTCTGTCCATCGCCCCTTGTCTTGTCACTGGGAACTACTGAGAAGTGTTTGGCTCCCTGGTCTTCATGCCCTCCCATCAGGTATTTGTACACATTAACAAGATCCCTCCAAGCCTTTTCTTCTCCAGACTGAACAGTCCCACATCTCTCAGCATTTCCTCCTATGAAAGATGCTGCAGTCCCTTAAAACAGCTTTATGGCCCTTTGCTGGACTTGCTTTCGTAGGTCAAGAACTTTATTGTAGTGAGGAGCCCAGCACTGGACACAGAACTCCAGATGGGGCCTCGCCAGTGCTGAGTGGAGGGGAAGGGTCACCTCCAGTCACCACTCACCAGTCAGCCCTCAGCATGACATCCACAGTGTGGCTAGATCACAGGCTGCCCTCCCCCAGGGACTTTCTCAGCAGCACCTTGTCCTTCTTGCAGATCAGCTCCACCTCTGGCACAGGCCCCACGCTGCTGCAGAGTCACCTGGGACAGCAAAGCCCTCTCCTGCCAGGGCTGCACAGCCCAGGCCTCTTTCTCTCTGCCCTTGGGGACTGCAGCTTTTGCTCTCGGTGTGGGAACCTCATCCATCATTATGGCACCACCTGCCACCCACTCCAGCGTGCCTCTGCTGGGAAGCCAAGCCTTGCCACACACGGGGTCCCATCTCTGGGCACCAGGTTTCCATGTGACAAGTCTGCCCTTGGCCCTGGTGCCACATCTGAGGTGCTGCAGCCCAAATGGGCACCAAAGCCCAGAGCCTGGGGCACAGAGAGCGGGAGCCCCCTGTGCCATCACAGAGCTGTGACATCAGTGGAATAAGAGCTGAGGTGGGGAAGGACAGCTCCCATGGCTTTTGTGGTTGCTGGAGATACAACATCTTGAGGAGAGACTGACAGGGGAGATGAGAAGTGGGGGATGCCCTGTGTGATGTGAGGGCAGCTCAGATATATGGAGGGTCTCTATGGGACATGTTACAGGTTAGATGGTGGCTTGTGTGTTGGTCAGCTTCTAAATGGGCCACCCAGTCTTCTGCCCTCTTGGGTCTCATGCTCCCAAAAGAGGAAGAGCTGGTCAGGCATGTGAAGACCTGAAGGCTGTAGTGGCCATGAAATTGTGGTCTCCAGATCCCCAGGGACATGGGGAAGGAGAGGAGCAGAGAGCAGACCCTGCACATCAGGGAATGAGAATTTGACCTACTGAGGGCACTGGCAGGTGCGATCCCATGGGGGTATTGTCAGGGCCCTGAGAGCATCCATAGACCTTCACAGCCCTGACCAGCATTTACCTGCAGCTTCCACCCCCACCTCTGTCCATGGACCCTGGAGACCATTTATGCCCAGTTTCACCCAGCTTGATCTATACTGTAGGTGTACGGGTCTCCAGACACAGCCAGAGACACAGCCTTGCCTGTCCATGGACCTTGTTGAGTCAGACTTGCAGACTCACTTCCCAGCTTGATTCTTTATGGAGCGTACAAGGGAATGACACCATGGCCCTCCAAGTGCCAGACCCCAGCTAATTCACAGAGGCCTACACTCTTTTTGCTGCCTTTCCTCCCATCACTTGGTGTCCTGGTTTCAACTGGGATAGAGTTAATTTGCCCATGGGAAGTAGTGTATGAATTCCTTGTTTTGCTTTGTTTGCGTTCACGGTTTTTGCTTTGCCTGTTTAACTGTTCTAATTTATTTTACTTCAATTATTAAACTGTTCTTATCTCAACCCATGAGTTTTCTCCCTTTTACCCTTCTGATTCTCTCCCCATCCCACTGGTGGGGAGTGAGCGAGCAGCTGTGTGGTGCTTAGTTGCTGGCTGGGGTTAAACCACGACGGTCCTTTTTGGCGCCCAATGTGGGGCTCGAAGGTTTCGAGAGAACAACAGATTTAATTGGAATGTGCTAGATCGAATTTCTAGCTGTTATTGCTGTTTAGCTGTTAATCGGCAGGCTTCTGTGCTTGCCACGGGGCTTGCTTGCCTTACTGTATGTTGGAGTCTAGTGCTTGTTAGTGGCTGCTTTTTGCTTTTGCTGCTTGCTGTACTGCTGTCCTGCTTATCATCTTACTCTGCTGCGCTTGGGAATATTTTGATAACAGCAATGGCCACGTGCCTGGGCTGGCAGATGGCCAGCGCATGGCTGCTGTTTTTCTGTGCTGCTGTACTGGACAGGCTGGAACTCCAGTGTGAACTCGAGTCGAAGGGACTGTGACCTGTGGACGAGTCCCTGCGGGAGCACAACAGCCCAAAGTGTCTGTGGACGTGGATAATCCCATGTCAGAGCAGCCCATGGAAGTTAAGAGTGGAGCAGAGATCGACCTGCAGCCCATGGAGGACCCCATGCTGGAGCAGGTGGATGCCCGAAGGAGGCTGTGACTCCATGGGAAGCCTGCGCTGGAGCAGGCTCCTGGAAGGACCTGTGGACCCGTGGAGAGAAGAGCCCACGCTGGAGCAGGTTTGCTGGCAGGGCTTGTGTCCCTGGGGGGGATCCACTCTGGAGCAGTTCGTGAAGAACTGCAGCCCGTGGGAAGGACTCACGTTAGAGAAGTTCATGGAAGACTGTGCCATGGGAGGGACCCCATGCCGGAGCAGGGGCAAGGGGAGGACTCCATTGCAGTGTTAAACCCTATAACCTGGCCCAAAGGGGCCAGGGGTGGAGACTGTAATGGAAATACCTTTAAATTGTTGTGACCCGGGATTTGAGTTGCATGTTATAGGAATTACCATAGCAGGAACCACCTGAACCAATGGAGGAGAATCCTTACAAGAAGTAGTGCAAGTGCAGCAGTGACCTGACCTGAGCTGGCTTTGGTGCCCAATAACTCCACGCAACACACCACCTCTCCTGTCCTGAGTGACCACTATCACAGATAGAGCCCAAAGTCATGGACTAAATGAGCTCAATGGACATTTTTGGGACAACAGGGGTGGTGGTTAAAGAGGATGTATTGGATAATGTGGGACCTGAGCATGATGTAAATGGTATGGAATAAGGGGTGGATACTGTCCTGGTTTCAGCTGGGACAGAGTTCACTTTCCTCTTGGTAGCTGGTATGGGGCTGTGTTTTGGGTTTAGGATGAGAACAATGTCGATGATACACTGATGCTTTGGTTCTTGCTAAGTAGTCCTAAGCTGTTGCTAAATAGGTGTTAAGTGGTGCTCACACTGGGCAAGGACTTTTCAGCTTCCCCTGCTCTGCCGGTTATGCAAGAAGATGAGAGGGGGCACAGCCAGGGGGGTGCTGACCCAGACTGGCCCAAGGGCTATTCCATACCATATGACGTCATGCTCAGTATATAAGCTGGGGGAAGAAGAAGGAAGGGGGGGACATTGGGTATGATGGCGTGTGTCTTCCCAAGTAACCGTTACGTGTGATGGAGCCCTGCTTTCCTGGAGATGGCTGAACACCTGCCTGCCCATGGGAAGTAGTGAATGAATTCCTTGCTTTGCTTTGTTTGCGTGGACAGTTTTTGCTTTGCCTATTTAACTGTTCTAATTTATTTTACTTCAATTATTAAACTGTTCTTATCTCAACCCATGAGTTTTCTCCCTTTTACCCTTCTGATTCTCTCCCCATCCCACTGGTGGGGAGTGAGCGAGCAGCTGCGTTGTGCTTAGTTGCTGGCTGGGGTTAAACCGTGACACCCTTCTAGCCCCAGAACTACAGACTCAGGATGAGATGCCTCACTTGACTCTGCTGACTCCCTTCCCTCAGCAGGGGTAAGAGAGACCCCTCCCCGTCACTCTCTGGGTGTCCTGCCTAATGATGGGAGAAGAAAACGTTATTATAGGACCGAACTCTGTCTCTGTTAAGACAAATTACACTGCTGGGAGTAAGCGATTCCTTCCTTCTGTTTCACAGCAGGTTCCCCTGGAGCCCCAGGGACACCTGGAGGGAGCCCAGAGGGGCAGAGAAAGTGCTGCCTTGGGCTGGGCCTCTGCTGCTGAGCTGGGCTGGGCTCCTGGGATGGAGGGAGCTGCTGGCAAGTGGGCAGCCCTGCAGAGAGACAGCTCTGCCCAGGAGCAGCTCCTCTGCAAAGCGCAGCAGGGCTGAGGGCACTGCCTGCAGGCACCGAGGGGAGACGAGGGAAGTGACAGAGGTTAAAAGCAGTGTGGGGTGGGAGGACAGAGGAGAGCCCACTTGGAGAAAAATCTTCACAGCCCTGAAGAGGGTAAGTCTCTGGCTGCAGGGCAATGCAGCTCTGGTTCCTGGAATGACCTCCTAAAGCTGTCACATAACCACAGCCTATGGGATCTGCCAGGAGGACTCTCACAGTTTCTCCAGTGTACAGAAAAAGGATGTGCTTTGTTACAGGGCTTCCCTGCTGCACAGTCAGAGGGACAGGGCATGATGGCTGCATTCACCCACGGATGGCTGGAGGGTGTGAAGCTGGGTGTGCAGGCAGGGGTGCCCAGGGCCGTCCTTCAGAGCAGGGACCCTGCAACCCAGGGGGCTGTGTGCCGCGGCAGGGACTTTGTCTCTTGCCAGTGTTGGCACTCAGCCTGCCTGGGGAGCTCCCAACAGCAGTGCAGGGAGAAGCTGTGGGTGGAAGAAGCAACTCCTGCAGGAGAAGGACCTTCTTCTGTCAAGGGGGTGCTGCGTGGGTCAGGGCTGCTCACAGCTCCAGATGACCCCAGGACATTTCCTGGGGGACTTTTCAAGGGGAAGGTCAAGGCAGGGATTACTATAAAGATACGGAGCTTTTCTGCATCTGTGTTTTCAGTTTCCTACTCTTGGGGAATATGGGGGGAGAAATGCAAAAGGAGCTCTCTTGCTTGAACAAGTCACTGAGACTCCTGAGCTGTAACTTTGATGTATCAGTAAGCCTGATAGAAGCCTGATAAAGTGCCTTCAGCCACTCCTCTGCCTATAGACAGCACCAGCATCACTTTTGCTGGACCCATCAGGGTTGTTCTGACCTGTCCTTTTGCACCTGCAAACAGGAACATGTGTCCAGTGAGAGCCCTGCAGACAGGCAGGTTTCTGTAGGGCCAAGGTGCGTGCACAAATGCTGGGATGGGGTCTCTGAGCCCTGACAGGGAAAGACCTGGCACAGGGAAACACCTTCCAGGAGGAAAATCTCCCGGCAGCAGGAGAATGACCAGGGAATGAGAGGAAATTAAAAGCTAAACTGTTGTGGGAGGGAGAATTCAGAAAACTCCATAGCATCCCCTCCAATTCAGACCCCTTCCTCTGAGCAAGCCCCCTTGCCTCGTCTGCCACCCAGCAAAGCCTCTGCCCTCAGGGCGTAAACCACCTCCTCTGCAGCCAGAGCTCCAGCAGAGCCCTGGTGCCTCTCTCAGCCATGGGCCCATTTCCCTCTGCAGAGCACGGGGGCTGAGAGCAGCTGCCCGGCACATCTGAGTAAGGGTACCGCTGTCCTGAGTGCCCGGCTGCCTCTCCCCTTGCCTCTCTCAGCCAGACCCTCACTGTATTTTTCCTCGTTTCTCCACTTGTCTGTGTAATTGTTATTTTCTTTCATTCTTGCTGTCAGGCTCCCCAGGGGATGGGAGTTTCAGCTGCAGAGTCACACACTGATCTTGTCTGTCATCCCATGCAGGTGTGTCCATGGGAACAGGTGTCCCAGCTTTCCTCTCACCTGTGGAGATCTCATCCATACAGTCTGTGGGGCTGGGGAATGAGCTGATTTTCCCTTACAGTGATGCCATCATTAGGACACTCGGCTGTCTCCTCAGAGTGACCTTCCAAGCTGTCAGCTGCCCTGCAGGATGCAAACCTGTCCCATAGCACCTGTTTTATCGGAAAACCCCATGGAGAACACAAAGACTCTCCAGCTGAGGCAATGCTGTTGGGTTGGTGCAATGAGGGACATGTGTCCTTGGCTAAAAGTGGGCTTCTAAGACCTATAGAAAGGGTGAGACATTTTGTGGTCTGCGCTGGATCCCTCTGCTCTCAGCAGTGTCTGGTGGCTTTTCAGGAGAACATGGGCATGCGATGGCCCTTCACCTCTGAAAGGTTCAAGCCCAGGGCAGCTGGGAACAACACGGAGGGACAGACCAGCTCCCCTCTCTGCACTAAGCCACAGGCAACCTTCTTGCTGTGCAGGACTCCCTCTGTTCTCCCTGAGTGCTGCAGAAATGCTGAGGGTTTCTGACATCCAAGGACAATCCCCAGGTGAGATGGGGGGAGCTGTCAAAACACCCAAACCTCTCAAACTGATTTCTGCCATTTTGGTTCTTTAGCACTGAGAGGGCAGGTGCTGACAAGGTCTGCATTCGGAGAGGTTTCATTTGACAAAGCCAAACACCAGGACTGGCTCCTGCCCTCACTGTTCCCATGAACCCACTGCTGCAGAGCAGAGCTGACTCCTCACCAGCCAGCAAGCAGCGGCCCTGCTCGTCACAGCATTCTTGGCCAGCACCAGCCAGAGGTCCAGCCACAGAGCTGAAGGAAGGTCTCCTAGAAAAAGAAAACTGTGTTTGTGTAACAGAGAAGGGTCTAGGATAAATGGCTTTGATTTTGCTCAGAGAAGAATTCCCTAACTAATCTCTGTCTTTTTCCTCTTGAACAATACCTCATGCCCAGAGGGACCAAATGTCCAACGGCAGCTCCATCACCAAGTTCCTCCTCCCGGCATTTGCAGACATGCGGGAGCTGCAGCTCTTGCACTTCTGGCTCTTCATGGGAATCTACCTGGCTGCCCTCCTGAGCAATGGCCTCATCATCACTGCCGTAGCCTGTGACTACCGCCTCCACACCCCCATGTACTTCTTCCTCCTCAACCTCTCCCTCCTGGACCTGGCCTCCATCTCCACCACTCTCCCCAAAGCCATGGCCAATGCCCTGTGGGACACCAGGGCTATTTCCTATGCAGGATGTGCTTCACAACTCTTTCTGTTTTCCTTCTTGCTTGGAACACAGTATTTTCTTCTCACTGTCATGGCCTATGACCGCTACGTGGCCATCTGCAAACCCCTGCACTACGGGACCCTGCTGGGCAGCAGAGCTTGTGTCCACATGGCAGCAGCTGCCTGGGGCAGTGCGTTTCTCAATGCTCCCTGCACACTGCCAATACATTTTCCCTACCCCTCTGCCAAGGCAATGTCCTGGACCAGTTCTTCTGTGAAATCCCCCAGATCCTCAAGCTCTCCTGCTCACATGCCGACCTCAGGGAAGTTGGGGTCCTTGTGGTTACTGCCTGTTTAGCCTTTGGGTGTTTTGTTTTCCTTGTGGTGTCCTATGTGCAGATCTTCAGGGCCGTGCTGAGGATCCCCTCTGAGCAGGGACGCCACAAAGCCTTTTCCACGTGCCTCCCTCACCTGGCTGTGGTCTCCCTGTTTGTCAGCACTGCCATGTTTGCCTACCTGAAGCCCCCTGACACCTCCTCCCCATTCCTGGATGTGGTGGTGGCAGTCCTGTACTCTGTGGTGCCTCCAGCAGTGAACCCCCTCATCTACAGCATGAGGAACCAGGCGCTCAAGGATGCACTGAAGAAGATGATTCCATCAGTAGTCTTGCAGCAGCAATAGCTACCCATGTCTCTTCACAAGAGATTTCCAATTCATATCAGGATCCTCCTGTGCTTTGGGCATTTTATCTGTGATAACCATGTTTGTCCACGAATGTCTGCAGCCACTCCACTTCTCCAGAGACATGACACCAGTCTGTCTGACCTCGAGGCCTTTGTACATGCATCTAGCAGTATTGTACAGGTGGCCTCCTGTGTCACATCTCTGTAATAAAAGGGAATTTCCACAGTGCAGATATCTGGAAGTTGGGCTCTTCTTCGAAACCTGAGGTCAGGAAGAGGCTGAAGAGATTATTCCCACGAGGTCGTGCTGCTGTGCTTGGGTTCTCCATGGGCACAGTTCCCTGGGATAAGGCACTCTGGGTGCAGGGACGTCCCTATGGAAGAGCAAAGGAGCAGCTCCGTGCTTCCAGGGGGGGATAAATGGCAGAGAGACCGATTTCTGCATGCACCAACTCGGGGCAGGCTGCACTGTCACTGGGGCAGCAGGAGCAGCCTGAGGAGGAGAGGGGCTGTCTTAGACGGGCTTCTGTCAGTTGGCAATAAGGTTCTCTTGGAGACAATAGGAGACAGTGGCCTCTGTCTCCTCAGGCTATGGCTGGTCCTCAGCCCTGGGGCTAATGGGGAAGGCTGAGAACCCTCTCTGACCCCCCAGGACCTGCTGTGCCCTTCAGAGGGGGGTGGCTGTGGTGTGAGTTCAAGAGCTCTGCAGCACCCTGTGGTGGATGC
This sequence comes from Nipponia nippon, assembly GCF_047370975.1. NCBI lineage: Eukaryota > Metazoa > Chordata > Aves > Pelecaniformes > Threskiornithidae > Nipponia > Nipponia nippon. The sequence continues at coordinate 481,354 of NW_028262375.1, forward strand.
TGCTGTGGGGTCAGCCCAGACTGGGCTGGGCTGGGGAGAGGGCAGGGGAGGTTCTGGAGAGCTGGGGAGGGGCTGGGCTGGGCTGGGAAGTGCCCGGGAGAGGAAAGCACCAGTGGAGAGCTAAGCGGTGTGAGTGTGCAGGGTGGGGGCACCCAGCAGGGTGCTCACAGTGCAGAGTCAGGCGTCACGGTGAAGGAAGCAACGCACCAAAGGTGCAGAAGAGAGGCTTGGTCTCTGCCATGGTCCCTGGACAGCCCAGGGAAGCTGTCTCATGGAAATCCTCTCACACACCGGCCATTTCCATTGCTGGCCATACACCTCAATCCTGAGAAGGGACCTTTGCTTCATGGTCACCTCTGTCCTCCTCCGGGGCTCTGTGGTTACCCAACTCCACCACCTTTATTAATAAAAAGGGAAGCAGTTTCCTACTGACACATTACACACAAGTCCCAGGGCTCTTGCCACTGCTGGTCTCTCAGCCAAGCCCTTTCTCAAACAACTCCAGCTAGTTCAGGTGCTCATGGCCTTGTCTCAGCAAATGTTGAAATCTCCATTGACTGAGATCCCACCAGCTGGCCTGGGTCCTTGCTCCAGTGTTTGACTTGGAGGGATTTCTCAAAAATTCCCAGCTCTCTCAGCTTCTCCTTGTCCAGAACGGGCTTCAGGCCCCAACTACACTTCTGGCTTCTGCAGGACTCACTCCAGTCTCTCAGGTTCTTTCTTGTGCTGGAGAGCCCCATACTGGACACAGCATTCCTGATGCGGTCCTGTGGTGGGTTAACCTTGGCCAGCAGCCAGACACCCACCCAACTACTCACTCACCCACCCTCTTCAAAATGATGGGGCGGAGGCACATGGGAAAATAAGATTAAAATGGTCATGGGTCAAGATAAAGACAGAGAGATCACTTACCAGGTTCCAATTTATTGTCAAAATAAATTTGGATAGTGAGAAACTATGATAAAAACATTGAAGACCATTCCCTACCCAACTTCTTTTTTTCCCAGTGTCCTCGTTTTGGCTGGGATAAGGTTAATTTTCTTCTTAGTAGCTGGTAGAGTGCTGTGGTTTGGGTTTAGGATGAGAACAATGTTGATAACACACTGATGCTTTAGCTGTTGCTAAGTTTTGCTTACACCAGTCAAGGACTTTTCAGCTTCCCATGCTCTGCCAGGTGCACAAGAAGCTGGGAGGGGGCACAGCCAGGGGGGCTGACCCAGACTGGCCAAAAGCCTGTTCCATACCATATGACGTCATGCTCAGTACAGAAGCTGGGGAAATTGGCCAGGAGTGGGGGACCACTGCTCAGGGACAGGATGGGCATCGTTTGGCAGGTGGGGAGCAATTGCATCATGCAACACATGCTTTGTATATTATTATTGTTATTATTATTATTATTATTATTATTATTATTATTATTATTATTACTAGTAGTACTACTACTATTTTATTTTATTTTATTTTATTTTATTTTATTTTATTTTTTATTTTATTTCAATTATTAAACTGTCTTTATCTCAACCCATGAGTTTTCTCACTTTTACTCTTCTGATTCTCTCCCCAGTCCCACTGGGGCGGGAGTGAGCGAGTGGCTGTGTTGTGCTTAGTTGCTGGCTGGGGTTAAACCATGACACCAGGCTCAAATTACTGCTTCATTCCCAATTCATTGCTGCTTCATTCCCAATTCTTCTACTCACTCCAGCACTGAGAGGCACAAGTGGGATGGGAAATGGGGGTTACTGCCAGTACATAATGGTTCATCTCTGCTGCTCCTTCCTGATGACAGTTTTCCCCTTCTCAGCGTGGGTCCTCTCCACAGGATTCTAAGGCCTGTTGTTCCTTTCTTTCTGTCTTACTTTTCTCCTTTATACTTACAGAACAGTTGAGGTGGGAAGGGACCCCTGGAGATCATCTAGTCCAACCATTCAACTGGGGCAGGGTGAGCTAAAGCAGGTTGCTCAGCACCTTCTCTAGCTGGGTTTGGAATACCTCCATGGATGGAGACTCCACAGCCTGTTCCAGTGGTTGACCACCCTGACAGTCTAAAAGTGCTTTCTTGATTTCAGACGGAAAACGTCCATCACGCCTTGTCTTGTCACTGGGAACTACTGAGAAGAGTTTGGCTCCCTGGTCTTCATGCCCTCCCATCAGGTATTTGTACACATTAACAAGATCCCTCCAAGCCTTTTCTTCTCCAGACTGAACAGTCCCACATCTCTCAGCATTTCCTCCTATGAAAGATGCTGCAGTCCCTTAAAACAGCTTTATGGCCCTTTGCTGGACTTGCTTTTGTGGGTCAACAACTTTCTTGTAGTGAGGAGCCCCGCACTGGACACAGCACTCCAGATGGGGCCTCCCCAGTGCTGAGTACATGGAAAGGCTCACCTCCCTCCATCTGCCAGCCATGCTTTTCCTAATGCAGCCCAGGAGGCTGTTGGCCTTTGCTGCGAGGGTGCAGTGAAAGCTCATGCTCAGCTTGTTGTCCTCCAGGATCTCAAAGTCCTTCTCTGCAGAGCTGGTATCTTGCTGGTCCGCCACCAGCATGATGTCCACAGTGTGGCTGGATCACAGGCTGCCCTCCCCCAGGGACTTTCTCAGCAGCACCTTGTCCTTCTTGCAAACCCCTCTCTTGCTTCTAACTGAGCCATCCAGTCTGATGCTCACCTCGACCTGATACTCCCAAAAGAGGAAGGGCTCATCAGGGATGTGAAGAGCAGCGTCAGCCTTGGCTGTAGTGACCAAGAAATGGTTGTCTCCTAGATCCCCAGGGAAATGGAGAAGGAGAGTAGCAGAGAGCAGACCCTGCACATCAGGGAATGAGAATTTGTTCTGTTGAGGGCACTGGCAGGTGGGATCCCATGGGATCCCATGTCAGGGCCCTGAAAGCATCCATAGGCCTTCATGGCCATGACCAGCCTCACCTGGGGCCTCCACCTGCATCTCTGTCCATGGGCCCAGGAGACCATTGAAGCCAGGCCTGAGTTTCAGCCACAGCTGGATCTATGCTGGAGGTGTACAGGTCTCCAGCTACAGCCATAGACACAGCCTTGCCTGGCCATGGACCTTACTGATACAGAATTGCAGACTTACTTCCCAGCTTGATTCTCTATGGGATGTGCAATGGAATGGCACCGTAGCCCTCCAAGTGCCAGACCCCAGCTGATTCAGAGAGGCCTAAGGGCCTTTCTGCTGCCTTTCCTCCTGTCGTTTGGTCAGATTTTGGTAGGAGAGAAATGAAAAGCAGGTGAGGTTTCTGGGTGCCAATGACTGAAGCAGAGCCTTCACAAGTGAAATGATCTAGAGGCTATGCTAGTTCAAAACTGTTGTCTTCACCTCCTTTGGCTGAGGCCTTAAATCTGCAGGAAGCTGGAAATGCTGAGATCCCTCCATCTCCCTCTCCTTTAGCAATGAAGTTGATAGTACCCATGTCAGAGGCTTTCAGTTCTGTTTCCAGCCTAAAGCACCCCATGCTCTGGAGATATGCCAGGAAACTTGCCTAAGGAAGCCACTCCTCTGGACAAGAAGGTGGATGTTCCCAGGAATCTCAGGAGGCATGGTGTACTGACAGCTGTGTTCAGTGAGCTGGCCAAAGATCGCGTCTCCATTTCTGTAATGGTGGCCTAGATGTCAGCTTCATGTGTAAACCTTCCCTCTGGATGCTGACATTTGCTGAGGAACCTGGGCTGACCTCAGAGCTGGCCCTGCTTGGAGCTGGGCATTGGACTACAGACCACCTGAGCTCCCTTCCACCCTGAATTGTCCTGTGAGCTCATGATGTAGAGACCCTCACCTCCACCTTAATCTTTTCTCCTAGGGCACATGGTCAATGGCCAGGTTCCTGGAAGGGTTGGTGGGAAAGAGACTGCAGGGGGACTCTATTTCAGTCTTCAGTCTGGCTGTGACTTTGTGGAGCAAAGAAGAATTCCAAAGGTGGAGATCACAGAAATGCTCATCCTAGTCCATTTTATTTTTCCTATTTTCCTACCAAGAGGCAGTTTGTGGCTGTTGCGTCTTTCATTGGCCACTGCAAAAAGAGAGCTTGGATCTGTCACCTCTCCAGGTGGGTGTAAGCTCTTATTAGGTTGCCCCATGCCTCCACTTCAGCAGGGTAGAGAGGCCCAGTTCCCTCAGACTCTCCTCACACCTCCTGCTTTATGCTCCTCACTCCATCTTGGCAGACCTCCTCTGGACCCTCTCCAGTCTCTCCATTTTCCTTTTGAAATGCAAAGCCCACGGGCTCCTACGGCAGCCATCATGACTCGCAGGCCCTTCTCCTCAGGACACTCCCTAGCTGGTGTGGTCACTGCCCATGCTGCTGCATGGAGTTGTTCTCCAGCTTTTCCTTCTAAACCTTCAGGTTTCTGTTGGCCAAATCCCCAGATGTGTCAAGGTCTCTCTGGACTGAACCTCCAGCAGTCAAGCACTGAAAGTACATGCGCTGATGTCCATCCTGAGTCATGGTGCCTTTAACAAGACGGTAACTTAAGCAGCTGCAGGACACTGCTGATAAGAAAAGAGTACTAGTGTAATGGAGTTGCTAATCAAGGTAGAAAGCACTGTGATAACCACCTCAGAAACAGCAAAGGTGGGTAAAAATGAGGAAAGGCAGCGCCAGTGTGGAAATGGTGAAAAGGGGTGGACTTTTTGCAGGGGAGGGGCTAAGGCTGGTTCAAGAGTAGCACTTGAGAGGTGGGAAATTAATGAAAAGGAAACGAAAGCAGGTGAAGCAAAGGAAATGATCAGGGCTGTTTGGGGATACCTGTCAAGTAGCCCTGCATCTGAGCAACACAGCCAGGAGCAGGACAAGAAAGCTGCAGCTGCTCTGACTGTACTGACATGTGACTTTCTTCCATGGTCACAGGAAACCTGAGAGCTTTCCTTACCGTCACCACTGCCTTACTGAAGTAGGATTTACCGTTGGTAAGTCCATGCTGACTGCTTTTGGGCGCACTCTTCTCTTTTAGGTGCCCAGAGAAGTCACCCAAGAGGACTCTAATTGATGGCAGACTCCTCACCAAAGTGAGCTTGTACAGCCTGGGGTTCCCAGGGTCGCACCTTGGGCCCCTTTCAAAGATGGGTGCAACATTGCCTTGTCCTCACTCACAAGAGACCTCTGCCCATCCCAGTCAAAAGGGAGATTCAAAAGAAACATCGATCTTGCCCTGTGACTTCGTTACCACCATTTTGCCTGTTACACGGTCTGTTCAGTTTCTCTAATCTTTCATATATTTGCACCTGTCCTGATACAATGGCCATTTCTAAAGTCATCTTTGCAGATGCAGACTGCCTGGGCAAGGGCCCTTGCCATTTTTCTCCAATTTTCTCCTCCCCTTGTTCTTTGTTCATTCAGATACCTCTCACCTATGCAGCTGCTTTGAGCTTCAGGGAGTAAAAGCTTCCTTCTTAAAAGCTTACCTACAGTCCAATTGTCTCCTTAGCCAGCTCTTTAATTGTCTTTTTGTCTATCTTTTTGTATCCACCTACCCGCCCTGTGCTGCTGCTTTGAGCTTCAGGGAGTAAATTTGGCCTGTCTTTCAGTAGTCTAATCATCTCTTTAGCCAACCTTTTAGTTATATCTATCTTTTTGTATCTACCTATCTAAAACATTTCTCATAAGATTATCCCTTGTAGAAAGGCAACCTCATTAGAGACAGCTTGAATTGAGCATATGGTTGCAGTGTGTTTTACTGTTTATGAAACCCAATCATGCTTTTCTTTTCTTTAATTGCAAATAGGAAAAATTCTTCTGTGCCTATGTGCAGCCAGTTCTCGAAGGAGAGCAGGTGGGACATGGAGCAATGGAGCTGTAGCATCCAGCTGCAGACTTCAGGGCAGAAGTCTGATGTAAGGAATAGCGATGCAAGCCCCAGGGGGCCAATGTCAGAAATGTCGAGCTTTGGGAGGGAAGGAGCAAGGTTGTCCATACAGTGTCAGACCTCAAGGAACTGATTCTCCTACCTGTCCAGACCTCCTGAGGAGACACTCTGGATTGTTATCACTTGGAGAATGCTGCTATAACCTCTTCTCTAAACTTAAACAGTAATAAAGCATTCCTTTTAAAATAGAAAATAATTCGTATTAGGTGCACTTTGAAATTTTCCTCCTTAACTACACTATGAAACAGCTCCAATTAGCGGTACAAGTCTTGAAGACTTGAAGAAAATTACAGAAAGATAAAGAGCTCGTTAGGGCATTTGGGGCTCATTCCATGAACCTCAGATACTGAGAGAAGACTGAACAAACTGCTCAAGAAGTCCAAGTCAGAAGCTAAACCCAGAGTACCTTGAAGTATTAATGGGCCCCACTGAGGACCATTACTGACAAAGCCTCCCCAGGGACTTGTTAGAGCAGATAATTGGAGGCCATGATTGCAGGTAGGCAAAGGCTCTGTGCAGGCAGCTGTAATGCTGAGCAAACCCTTTGGTTTTTTTTTATGAAGCAGAAAGGCCAAACCCTGACCCCCAGGCCCTGGGAAGGCAGATCCTGAGACCCTCAAATTAAAGTTCCATCTCACCAGCCTTGGTGGCAGAGGCAACTGCTGTAGGCAAGACAACAAAGACCCCAGTCCTGTTGGTCCTCTCAGCCTCACTAGAGCCCTTGGCCAGATCTGCTGCGGGTGGTCCTATCAACTGTCCCATGCCTGCACCTCTTTCCCTTCAGGCTGCTGACATCCTTCTTGCTTTCCCACCTACCTCTCACCCCAGCATTTCTAGACCTTCACTGATGCCTCTTTACTCTCACAGGCCATTCCTTGAAACACAAAGCCATGGGCTGATCCAGACTCCCTCTGGGTCACCTCTTGCACCACAAGGCTACCCTTTCAGTGACATTTCTTTTTTCTCACATCCACTCTGAACCTTCCAAGCTGCTCTTTGTGGAGGATTCCTTCTCTTCCCACTACTAAACAAAGCTCTGTCATCTCTGAAAACACCCTTCAAGCAGTTGCACTCTACTACTATATGCCCTGAGCCTCCACTTCACCAGGCGAAAGAAGCCCAGGTCCCTCAGCCTCTCCACACAGGCCCCAAACCCCATCCTGCCACATCTCCTCTAGAACCCCTCCAGTTCCTCCCCATTCCTCCAGACCGGGGAGCCCCACACCCAGACACACTAGTCCAGATGTGGCCACACCAGTGCTGAGACAAGGGCGATGATAACTCCCTTCTCTGGGTGCCCATGCTCCAACCAAGGCAGCCCTCTATGCAGCTGGCTTTCTTCATGGTGAGCAGGCACCACTGGCTCCTATGGCGTTCCTCTTAGTGCCCACGCCCTTCTTCTCAGGGTCACTCCGGAGCTGTTCAGGTCCCAGCCAGCCCTCATGTTTGGGCTTATTTTACCCCAAAAAAGCCCTGGCAACTTCTCCTTGTAAAACTTCCTGAGGTTTCTGTTGCCAGATCCCAGAGTTTCTCAAGGTGCCTCTGGAGTGAAGCTCTGTTGGCACAGCTGTTCATGTGTACGTACAGATGGCCCACCAGCTTAGTGGTGCCTCTGACAAGAAAACAGCATGAGGAACTGCAGGACGCTACAGCTAATAGAAGGAGGTACTAGTTTAATGGAATTGCTGACCAAGGCAGGAATTCCCATGATGACAAGCTCAGAATCACCAAACGAGGGTGCAAAGGAAGCCAAAGCAGGGCCAGGGAGGAAAAGGTAAAGAGAGATGTGCTGTTTGCATGGGAGGGTACTGGGATGGTGAAGGGGAAGAAATTGTGAGTGGGAAAAGAGGGAAAAAGGAAAGAAAAGTTGAAGCAAAGGAAGTAATGAGGGTCTTGGAGGGGTACCTGCCAAGCGGCCCCGCATCTGGGCAACAATGCCTGGAGTGGGACAAGAAAGCCACAGATCATCTGATCAAGCCTCTTTCTGGCTGACTTCAATGGTCACTGGGAACCCGAGTGCTTTCCCTCCCATCTTAAAGGAAAGATCTGTTGTGGATGGAAGCACAGAATCATTCATGCTGGAAGGGACCTCAAGAGATCTCTAGGCCAACCTCCTGCTCTCAGCAGGGTCAGCGATGGGCTCAGAGCAGGTTGCTCAGGAGCTTATTCATTTTGGGCTTGAAAAGCTGCAAGGATGGAGATGACACAACCTCTCTGGGCAATCTGCTTCAGTGCTTGAGTGTCTTGATGGGGAGAAGGATTTTCCTCCCTTGTTTCAGGTGATGCCCAGTGTCCCTCATCCTCCCATCATGCACAACAGTGAAGAGCCTGGCTCCATTTTCTTGCTGATACCCAAGAAGATGTGGGAAGGCTGTTATTAGGTCTCCCCAAAGCTTTCTCTTCTCTTCTCCTGGCTTTGCACCTTTGTAGGACACAGGCATCCTGGGCTGCGTTGGGAAGAGCACTGCCAAAGAGTTGGTGGAGGTGATCCTTCCTCTCTGCTCAGCACTGCTACAGTTTTTCTTGCTGACTTCCCTCAGGGTTTTCTACCCTACCAACTCACTCACCATTCAGCCAAAGCTGCCCTCCACACCTTCCACCAGTCCTGCCTTGTCTTCTTGTGAAAAACAAGTCCAGGAGAGCATCCCCCCATGTCGGGTCAGGGATCACCTTCCACTTTCCCTCTAAACAAGGCCTTCTAGCAGAGGTCCATGGTCTTCAAAATCCCCAGTGACTACCAAAATTTGTGTCCCTTCCTCCAGCTGCCTAGAAGATGCCTCGTCCTCTTCCTGTCCTTCCTCGGGCAGTTCAGGGATCCTTACTAAAAGACCACTGTACTCAAGGAGTTAGTCATCCATGTAATGGTAAATCTGAGGAGACCCAGGCCTGTGCTGTGCTCCGCATACAGCTTGGCCTTCAGGCTGTGTTGTGCTGAGCATATTGCTGGGTTGCAGGATAAACTTGACTGTAATGAGAAGTCTGCAGGAAGCTCCCACCTGGTACCGGTGATTAGGCCAGCTGCTTGTCCTTCTTTTTATCTGAAACTGCAACAAGGAATTCACATGTGAACCCCCTCTTTTGGGGCTTTCTACTGAAAGGATGACTTGAATTTTTTTCTTCAAAGAAAACACTGAAAGTGATCACAGAAGCAAAGTGGGATAACCCTTCTACAGACGGGATCTGCAAGACTTGCTGCACCAGCTGACTGGACAGAAGTAACCTCACCGTGATCGTCCAAGCCACGTGCCTGCTGCTGGCCTTTCAGCTTGTGCAGTAGACGCAGCCAAATCATGTGCGCACTGCTGTCCCATCGGGTACTCAGGTGGAAAGGACATGACAACCCCTATCCAAGCCCTCTTCCTGCATGGGCCTACCAGGTACTTAGGGATTCCCACAATCAACTTGCCAACCCCGTGCCTTCTGCTGGTCTGTCGGAGACACTGGCAGATGTGAGCCTAAAAGCACATACCCCAGCCATGAGTCAAGGGCTGACCTATCAGCTGCTTCAGAAAGAAGTGACCTCACAGTCCCTTTCCCAGCCATGTTCCTGCTACTGGCCTATCAACTCCAGAGACAGAAGTGACCTCACAGCCACCTTCAAGGCCTTGTGCCTCCTGCTGGCCCAGGAGATCCTGAGGCACAGCTGACCTCACCGTAGCATTCCCACCCATCTCCTCCTTGTGGCCTATGAGCTGATCAGATACAGGTCACCTCACATTCCTCTTCCAGTGCCATGCGACTGTTCTGGGACCTCACGATCCCCCTCCTGCCCCAAGGGGCCAAACAGCTTAAGTTCGGGTTAGGAAAGGGTTGAAGGTGAGGGGATTAGAGCACGGGAAATAACGGCTTTGGAGCTTAGGTGTTGAGGTTAGGGTTTAGGGACAACAGCTCACCTTGCATGGTTAGGGATTAGGCAAAGGTTTATGGGGTAGGTTTGGTGTTCTGCTGAGCGTGTCTGGTTAGTGTTTAGGGTATGGCCTACTTTTGTGGATGAGGGTTTTGTTTGGGCCTGGAGTGAGGGCTAGGGTTAAGGCCAACATTTTAATGCTGGAGGTATGGGCAAGGGAATAGGGTGATCAATAGGGTAAGAGTAGGGGTAAGGGGTTCTGTGTTCGGACTTTGGTTTAGAGGTAAACTTTGAGATGAGGGATTAGAGCAGTGGATTCCTTGCAGGATGAGGGGTAGCATTTAGGGGCAGGGTTAGGACTTAAGGTTGCTGGTTAGAAATAGGGTAAAGGCCTAACATGAATGTTTTCACAGTCAGTGTTGCAGAGGCATCAACATTACCCGAACTCATCTTACCTCTTCAAAATCTTTCATTTCTTTTGGCCAAGCCCCTCTTCCCTCCCCCAAATCTACCATCTTCCAGTCCCAGCTACCCTTGACCTTCCCAAATCTTTCATCTTGTTGGGGACAGTAATGTAAGGGCTTTCAAGACCTCCACATGTCTGTCTGCCCACTGCTGGCCAGTCAGAAGTGCCCTCAGAGCCAGCAGCCAAGGGGACACAATGTGCTGCTGTGCTGGAGAGGTCCCTGCTCAGCCACCCCAGCAGTGCTGGTGGCAGCTGATGCCCTCCCCCACCCCTGAGGTACTCTGCCTGCATCCCAGCTCATGCTCCAGAAGGGCTCCCATATCTCCTGGGATGCATTTCCCACACGGCTGCTTCAGCTACCCCAGGGCATCCTGGAGGCAGTGACCACCTCTGTGTGGATAACTGAGGCAATGCCTGAATGTAGATTTTAGGACAAACTTGAAACCTCTGCAGAAAAGAACTCTTTGGAAGAGCTGAAAAAGTCTCCATTTCCAGCATTGCTAGGTTTTTAAATTAATTTTCATTATTTTTTTCAATTTTTTGGTTTTTTTAAACAGCACCAAGGGTATGTACTAGCAAACCGATGATGCTCTCTTTCACTACGTGAATAGTCTTCTGCAGCCCCTTATCAAAATAAATGTTCTTATCGATGGTTCAAACATTGCTCAGAAGAACTATATTTATATTGGGTTATCTTGTCTCTCTAATTCTGCCCCTCTGTCATTTCTCCTTCCTCTGCCTGTTCTGTCTTCAATGAGCTCTTCAACGGAATGATTCCTTGCACCATAGAATAACTCATGTTGGAAGAGACCTGAGCATTGTCTTATCCAGCTCTTCTGCTGGACACAGGGTGACCTAGATGAAGCATTTCAAAGGCTCTCCTTCCGCTTGCCCTCATCTACAAAGGAGCTGAAGGTGCGCTCCATCCCACCACACAGGGAGATAATAAAGATAATTCAGCAGTGTTGGCCCAAGTGCTGGTCACAGAGGAATGCCAAAAGTGACGGGCCGCCAGGAGGCCTCCGTACCACTGATGACATCGGGGCCTAATCGTGCTGCATAACTCCCACTCACATCATCACCTACTTCTTCAGTCCAGGTACGACCAGTCTGGCTATAAAGAGATCACGGGAGACCATGTCTAAGGCCTTGTTAAAGTCCAGGTACGCAACATTGCCTACTTTCCCCTCCCATACATGTTCTGCAATCTTTTTCTTTGCCTTCAAGTACCTGGAGATGGCTGCAGGAGGACTTGCCCCATCACCTTCCCAGGGACTGAGGTGAAGCTGACCAGCCTGTGATTCTCCCAGACCTCCTTGAAGATGGGTTTGATATTTGCCTTTTCTGAGGACCTTGAAACCTCCCTGATTGCTCTAGCCTTTCCAAGATGTTTGAGAGAGGTGTCATGATAATGCCGGCCAGCTCCACCAGCACCTCTCTGCCCCTTCCCACACCCAAAGCCCTCTCTGTATCCACTTCCAGAGGAATGCCCGGGTTCTTCCTGCAGGCCCACAACTCCAAGGTGCAGCTGACAGCTTTTCTGAGCATTTTCCTTAGTGTCCCCCTCCCCCCAAACCTTTCTGGTCCACAGGCTGGAGATGAACGTATTGAGCAGGGGCCTGAGGATGGTGTAGAAAAAGGGGTTTGTCAAATGATCTCAGGAGGGCTCTTCTGGGCATCACACAGACAATGACGAGGGTGTCATAGGAAACAGTGGCACTGGTGAGGTGAGAGGAGCAGGTGGAGAAGACCTTCTGTCTGCCCATGCTGGGCGGGAGAGCTGCTCCAGGTTGGCAGCTCTCATGTCCACACAGGATGCCCGTGTGAACAGGAAGGGGAGGACTGGCTCTAAAAAGCAGGTTATGAAAGCACACAGCATGAATGTCATGGTGGCACTGCAGGAGAGCTCCAGCAAAATCACAGAAGAGGTGGTCCACTCCACTGGGACCACAGACCTGTATCTGGGACAAGAATGAAATGATTCCTGTAGATGGCATAAATACCCCGAGCCAAGGTGCAGCTGCCTACTCGAGACAGACCTTCCAGTTCAGGAGCCTTGCAGAGAGAAGCCAGTGGCACAGAGCCCAGCACTGATTGTAGGATGTGGCCACCAGCAGGAAGCACTCAGTACCTGCAAAAGGTGCCAAAAATAGTACTAACGCTGCTGTGAGCAGAGGTGATACCTACATGGAAAAACATTTGTTTCTTTGTTAATTGCTTAAAGAAATTGTGAAGGCAGTTCAGAGAGGTGAAACAGGAAGGTGCCTCTGAGTGCATTCATACTCTCTAGATGGGCTCTGTGCCTTCTGAAAGGTGAGAAATGCCGCCTTCCAAAGGGCAGTGTCGCTCGTGCTTGCAGAACCCCTTCTGACTGCAGGGTTGAGATGCTCCGCAGGTGTGCTTCTTTCCTACTGTACATTTGAAGGCACAAGCCAGAAAGCCAAGGAAGAGTGATAGAGCAGACAGAGGCATTTGCAATGAGCCTTTCCAAGGCAGGTGAGAGAAACGTCATGGGGACAGTGGGGGCTGTTCCTGGAGTCACACTCAGAAGCGTCGGGGCTCTGTGAGGTGTCCATATTCGAGCTTGCCTCATGCACTCTGCATACTCACAGGGGTGTTCAGACGCGAGTCCTTCCCCTGCACACGCAGAGGCAGTGCATTGCAGCAGTCACAGTGTCTTTCTGGCCTCCTGTTGCCACTCCCAGAGGGTGGCAGGCACCTCAGCCCTGCAGTGTGTTGCGCGGCTCTGCACTCATCTGAGATGCCCCACAGCATGAGGAACGGACACAGGGACCTTGGTTCAAGGAAGGACATCCCAGTGCTGCATTCAGGTGGTTTCCCAGGGAATGTTACTCCCAACGTGAAGCGACCTCAAGACACTGGCTGTCCCACAGGCCTTTGCAGCACCCCCAAGAACAGATGACTGTGTTTGTGCTCACTCGGGTTCATCTCACCACATGCATACGATGTGGATGCTTAGGCCTCCTCTTTACAATGCAAACATGGACTTCTGAACAAGTCATTTGGTGTCCCTCCATAGAGGGATACAGGACCTCTTGGAGGTGGGCTGAGAGGCTAGTGCTGGAAGCGGTCGTTTTTATTGGCCGGTCTGTGATGATTGTCCTGGGGCAGCTTCCCTGGGGTGTCCAGCGCACACGGGAATAGATCAGAGCCTGCTCTGCTGCTTCTTCATGGCTCTCCCAGGAGCCTGGTGGTGCGAGGACACTGCTGTTTGCCCCCACCCTGCACACTCACACATTTCACTGGTGTTTTCTGGGCATTTTCCTGGGCATGTTCTTGAGAGACACTTGGAAAGAAGACCGAAGCTTCAGGCACTGCCCTGAGGAGATCACCTTGTATGATGGAAATGCTGTTATGGAGGCCAGCTCTGTCACAGAGGTGCCCATTGCCTGTCCCTGCCTGCAGTCACAGGACGGCCACCCAGCAGGACTGTGAGCAAGCTTCAAGAGCACTCAGGCCTTACACCAACACAAGAGCTAAGAAGGACAGCACTGAAGTGGAAGGTGAGCAGCTCTGGGAAGACCAAGCACCGGTGCTCCCTGGCAGTGCTGCTGTGCCGGGACTCCTTTTGCCTCCACCTCTGCACACAGGCACTGCCCCTGCAGCTCCAGAGAAGTCTTGGAGGCAGGATCTCAGAGTAACAAGCCACTGGAAGGTCCTTTATTTTCATTAAACACACAGAGAGCACGGCTCCTCATGTACACAGTCTGTGGGTCACACAGAATCTGGATAGATATACATCATGAGAAAGAGCAAAAATCCTGACATTTCTTTGTGGACAAGATTACCAAAAGTAAAACAAAGCAAAAAAACCCCAAAACTCAAAACCAACACTGAAAAAAATTACAGAAGGCAGGCTGGGCCTGTAACGAATTACATTAAGTGATTTGCAGAAGAAGACAAACAGTTTAATGCTTTTGAAAATAATCCAGTCATCAGTTTCCACACTGCATCCTTGAGCTCCTGGTTCCTCATGCTGTAGATGAGGGGGTTCACTGCTGGAGGCACCACAGAGTACAGGACTGCCACCACCACATCCAGGAATGGGGAGGAGGTGTCAGGGGGCTTCAGGTAGGCAAACATGGCAGTGCTGACAAACAGGGAGACCACAGCCAGGTGAGGGAGGCACGTGGAAAAGGCTTTGTGGCGTCCCTGCTCAGAGGGGATCCTCAGCACGGCCCTGAAGATCTGCACATAGGACACCACAAGGAAAACAAAACACCCATATCCTAAACAGGCACTAACCACAAGAAGCCCCACTTCCCTGAGGTAGGCATCTGAGCAGGAGAGCTTGAGGATCTGGGGGATCTCACAGAAGAACTGGTCCAGGACATTGCCTTGGCAGAGGGGTAGGGAAAATGTATTGGCAGTGTGCAGCACAGCATAGAGAAACCCAGTGTCCCAGGCAGCTGCTGCCATGTGGACACAAGCTCTGCTGCCCAGCAGGGTCCCGTAGTGCAGGGGTTTGCAGATGGCCACGTAGCGGTCATAGGCCATGACAGTGAGAAGACAATACTCTGCTCTAGCACAGAAAAAGAAAAAAAAGAGCTGTGCAGCACATCCCAAGTAGGAGATGGCCCTGGTGTCCCACAGGGCATTGGCCATGGCTTTGGGGAGAGTGGTGGAGATGGAGGCCAGGTCGAGGAGGGAGAGGTTGAGGAGGAAGAAGTACATGGGGGTGTGGAGGCGGTGGTCACAGGCTATGGCGGTGATGATGAGGCCGTTGCCCAGGAGGGCAGCCAGGTAGATACCCACGAAGAGGCAGAAGGTCAAGAGCTGCAGCCCCTGTGTGTCTGCGAATGCCAGGAGGAGGAACTGAGTGATGGAGCTGCTGTTGGACATTGGCTTCCTCTGGGCACTGGGACCTGTTCCAGGAGGAAAAGGCAGTGACAAGTTAGGGTAGACATCTCACAGCAAAACTTATTCCAGTTCTTATGGAAACCCCCCAAATTGCCTCTCCCCTTTCAGAAAACCTTTGGCTGGTCCCTTTCGTGAACACTGGTGGGTGCTGGCTGAGGATGCCCCACAAAGCAGGGGGCTCTGCTCTGGGCTCTGGAGGAGTCAGTTCTGCCCTACAACAAGAGATAAATACAAACTGGGAGTGATGTTAATCCACTCGTGGTCTTAAAGAGCTTTTCAGCATTGTCACTCCCAATTCACTGAACTGCAGAGAAGAGCTGTGGGGATTTTGTTTTGTTTATCTGCTTCTAGTTGCCCCATCACAGTGAGTGGTATTTTTAAGGCAGAAATCCTTGGCATTTCTGCTTGTCTCCAAGAGAAACCTTGTGGGTTCTGTGAAGCCAAAGGACTATCCCTTCATGCAGAGTGAGGACAGCCAGTCTGTCCATCAGCCTGGTCTCAGCTGCCCTAGGCTGCCACTTCTTTGAGCTGGAGGACAATTATACCTAGATGTTCCCCTGAGAAGAAAGCGGACAATGGTGAGAGCAGGTGAATCCAGCTCCCAAGTGCAGGTCTCCAAACTGCTCCTACTGTCTCATCCTACCTGAGGAATATCTCAGCTCTCCCCTCGCAGCCAGGGCCACAGAGGGCTCATTACAGCTGCTTGCATACAGCCTTCCAGCAGCATTTCCATGGCCTTAGTACTGAGGGGCTGCCAGGTAACACAGAGATGGCATGGGAGAGCTGTGCCCTTCTGGAAGGCAGCCTGCAGCCCAGCAGGACCCCCCCGGGAAATAATTGAATGTCCGAAGGATCCTGTGACCTGAATGGAGAGTTGGTTCACTCAGCCCTGCAACCAGCATTGCCCGGAGCCCCCACCTTAGCTGGGAACAAAGGCAACATGAAGAGGAGAGGAAAAATGGAGAAATTCCCCAATCCTCCTGTTCATGGAGGCAGTACAGGGACAAGCAGATGGGTACTCAGGAGGTTCGTCAGGGGTCCATCTGTCAAGGAGCTAACTCATGCCGTGGACCACATGGCCTTCGCGGTGAAGGCTCTGCTGGGTGGCAGAAGAGGTCGGGGGCTTGCTCCGGGGAAGGCATCTGCAGTGCAGGTCATGGCACGCGGGTGTATTAACCCCCCCTCCCACAGCATTTCTGGCAGCAGCTCCCTCTCACTCCCTGCCCATGGCTCTGCTGCCTGGAGCTCTCCCTGCCGTCAGATGTTTCTCTGTCCCCACATCTCCTCCCTTTTGGTGCTCACAGACCCCAGCCTGCCCACTGCATGCTCAGCTCTGCCCTGCAGACCCCTCCTGGCAGCAGGGCACTGCCCAGGGGCATCTCTGTGTGTGCAGGGGCTCAGGAGCAGCTCAGAGAAGTCTTCATGAGAACTGGGGTCTTTGTGCCTTCGCAGAGCGAAGAAGTAAATTCCCATCTGCCACTGCCCCCCAGCCAACAAAGAGTGGAAAACTCAAAGCACAGACTCCTTCGCTTTCAGATAAATACTGCCTCGATGTCCTTCTTCAAAAGGACCCTCTGCAAATGCCCTGGGCTGATCGGGAGCTGTGAGCAGCTCTGACCCATGCAGCACCCTCTCCACTGCAGAAGGATCCTGCCCTGCCAGCTATCACACCTTCCACCCACAGCTTCTCCCTGTAGCATTGTGGGGAGCTCCCTGGGCAGGCTGAGTGCTGACCCTGGCAGGCGACAGAGCCCCTGCCCCAGCACGCAGCCCCTGGGTTGCAGGGACCCTGCTCTGAAGGACAGCCCTGGGCACCCCTCAGTGCACACCCAGCTTCCCATCCTTGCAGACATCCCCGGGAGAAGGGAGCTTTCATGCCCTGTTCCTTATGGTGCTGCAGGGAAGCCCTGCTCTGGAGCATGTCCTTCTCCACAATAAAGAAACCCTGAGCGCCATCCTGCCCGATCCTAGCTGCAGCAAGATGTGCCAGCTCTAGGAGGCCCCTCCAGGACACTTGTGTATCACCCTGAAGCCAGAGACTTACTGCGTCAAGGACGGTGTAGATTTCTCCACCAGTGAACTCTCAGCATTCTCCCACTACACAGTGCCTGTAACATCTCTCGCACGTCTCTCCTGTCCCCTTGCACTTGCAGGCTGTGCCCTCCCCCTGCTGTGCTTTGCAGAGGAGCTGCTCCTTGCCAGCAGCTCCCTCCAGCCCAGGAGCCCAGCCCAGCTCAGCAGCAGAGGCCCAGCCCAAGGCAGCACTTTCTCTGCCCCCCTGGGCTCCCTCCAGGTGTCCCTGGGGCTCCAGGGAAACCTGCTGTGAAACAGGCTGAAGTAACCACTGATGTTCCCTCCCACAGCTGGGGATAGAGACTTACTTCCAGTAGTGTAATTTCTCTTACACTGCTGAAGGGGTCTCAGCTCCCTCCCATGCAGACCACAACCCCCAGGAGCTGGGATTCCTCTTGCATAGTTCAGGTGTGCCCAAAACAGGCACCTGCATGTGAGCTTCTTGTCTCAGCTCCCATGCTAATTACTGGAGATGGAGACCAGGAGTGAGCTGTTCAGACACAAACACCTGGTGACATTTGAGGTGCCAGAGGTGACCAAGATGCATGCTGGTCACTGTCAGCTGTAATGCAGCAGTCCATAGAGACAGGGCAGCATCTGGGGGCATCACCTTGGAGGCTGGTGGGAAATTCCATTGTCCAGGTAAATTGACAGCAGATGCCCCCATGTAGGACAACTGAACCCGTAACAGTTGCTTATGTCCAGGGCAGCCTATAGAGGTCTTCAGCTGACCAAATGCGGTCATGTGGCCCAAGGAGAGCTAAGTCTCTCTTTCTCTTCTCCATCAGTTCTATTATCTACATCTCCTTTGGCAGTGGTCGCATGTGCATCCCTCCATTGTCTAACCTAATCCAGGACACCTGAATCTTAATTTAATACCCAAATACAGGCCTGCAGAGCTACATGAGATGCCAGGGCTCTCCAGCCCAACTGTATGCAGCTGACATGGACAGCACAGGGCCTATCCAGGAACCCCCTCCCCATTCAGACTGATTGTGTGACAGGCACCCCCCAGGGCATCTCAGACAGATTTGGTGCCTTTGGGCCCATGACTGACTGGGAAGCAAGGAGAGGAGAGGCGTCCCGGCACTCAGGAAAGCCTTCTCCTTAGCCAGCAGAGCACAGCACCTCCCAGTTAGCAAAAGCCCAGGGCAGTCGCTCTCAGCCCCTTTGCCCTGCAGAGGGAAGCGGCCACGTGTCAGGAGAGATGCCCCTCTGCTGTGCCAGAGCTCTGGCTGCAGAGGAGGCAACTCCTGCCCTGGACCACACAGCCTTGAGGGCAGAGGCTGTGCTGGGTGGGAGACAAGAGGAGGGAGGAGGGGTCTTGCTCAGAGGAAGGTGTCTGCATTGGAGGGCATGACAGGGAGCTTCCCAAATTCTCCCTCCCATGCCATTTGGGGTTGGAGATTCCTAGAGCTCTCTGCCCATGTCTCTGCTGCCTGGAGCTATCCCTGCCGGGAAATGTTTCTCTGCCCTCCAGTTTTTCCCTGTCAGGGATCACAGTCCCCATCACCCACTCCTGTCTGCTCAGCTCTGACCTGAAGAAACCTCCCAGTTGCAGGCACTCTCTAGAGGTAGTACCCACTTGCAGGCAGTAAGGAGCAGGTCAGAGAAACCCTGCTGAGGCCAGCAAACGAGATGCTGGTGCTCTCTGGAGGTAGAGGAGTGGATGGAAGCAGTTGCCTTGGCTCCTACCAGACCTACTGATCTCTCAGGGTGGCAGCTCAGGACTCTCAGGCTCCCTCGCCAAACGCAGCAGCGCCTTTTCCTTTTGTCCTGAAACAGCAGGAAACTGGAAGCACGGCCTCAGGAAAGCTCTTTACCTTTAAGGTATCCCCTGCCTTGCTCTTCCTCTGCAAGAGTGCCCTCTGAAATGCCCTGGGCAGCTCTGGCTGCACACCCTGCCTTCACCCCTTCTCCCTTGTCTAACATGAGCCCCTGGGCTGGGAGGCCTCCTGACAGACCCTGGAGGCTATGAACGCTTTCGGAGACCCTTCCCGCAACGGCAGCTGCATTGCCCTGCACCAAGAGACTTCCCGTGTCAAGGGCTGGAAAGGTTTCTTCCCTTGCAGCTCTCCTCTCTCCTCCCACTCCAGCCTGCCTTTAATCTCGCTCTGCCCTACTCCTTTGCCCAGAGCCCTGCTGCGCTTGGCAGAGGAGTTGCTCCTTGGCAGAGCTGTCTCTCTGCACTGCTGCCTGCTTCCCAGGAGCTCCCTCCACCCCAGGAGCCTGTCTCAGCCCCGGAGGAGGGCACCTGCCCAAGACGTCACTTTCTCTGCCCCCCACCCCACTCGGCGCTCCCTCCAGGTGTCCCTGCGGCTCTCCAGGAACCTGCTTGGGAAGAGACTGAAGGAATCACCGATGTTGCCTCTCTCACCTCTGCAGAGAGGTTTCTTTGCAGCAGTGGCCTTTCTCCTCTCCCAGACACAGTTAGGTCTGAGAATCCCCCTTCTCCTTGGCCCATCATGAGGCAGGACACCTGGACACTGCCAGGGAGGCATCTCCTTTAGCCATGCTGAGGGAAGGCAATCAGCTGAGTCAATGGGGGCAATTTCATGCTGGATTTGTAGTGCTGGGGCTGGAAGGGACCTCAGCTCCCTCCCCTGCCTGCCACAAACCCCCAGGAGGTGGGATTCCTCTTGCTTCAGTCATGGCGTCTGTTACAAATAGGCACCTGCACTCCTTTTCTATGGTCCCATGGTCATCCCCCTGTCACTCCAGAAATACAGATGGGTTCTGCCCCTTTATAGCTTGATGGCAGTAGGGTACACTGTGTACCGGTGTGCATTAGAGCCTTATCATCCTGCGGGTCTCCTGTTCCAGGCCATCGCATCCACACCGTCCAGTAAACCCGGTTGCCCCTTTCAACCACCTGGCTGGAGGCAGGGTCCCCTCTAATCCTGGTCATAGCATTCATAGAATCATAGAATCATAGAATGGTTTGGGTGTGAAGGGACCTTTAGTGGTCATCTAAACCCCCCTGCAATGGGCAGGGACTTCTACAACTAGATCAGGTTGCTCAGAGCCCCATCTAGCCTGTCCTTGAATGTTTCCAAGGATGGAGCATCTACCACCTCTCTGGGCAACCCGTTCCAGGATTTCACTCCCCTCATTGGGAAAAATTTTTCCTTGTGTTCAATCTAAATCTACCCTCCTACAGCAGCCTTCTCTTCTCCAGGCTGAACACCCCCAGCTCTTTCAGCCTTTCCTCATAGCAGAGGTATTCCATCCCTGGGATCATTTTTGTGGCCCTCCTCTGGACCCGCTCCAACAGGTCCATGTCCTTCCTGTACTGAGGACTCCAGAGCTGGACTCAGTACTCCATGTAGGGTCTCACCAGAGCAGAGTAGAGGGGCAGAATCCCCTCCCTCGACCTGCTGGCCACGCTTCTTTTCATGCAGCCCAGGATACAGTTGGCTTTCTGGGCTGTGAGAGCACATTGCCCGCTCATGTCCAGCTTTTCATCTACCAGTGCCCTCAAGTCCTTCTCCTCAGGGCTGCTCTCCATCCCTTCATCCCCCAGCCTGTATTGACACCAGGGGTTGCCCTGACCCAGGTGCAGCACCTTGCACTTGGCCTTGTTGAACCTCACGAGGTTCACATGGGCCCCCTTCTCAAGCTTGTACAGGTCCCTCTGGATGGCACCCTGTCCCTTGGGAGTGTCACCTGCCCCACTCAGCTTGGTGGCATCTCAAAACTTGCACTCAGTTGCACTATTCATGTCCTTGATAAAGATATTCAACAGTACTGGTCCCAGCATGGACCCCTGAGGGACACCGCTTGTGTGTTGGGTATCTCCAGGGGTGGTCTCCACTCTAAGGTGGGCTTTGACTAGATGATCTCCAGCACCTACAACCTCTCTTCTTCCTCTTAGATTTGACCTTGAAGCTATTGCAGGATTTCTGATGTCTCCACTGGAGTGGTTGTCTTCTCAGTCAACACCCAAGGTTGAGCTTGAGACCTTCTACAGACCTAATGGCCACCCGGCACCACCTGAGGAGGACAAGCCTTGAGCCCACCCAAGCTCAGGTGAAGGCCTGGGCAGAGGCTTCCCTCCAAGGAAGGCTGGATGAGGTGAGGGGGAGTCTCAGCCAAGGCCTGAAGGCGCTGGGAGAGGTGGGGCTGGCCCACAGCAAGGTTTAGGTCAAGAAGCGGGGCTGCAACTGGGGCCAGAGGACACATGGGGCATGGCATAGTGGAGGGAAGGGAGGGAGGGCTATGGACAATGGACGCATTTAGGGGTGCCAAGGTTGCACTTAGGGGTCCAGGGGGGCCCTTAGGGATCTGGGGGGCAGTTAGGGGTCTGTACAGGGATGAGACCCAGTCTATAAGGTTAAAGAGATCCAGTTTGTACAGGGACAGGGCCCAGTCTCTACTGGGATGGGGCCAGGGGATCCAGTTTGTACTGGGATGGGGCCCAGGCTGTACTGGCAGGAGTTAAAGGGATCCAGGCTGGACTGTGACGGGACACAGTCTGTACTGGGAAGGGATCATGGGATCCATTTTGTACTAGGATGTGCCCAGTCTGTAATGGAAAAGGATAAAAGGATGCAGTTTGTCCTGGGACAGGGCCCAGTCTGAGCTGGGCAATGTGAAAGGGATCGAGTTTGTACTGGGATGAGGCCCAGTCTGTGCTGGGAAGGGGACCAAGGGCTCCAGTTTATACTGGGACAGGGCAAAGTCTGTGCTGGGAGGCGTTAAATGGATCCAGTTTGTACTGGAAGGGGGCTCAGTCTGTACTGGGAGGGGTTAAAAGGAACCAGTTTGTACTGGAACAGGGCCCAGTCTGTACTGGCAAGTATTAAATGTGTCCAGTCTGCACTGGAAAAGGCCCCATTCTGTACTGGGAGGTGTTTGAAGGATCCACTTTGTACTGGGAGGGGGCCCAGTCTGTACTGGGAGAGGTAAAGGGATCAGGTTTGTACTGGGACGGGGCCCAGTCTGTACTGGGAGGGGGTCAGGGGATGCAGTTTATAATGTGACAGGGCCCAGTCTGTACTGGGAGGGGTTAAAGGGAACCATTTTGGACTCGGATGGGGTCCATTCTGTACTATGAGGGGTTAACAGGATCCAGTTTATAATGTGACAGGGCCCAGTCTGTACTGGGAGTGGTTAAATGGACGCAGTTTCTGCTTGGAGGGGGGTCAGTCTGTACTGAGAGGGGTTAAAGGGTTCCAGTTTGTACTGGGACTGGTCCCAGTCCAAACTGGAAGGAGTTCAGAAAAAGAAATCTAGGTAATAGCTGAAAAAGTCTTCATTTCCAGCTTTTCATGACTTTTTAAGAAATTTTGCTGATCCCTGAGGGATGCTGCTAGTATCTGGCTCCTCGGAGGACTTTGTACCACTGACAGGTTTGTTCCTGATCATCCAGCCAACTTCCCACCCACCGCATCATCCACTTCTTCAGTCCAGATGTCAACAATCCGCTCTAGGGAGACCACGGGAAACCACATGCAAAGAGTTGCAAAAGTCCAGGTACACAGCATGCCCTTCTTTCCCCTCCCACATGGGTTCAGCAATCCTTTTCTTGTCCTTCAAGTGATGGAGATAGCTGCAAGAGCATTTGCCCTGCCACCTTCCCAGGGACTGAGGTGAAGCTGACCAACCTGTAACACTCCCAATCCTCCTTCTTGCCCTTCTTGAGGATGCGTTTGATATTTGCCTTTTCTGAGGACCTTGCAGCCTCCCTGATCTCTCTGCCCCTTCCAAGATGTTTGCGAGAGGTCTCATGATGACACCAGCCAGCTCCACCAGCACCTCTCTGCTCCTTCCCACACCAAAAGCCTTCTTCATATCCCACCCTTCCAGCGGAGTGCCCAGGACACAGCACATGCCAGTCCAGGTCCTCTGGCCTAGCTCAGAAGAGAGCCAGAAGTGATTTCTTCCTGCAGGCCCACAGCTCCAATGGGGTCTCTGTGCAGCTCACAGCTTCCCTGAGCATTTTTCTCAGTGTCCCCCAACCTTTCTAGTCCACAGGCTGTAGATGAAGGGATTGAACAGGGATGTGAGGATGGTGGAGAAAAAGGGTTTTGTCAAACTGTCTCAGGAGGGCTGTTCTGGGCATCACACCCCCAAGGATGAGGGTGTCATAGAAAAGAGTGGCACTAGTGAGGTGGGAGGAGCAGGTGGAGAAAGCTTTCTGCCTGCCCATGCTGGATGGCAGAGCTGCCCCGGGGAGGCATCTCTGATGCGCACAGGATGACCATGTGAACAGGAAGGGGAGGATGGGATCTAAAAAGCAGGTTATGACAGCAAAGAGCACGAGGGTCGCAGTGTCATTGCGTGAGAGCTCCAGCAATGGGGTGAAATCACAGAAGAAGTAGTCCACTCCACTGGGGCCACACAACTGTATCTGGGACACGACTGAAATTATGACTGTAGATGACAGAAATGCCCCTAGCGAAGGGGCAGCTGCCCTCTGGAGACAGACCTGCCGGTTCATGAGTCTTGTAGAGAGCAGGGCGTGGCACACAGCCCAGTACTGATCGTAGGATGTGGTCACGGGTAGTAAACACTCAGTACATGCAAAAGGTGCAGGAAACAATACCAACACCGTGATGAGCAGAGGTGGTGCTGTCCCCAGTCACGCAGCTGGCCATCAGCTGGGGCAGGGTGGTGGGTCTGTAGAAGATCTCCAGGGAAGACAAATGGCCCAAGAAGAAGCCCATGGGGGTGTGCGTATGCTGGTTTGCCACCACGTGCATGATGATGAGGGTTTTCTCAAGCACAAACACTATGCAGGTCATGAGAGAGAGAGGGAAGAGATTTGCCTAAGGGCTGGGAACGTTCCCCATTCCGTAGGTATGGGGGACTGCATGATGGCCCCATCGCCCTTTCTCCACCTATGAGGAAGAATATTTGGTTCAGTTTTAGTTTAGTTTTATCCTTGGACTGCCTGGCAAGGGTCATCTCTAGGGAAGCTGTGGGTTTCCTAAAGTCTATTTCTAAATTCCTCCCTCTCAAGTGAGCCTCTGCATCTGCCTCTCCTCTCTGCTTCTACTAACTATGGAGCTTCCTCAGGAGTTTCCTCTTCACCCAGGCTGGTCTCATCAGCTATGGACTCACCACTGCTCTTTGTGGGCGATTCTGGCTTCAAAGACCATCTGTACTGAGTTGTGCTGCCCCTCACTGCTGCCCATGGGATCCCCCACTAAAAGCCCCCTGAACAGGCCAAAGTCTTCCCCTCTGAGGTCTGACACCTGCACTCTGCTCCTCTCCTTCCTCAGGCTGCTCAAGAGCTGCACCCCCCTATTTCATGGTCACTACAGCCAAGGATGACACTGGTTTTCACGTCCCTCACCAGCTCTTCATGGTTTGCAAGGACCTGAGCCAGGTGAGCATCGTCTATGTTGGCCCAGCTGGTGGCTTTCCTAAGAAATTGCTCCAACATCCTCCAGAAACCTATTGGTCTGTTTTCACAGTGCTGTCTTCCCCCTCCAATGAACGTCAGGGTCATTAAAGCCCCCAGAAAGAGCCCCAGGTCACTGATCTGGAGACTTCCTTGAGTTGCTTAAGTAAGAGCTTGTCCACCTCCTCCCCTTGATTGCAGGTTCTTCATTTCCCGCCACGATGTTGCCCAAGCTGGCCTCTCCTCCGATCCTCACCCACAAGGGCTCACCCAACCTGTTGACCTCTAGATTCATTGGACTCTTTGAAGAGTGTATCATCAAGAGGGTGAGTAAAGGATGGGGGAGAGGAGAACCAGAAGATGTTGAGAACGTAGTCCCGCAGGTGGAGACCCCAGTGCAACGTGCTTCCAATTCATGCAGTGCCTTGCATCTACTGGAGAGAGATGGGACAGAGCTGGCCTCACTGCAGGGGTGGGGATCAGTCACTTCCACACAAGCACCAAAGGAATCGGAGATGCCGCCTGGGGTGTTTGTCACGCACGCACTCTGAGGGGACGTGGCTTTCCTGCAGGTCCTGTGCTGTCCCCACCAGCCACAGGCAGTTTTGGTGGAGAGCCTTGGCGTCTCACAGAGCCCTACAGGCCTGTATTTGGCCATTCAGTGAGCAGCTGCCCTCCATTAGGTCGGGCTCCGTGGGGATGTGTGAGACAACTCTTGTTACAGCCAGTGCACAGCTCGTCAATGCAGGTAAAGACGGGAGAAAGAGAGTGACTTCACTCTCCCTCGGACACAGAACTCCATGTGGTCAGCTGAACACCTCTATGGGCGGCCCTGAACAGCGTGAGTAGGGAGAGGTGGCGGTGTCCTAAATGTGGGCATCTGCCGTCATTTCAGCTGGCATCCTCACCAGGCCGCAGGATGATGCCCCCAGATGTTTCCCAGTCTCTCAGTACTGCTCCATTACCGTGGACTACATCTAGCACCTCAAATGTCACCAGGGGCTTGTGTGTCAACTCCTGGTCTCCATCTCTGACAGTGAGACCACAGAAAAGGAGTGCAGGTGCCTATTTGTAACAGACGCCATGACTGAAGCAAGAGGAATCCCACCTCCTGGGGGTTTGTGGCAGGCAGGGGAGGGAGCTGAGGTCCCTTCCAGCCCCAGCACTACAAATCCAGCATGAAATTGCCCCCATTGACTCAGCTGATTGCCTTCCCTCAGCATGGCTAAAGGAGATGCCTCCCTGGCAGTGTCCAGGTGTCCTGCCTCATGATGGGCCAAGGAGAAGGGGGATTCTCAGACCTAACTGTGTCTGGGAGAGGAGAAAGGCCACTGCTGCAAAGAAACCTCTCTGCAGAGGTGAGAGAGGCAACATCGGTGATTCCTTCAGTCTCTTCCCAAGCAGGTTCCTGGAGAGCCGCAGGGACACCTGGAGGGAGCGCCGAGTGGGGTGGGGGGCAGAGAAAGTGACGTCTTGGGCAGGTGCCCTCCTCCGGGGCTGAGACAGGCTCCTGGGGTGGAGGGAGCTCCTGGGAAGCAGGCAGCAGTGCAGAGAGACAGCTCTGCCAAGGAGCAACTCCTCTGCCAAGCGCAGCAGGGCTCTGGGCAAAGGAGTAGGGCAGAGCGAGATTAAAGGCAGGCTGGAGTGGGAGGAGAGAGGAGAGCTGCAAGGGAAGAAACCTTTCCAGCCCTTGACACGGGAAGTCTCTTGGTGCAGGGCAATGCAGCTGCCGTTGCGGGAAGGGTCTCCGAAAGCGTTCATAGCCTCCAGGGTCTGTCAGGAGGCCTCCCAGCCCAGGGGCTCATGTTAGACAAGGGAGAAGGGGTGAAGGCAGGGTGTGCAGCCAGAGCTGCCCAGGGCATTTCAGAGGGGGCTTTTGCAGAGGAAGAGCAAGGCAGGGGATACCTTAAAGGTAAAGAGCTTTCCTGAGGCTGTGCTTCCAGTTTCCTGCTGTTTCAGGACAAAGGGAAAAGGCGCTGCTGCGTTTGGCGAGGGAGCCTGAGAGTCCTGAGCTGCCACGCTGAGAGATCAGTAGGTCTGGCAGGAGCCAAGGCAACTGCTTCCATCCACTCCTCTACCTCCAGAGAGCACCAGCATCTCGTTTGCTGGCCTCAGCAGGGTTTCTCTGACCTGCTCCTTACTGCCTGCAAGTGGGTACTACCTCTAGAGAGTGCCTGCAACTGGGAGGTTTCTTCAGGTCAGAGCTGAGCAGACAGGAGTGGGTGATGGGGTCTGTGATCCCATCTGGAGGGCAGAGAAACAGTTCCCGGCAGGGATAGCTCCAGGCAGCAGAGACATGGGCAGAGAGCTCTAGGAACCTCCAACCCCAAATCTCATGCAAGGCAGAATATGGGAAGCTCCCTGTCATGCCCTCCAATGCAGACACCTTCCTCTGCACAAGACCCCTGCTCTCGTCTCCCACCCAGCACAGCCTCTGCCCTCAAGGCTGTGTGGTCCAGGGCAGGAGTTGCCTCCTCTGCAGCCAGAGCTCTGGCACAGCAGAGGGGCATCTCTCCTGACACGTGGCCACTTCCCTCTGCAGGGCAAAGGGGCTGAGAGCAAATGCCCTGCGCTTTTGCTAACTGGGAGGTGCTGTGCTCTGCTGGGTAAGGAGAAGGCTGTCCTGAGTGCCTGGCCGCCTCTCCTCTCCTTGCTTCCCTTAGGAGGAGAGTCACAGAGTTCTTCTTTGTTCCTCCCCCTGCTTGTGCTGCTCTTCTTCCTGCTCGTGGGGTGCCTGGCAGTAACGGTGGTGGTGTGGGGCAAGGGGTGGGGGTGTGGAGTGCCTGCTCTGGCCCTGAGCTGGAGGGCGCTGCCCTGGACATGTTTCCATGGGACCAAGGTGCCCAAGCCCTCTCTTCATTTTCCAGGCTCCAGACACTGTAGGAGCTTGGAGATGTTGGAGAGCACCCGATCTGCCCAAGCCAATCAGCATCCTTGCCCTGTGCTCTTCATCATACTCCGCAGAGCTGTGCTGGAAAGGAGAGGTGTTTTGAACTCTGCACCTGGAACAGGACCCCTCTGCTCCCAGGACACTCCAGTGTCTTTTCCAGAGCAACCTCTGGGTGCAGTCTTCCTGCAGCTGAGAGCGGTGCAAGCCCAGAGCAGCTGGGCACCAGGCTGATGGACAGAGCAGCCCTCCTGCATGGGAGCACTGACGCAGGTTTGCACTGAGAGCAATGGGGCAATGGGGGAATGTGACCCCTTCCAAGACCATTTCCCAAGTGGGATGGGGGTGTCTGAACACTGAAACACAGTGTAATGGGACACATTTGCTGCACCGCATCTCCCACCTTCCTCTGGGGAAGAAAGCGTCCTTCTGGGCTTTTTGCCCTCCGCTCTAGGGCACAGGCAACTCCTCCCCAGGAAGCCTCCCTCCAAACACCCTGGGCTGTTGCTGCCTCCATGGGTCCTTGCTGGAAAGCAGGGCTGGCCCTTCCGGAGCCCCTGGGGAGAGGGCACGCCTCTGCACAGCACACTCAGCCAGCACAACCCAGAGCTGAAGCCTCGGAGCTGTGTAACAGCCCCCCGAGGAAAGAAAAACACCCTTAGGTATTGCACAATGAATGAATGAAATTTTGCTGAAAGAAGCTTCTCTGCATTTTTCTCTTTTCTCTCCTTTGGCAGTTTCCATGCCCAGAAGCAGCAGATGTCCAATGGCAGCTCCACAAACAAGTTCCTCCTCCTGGCATTCACAGACACACAGGAGCTGCAGCTCTTACCCTTCTGGCTCTTCCTGGCCATCTACCTGGCTGCCCTCCTGGGCAACGGCCTCATCATCACCGCTGTAGCCTGTGACCACCGCCTCCACACCCCCATGTACTTCTTCCTCCTCAACCTCTCCCTCCTCGACCTGGCCTCCATCTCCACCACTCTCCCCAAAGCCATGGCCAATGCCCTGTGGGACACCAGGGCCATCTCCTGCCTGGGATGTGCTGCACAGCTCTTTTTCTTTCTCTTCTTGTTTGGAGGAGAGTATTTTCTTCTCACTGTCATGGCCTATGACCGTTACGTGGCCATCTGTAAACCCCTGCCCTATGGGACCCTGCTGGGCAGCAGAGCTTGTGTCCACATGGCAGCAGCTGCCTGGGGCAGTGCGTTTCTCAGTGCTCTCCTGCACACTGCCAACACATTTTCGCTACCCCTCTGCCAAGGCAATGTCCTGGACCAGTTCTTCTGTGAAACCTCCCACATCCTCAAGCTCTCCTGCTCAGATGCCGACCTCAGGGAAGTGGGGCTAATTGTGCTTAGTGCCTGTTTAGCCTTTGGGTGTTTTGTTTTCCTTGTGGTGTCCTATGTGCAGATCTTCAGGGCCGTGCTGAGGATCTCCTCTGCGCAGGGACGATACAAAGCCTTTTCCACGTGCCTCCCTCACCTGGCCGTGGTCTCCCTGTATGTCAGCACTGCCATGTCTGCCTACCTCAAGCCCTCCTCCATGTCCTCTCCAGTTCTAAATCTGGTGGTGGCAGTTCTGTACTCTGTGGTGCCTCCAGCAGTGAACCCCCTCATCTACTGCATGAGGAACAAGGAGCTGAAGGGTTCCGTGAAGAAACTTTTGACTGGATGCTGTTAATCGGCAAGAAACTGCCCATCTTCTTTTGCAAATCTCATTGCGCTTGTAATGTAACTCATTCTAGGCTGAGTCTTTGTTGGGTAGTTTGTTTTTGGCTTTTCTTACTTGTAATAATGCTGTCCACAAACAAAGTGCTTGTCTTCATCTGTTTCAATATCCAACTGTTTTTTGTGATCCAGACTGCGTAAATGAGGAGCCGTGCTCTCTGTGTGTTTAAACAAAATAAAGGACCCTTCAGCACCTTGTTTATCTGAGATCCTTCCCCTCAGACCTTTGTAAAGCTGTAGGTGGAGTACCTTGGTGCAGAGGTGGAGAGGAAAAACAGCCCTGGCACAGCAGCACTGCCAGGGAGCACCAGTTCTTGGTCTTTCCCAAGCTGCTCTCTTTCCACTTCCACACTCTCCTTCTCAGCCTTTGTGTTGCTGCACGGTCGGAGTGCTCTGGCAGCTTGGTCACAGTCCTGTGGTGCGGCAGTCCTGTGACCGCAGGCAGGGACAGGCAATGGGCACCTCTGTGACAGAGCTGGCCTCCATAATAGCATTTCAGATTCGCTATTAGGAAAAATTTCTTCACGGAGAGAATGGTTAGGCATTGGAACAGACTGCCCAGGGAAGTGGTACAGTCCCAGTCCTTGGAAGTATTCAGAAAACCTGTGGATATGGATATGGTGCTTAAAGGACATGGTTTAGAGGTGGACTAGGCAGTGATGTTAAGAGGCTGGACTCGATGATCTCAGAGGTCCTTTCCAACCTGAACGCTTCTATGATTCTATGAAAAAGGATCTTCTGAGGGCAGTGCCTGAAGGCTTAGGTCTTCTTTCAAAGTGGCTCTAGAGAACATGCCCAGAGAAGTGCCCAGGAGAGGAAAACCCTTGTGAACAGCTCAAGTGTGTGAGTGTGCAGCTTTGGGGCACACAGCAGTGTCATGGACGCTCATGGGAGACTTCAGTCCTTGGCACCCAAGAACGTCTCCTCGCACAGCCAGGCCTCCTGGGAGAGACGTGAAGGACCAGCAGAGCAGGCTCTGGTCTGTGCCCATGTGCACTGGACACCCCATCCAAAGCACACACCATGCTGGCTGCTATGCAGAAAATTAACCCTATCCCAGCCACACCCAGTACACCGAAGCTCCCCTCCCATGGCATTCCTGGTAGCAGTTCCGTCTCACTCCCTGCCCAGCGCAGACCAACCGCCTGCAATACAAATGGGGTCACCAAATGAACTCCTCCCGAGCCTTGCACAAGCAGGCAAAGAGCAAAGCGGTGCCTCAGGGAGGTCCTCCCCTCACACATCTCAATGTGCTTCCTCAGCCCGTGTTTTTTGAATCCATGAATAGTGAATGGTGAAACATGGCCATCCCCTGAGGATGAGATGGAAAGCCTTGAGAGCTTCTGAACTTAATAAATACTGCTTGTTGTTATGCTAACAAATCTAAACCAATTGAGTACGGTGTAAATATCATTCAAGAACATGCCCATACCTTACACCAAATAGCTCAAGAACAATCTCTGCTCAGGGGTCTGTCAGCTGACTGCTCATGGCTCTGCTCTTAGGTACCACATCTCGGAGCTTGGGCACAGCGCAGTTTAAGGATATTAGCTGTGAGGCAAGGGTAAACTGCTGAGCCCAGATAGCCAGGTAAAAATCCTGAGAAGAGCCATGAGCAGGATGCCCTCAGGAGAAGGAGAATAAAAAGGAACCTGTGTTTGGCAAACGCAGGGGAACATCTGGACCTCAGAAGGTCATGTTTGAACAACCAGACTGCACATGCAGAACAACACTGGATGACTGAGAATACTTGCAAGGAACTGAACGTGATTGGAGAGGACTGAAGTGTGTGTGTGTGCTATTGGATGATTAAGCTTAGCTGTATATACACCTTTCAAGCCGTATATGAACTCTTGAAAAATCCAAATGGATACCTTCCTTCCCTGTTGTCCTGGTTTCAGCTGGGATAGAGTTAGTTTTCTTCTTAGTAGCTGGTAGAGCGCTGTGTTTTGGATTTAGGATGAGAATAATGTTGATAACGCACTGATGTTTTGGTTCTTGCTGAGCAGAGTTTACACTAGTCAAGGACTTTTCAGCTTCTTGTGCTCTGCCAGGTGCACAAGAAGCTGGGAGGGAGCATAGCTAGGACAGCTGACCCAGACCGGCCAAAGGGCTATTCCATACCATATGACGTCATGCTCAGTATATAAGCTGGGGGAAGAAGAAGGAAGGGGGGGACATTGGGCGTGATGGCGTTTGTCTTCCCAAGTAACCGTTACGCATGATGGAGCCCTGCTTTCCTGAGGATGGCTGAACACCTGCCTGCCGACGGGAAGTAGTGAATGAATTCCTTGCTTTGCTTTGCTTGTGCGCGCGGCTTTTGCTTTACCCATTAAACTGTCTTTATCTCAGCCCATGAGTTTTCTCACTTTTACTCTTCTGATTCTCTCCCCATCCCACCGGGGGGGAGTGAGTGAGCGGCTGTGTGGTGCCTAGTTGCTGGCTGGGGTTAAACCACGACACCTGTGGAGGCCTGGTCTCATGATCATGCAATAAACCTTTTGCAATTCTACTCTTGTGTCCCTTTCCTCCTCAGCTGACGAATGTTCCAACTTGCTTTTGCGACAGTGCCCCAGTTTAGCTGGGACACCTCATGTGCAGGAAAAAATATTGACCCTTGTAATTCTGTACTTTGCATCCTAGCCTCTCTCCTCAGTGTGCACGTGGCAGTTGGAAATTTTCCTAACAGAAGCAACTGATTGCCACCACTGCAGTGTGGCAAGGTCTGTCCCCTGTCAATCCAGCAGATGTAGGGCAGTCCAGGAACACAAGGCACAGAGCACTGCAGTCTCCACTTGTGTGCCTGCACACTGTCCTATGTACAGGTCTTCAGGGCCATGCTGAGGATCCCCTGTGAGCAGGGACGGCACAGAGCCTTTTCCGCGTGCCTCCCTCACCTGGTCGTGGTCTCCCTGTTCGTCAGCACCGGCATGTCTGCCTGCCTGAAGCCCCCCTCCATCTCCTCCCCTGTTCTAAATCTGGTGGTATCATTTCGGTATTCAGTGGTGCCTCCAGCAGTGAACCCCCTCATCTACAGATTGAGGAACCAGGAGCTCAAGGATGCCCTCTGGAAACTGGCCCAGCAGACGTTGTTTTACCAACAATAACCTGCCTCCCCTTCTCTGCCCATTTCCCAGAGTTTCTCTTACAGCAGGAGACTACTGTTTTCCCTCATGATAATCATACATCTAGATATTTTTCTGTTTGTTTTTTTTTTATAGTGCATCTCTTGAGGCTTGATCCTGTTGTGTCTCACCCTTGTGCAACATGGTGTCAAATGTGACCTGTCCAATTGCAGCTCTTCAATAAAACAGAATCTCGCAGTTCCAGTGCCTGAAGGCTGGGCTCTTTCTCCAAAGCTGCTGCCAAGAAAATGTCCAAGGAATTAGTCTTTTAAAGAGTCTGTTCTTCTTGTGTTCTCCGTGTTTTGGGGTTAGGTTCATGGCACTATTGGGTTCCACTGGACCAAATGCTCTGGGTTTAAAAACTCTCTTCTTGGTGTCCACTGTCAGGGCAGATGGTCTGTGAGCTCCCCATTATCTCCTTAGGTTTCTTCATGTATGACAGGAGTGATGGCATATACCAGACTCCCTGGAAATGAATTTGGAGGGGTGAGGAGAGGAGAGGATGGGGACTCCCCACGTGCCCTGGGGTTGGAATGAATGGAGGCTCAGAAGGTGAAACACCCTCTGTGGTGAAGTCCCCCAAAAGCAAAACACTAAATTGAGGTAGGCACAAACAAGGAGGGAGTCATTGGGAACCCAGGAGGCAGAGGGAAGGGAGACAGGATAAGGGGTAATGGTTTTAAAGTAAAGGAGGGTAGATTTAGACTGAACAAAGGAAAAAAAAAATCACGATGAGGGTGGTGAAACACTGAAATGGGTTGCCCAGAGTGGTGGTAGATGCTCCATCCTTGGAAACATTCAAGGACAGGCAGGATGGGGCTGTGAGCAACTTGATCTAGTTGAAGATGTCCCTGCTCATTGCAGAGGGGTTGGGCAGGATGACCACTAAAGGTCCCCTCCCACCCAAACCATTCTGTGATTCTATGAATACTATGACCAAGACTAGAGGGGGCCCTGCCTCGAGCCAGGTGGAGGAAAGGGACAACCGGATTTACTTGACTGTGTGGATTCAATGGCCTTGCACAGCAGAATCATAGAATCATAGAATCATAGAATCGTCAAGGTTGGAAAAGACCCTTAAGATCATTGAGTCCAACCGTTAACCTAACACTGCCAAGTCCATCTATACCATGTCCTCGAGCATCACATCTATCTAGTCTTTAAATACCTCTAGGGATGGAGACTCAACCACTTCCCTGGGTAGCCTGTTCCAATGCTTGACCACCGTCTTGGTGAAGAAGTTTTTCCTAATATCTAATCTAAACCTCCCCTGGCGCAGCTTGAGGCCGTTTCCTCTCGTCCTATCACTCGTTACTAGGGAGAAGAGGCCGACCCCCACCTCGCTACAACCTCCTTTCAGGTAGTTGTAGAGAGCAATAAGGCCTCCCCTCAGCCTCCTCTTCTGCAGACTAAACAACCCCGGCTCCCTCAGCCGCTCCTTGTAAGACTTGTGCTCTAGACCCTTCACCAACTTCGTTGCCCTCCTCTGGACACGCTCCAGCACCTCGATGTCCTTCTTGTAGCGAGGGGCCCAAAAGTGAACACAGTACTCGAGGTGCGGCCTCACCAATGCCGAGTACAGGGGCACTATCACCTCCCTGGTCCTGCTGGTCACACTATTCCTGATACAAGCCAGGATGCCATTGGCCCTCTTGGCCACCTGGACACACTGCTGGCTCATGTTCAGGCAGCTGTCAACCAACACCCCCAGGTCCTTTTCTGCCACACAGCTCTCCAGCCACTCCTCCCCCAGCCTGTAGCGTTGCATGGGGTTGTTGTGACCAAAGTGCAGGACCCGGCACTTAGCCATGTTGAACCTCATACAGTTGGCCCCGGCCCATCGGTCCAGCCTGTCCAGGTCCCTCTGTAGGGCCTTCCTACCCTCCAGCAGATCGACACTTCCACCCAACTTGGTGTCATCTGCAAACGTACTGAGGGTGCACTTGATCCCCTCATCCAGATCATCAATGAAGATATTGAACAGGACCGGCCCCAGTACTGAGCCCTGGGGAACACCACTCGTGACTGGCCACCAAGTGGATTTGGCTCCATTTACCACCACTCTCTGGGCTCGGCCGTCCAGCCAGTTTTTAACCCAGCGTAGAGTGCACCCATCCAAGCCGTGTGCACCCAGCTTCTCCAGAATGCTGCGGGAGACAGTGACCTGCAGGAGTATAAGGTTCTAGTGGACATCGGTACACAGTGTACCCTAATGCCATCAAGCTATAAAGGGGCAGAACCCATCTGGATTTCTGGAGTGACAGGGGGATGACCACGGGACTGTAGGAAAGGAGTGCAGGTGCCTATTTGTAACAGACACCATGACTGAAGCAAGGGGAATCCCTCTGCCAAGGCAATTGTGTGGACCAGTTCTTCTGTGAAATCCCCCAGATCCTCAAGCTCTCCTGCTCAGATGCCGACCTCAGGGAAGTTGGGGTCCTTGTGGTCAGTGTCTGTTTAGCATTTGGGTGTTTTGTTTTCCTTGTGGTGTCCTATGTGCAGATCTTCAGGGCCGTGCTGAGGATCCCCTCTGAGCAGGGACGCCACAAAGCCTTTTCCACGTGCCTCCCTCACCTGGCCGTGGTCTCCCTGTTTATCAGCACCTCATTTTTTGCCTACCTGAAGCCCCCTGCCACCTCCTCCCCATTCCTGGATGTGGTGGTGGCAGTGCTGTACAGTGAGGTGCCTCCAGCAGTGAACCCCCTCATCTACAGCATGAGGAACCAGGAGCTCAGGGATGTCCTATGGAATCTGGCCCAATGGATGCTGTTTCACTCGCAATAACCTGCCTTCCCTTCTCATCACATTTCCCAGAGTCTTTCTGTGTCAGATATGGCATGCCCAATAGCAGCTCTTCAATAAAACGGAATCTCCCAGGTCCAGTGTCTGAAGGCTGGAGTCTTCCTCCAAAGCTGCTGCCAAGAAAATGTCCAGGGAAGTGGTTTTTTGAAGAGTCAGATCTCCTTGTCTTCTCAGCGTTTTGGGAGTTAAGCTCATGGTACTCTTGGGTTCCACTGCACCAAATGTTCTGGATTTAAAAGCTCTCTTCTTGGTGTCCAGTCGCAGGGGAGATGGTCCATGAGCTCCCATTCTCTCCTCAGGTTTCTTCATGTATGACAGGACTGATGGCATATACCAGTCTCTCTAGAAATGAATTTGGAGGGGTGAGGAGAGGGGAGGAAGGGGACTCACCACGTGCCCTGGGGTTGGAATGAATGGAGGCTCAGAAGATGAAAGGCCCTCAGATTTGAACCCCCCCCAAAAGCAAGACAAGAAGCTATTGAAGCTGTTGAAGTGTCCAGAGCACAAGTCTTACGAGGAGCAGCTGAGGGAGTAGGGGTTGTTTAGTTTGGAGAAGAGGAGGCTGAGGGGAGACCTTATTGCTCTCTACAACTGCCTGAAAGGAGGTTGTAGTGAGATGGGGCTCGGTCTCTTCTCCCAAGTAACAAGTCATAGGATAAGAGGAAATGGGCTCAAGTTGTGCCAGGGGAGATTTAGATTAGATATTAGGAAAAAAATCTTCACAGAGAGAGTGGGTAGGCATTGGAACAGACTGCCCAGGGAAGTGCTACAATCACAGTCCCTGGAAGTATTCAAAAAATATGTGGATGTGGTGCTTAGGGACATGGCTTAGAGGTGGACCAGGCAGTGAGGTTAAGAGGTTGGACTCGATGCTCTCTGGGGTCCTTTCCCACCTTAACTATCCTATGATTCTATGATTAAACTGAGGTATGCAAAACAAGGACTCTGCCATGGGAGTCAGTAGGAGTCCAGCAGGCATAGGGCAGGGAGAGCGGAGAGATGCAGGAGCTGCCTGAGGAGCGCCAGGACTCTCATGCCATCCTGGGCAGTGGGGCTGGTGGGAGCAGAGGAGGGGGTAAATTCAGTCAGTGTTGGGCATCACGTACAATAGGAATTCAGGAGAGCCAGAGAGTGCCTAGCCTGTTTCCTCATGGCCTTGGGGCCAGCACCAGCCTTGGGGTTGACTGGGAGCCTGAACGCCCCCCTCTGCCCCCCAGCAGCTGCTGTCCGCTTCAGAGGGGCTGAGGCTGTGGGGTGAGTGCCCAGAGCTCTGCAGCACCCTGCGGTGGGCACTGCCGTGGGGCCAGCCCAGACTGGGCTGCTTTGCTGGGCTGGGCTGGGGAGAGGGCAGGGGAGGTGGGGAGAGCTGGGGAGGGGCTGGGCTGGGAAGTGCCTGGGAGAGGAAAGCAGCAGTGGAGAGCTAAGCTGTGTGAGTGTGCAGGGTGGGGGCAGCCAGCAGGGTGCTGCCAGTGCAGAGTCAGGCATCATGGTGAAGGAAGCAAAGCACCGAAGGTGCAGAAGAGAGGGGCCAGGTCTGTGCCATGTTCCCTGGACACCCCAGGGAAGCTGCCCTGGGAAAACTGTCCCAGAACAGTGCCACACACCGGCCATTTCCATCTCTGTTCGTACACCCCCGCCCTGAGAAGGGACGTTTCCTGCAGGGTCAGCCCCATCCTCCCCCTCTTGGGGGTGGGCTGAGAGTCCAGTGCTGGAAGTGGTGGTTTTTATTGGCCGGTCTGTGATGATTGCCCTGGGGCAGCTTCCCTGGGGTGTCCAGCGCACACGGGAATAGATCAGACCCTGCTCTGCTGCTTCTTCATGGCTCTCCCAGGAGCCTGGTGGTGCGAGGACACTGCTGTTTGCCCCCACCCTGCACACTCACACATTTCAGCAATTCACTGGTGTTTTCTGGGCATTTTCCTGGGCATGTTCTTGAGAGACACTTGGAAAGAAGACCGAAGCTTCAGGCACTGCCCTGAGGAGATCACCTTGTATGATGGAAATGCTGTTATGGAGGCCAGCTCTGTCACAGAGGTGCCCATTGCCTGTCCCTGCCTGCAGTCACAGGACGGCCACCCACAGGACTGTGAGCAAGCCTCAAGAGCACTCAGGCCTCACACCAACACAAGAGCTAAGAAGGACAGCGCTGAAGTGGAAAGTGAGCAGCTCTGGGAAGACCAAGCACCGGTGCTCCCTGGCAGTGCTGCTGTGCCGGGACTCCTTTTGCCTCCACCTCTGCACACAGGCACTGCCCCTGCAGCTCCAGAGAAGTCTTGGAGGCAGGATCTCAGAGTAACAAGCCACTGGAAGGTCCTTTATTTTCATTAAACACACAGAGAGCACGGCTCCTCATGTACACAGTCTGTGGGTCACACAGAATCTGGATAGATATACATCATGAGAAATAGCAAAAATCCTGACATTTCTTTGTGGACAAGATTACCAAAAGTAAAACAAAGCAAAAAAAACCCCAAACTCAAAACCAACACCGAAAAAAATTACAGAAGGCAGGCTGGGCCTGTAACGAATTACATTAAGTGATTTGCAGAAGAAGACAAACAGTTTAATGCTTTTGAAAATAATCCAGTCATCAGTTTCCACACTGCATCCTTGAGCTCCTGGTTCCTCATGCTGTAGATGAGGGGGTTCACTTCTGGAGGCACCACTGAGTACAGAACTGCCACCACCACATCCAGGACTGGGGAGGAGGTGTCAGGGGGCTTGAGGTAGGCAAACATGGCAGTGCTGAGAAACAGGGAGACCACAGCCAGGTGAGGGAGGCACGTGGATAAGGCTTTGTGGCGTCCCTGCTCAGAGGGGATCCTCAGCACGGCCCTGAAGATCTGCACATAGGACACCACAAGGAAAACAAAACACCCATATCCTAAACAGGCACTAACCACAAGAAGCCCCACTTCCCTGAGGTAGGCATCTGAGCAGGAGAGCTTGAGGATCTGGGGGATCTCACAGAAGAACTGGTCCAGGACATTGCCTTGGCAGAGGGGTAGGGAAAATGTATTGGCAGTGTGCAGCACAGCATAGAGAAACCCAGTGCCCCAGGCAGCTGCTGCCATGTGGACACAAGCTCTGCTGCCCAGCAGGGTCCCGTAGTGCAGGGGTTTGCAGATGGCCACGTAGCGGTCATAGGCCATGACAGTGAGAAGACAATACTCTGTTGTAACACAGAAAAAGAAAAAAAAGACCTGTGCAGCACATCCCAAGTAGGAGATGGCCCTGGTGTCCCACAGGGCATTGGCCATGGCTTTGGGGAGAGTGGTGGAGATGGAGGCCAGGTCGAGGAGGGAGAGGTTGAGGAGGAAGAAGTACATGGGGGTGTGGAGGCGGTGGTCACAGGCTATGGCGGTGATGATGAGGCCGTTGCCCAGGAGGGCAGCCAGGTAGATGCCCACAAAGAGGCAGAAGGTCAAGAGCTGCAGCCCCTGTGTGTCTGCGAATGCCAGGAGGAGGAACTGGGTGATGGAGCTGCTGTTGGACATTGGCTTCCTCTGGGCACTGGGACCTGTCCAAGGAGGAAAAGGCAGTGACAAGTTAGGGTAGACATCTCACAGCAAAACTTATTCCAGTTCTTATGGAAACCCCCCAAATTGCCTCTCCCCTTTCAGAAATCCTTTGCCTGGTCCCTTTTGTGAACACTGGTGGGTGCTGGCTGAGGATGCCCCACAAAGCAGGGGGCTCTGCTCTGGGCTCTGGAGGAGTCAGTTCTGCCCTACAACAAGAGATAAATACAAACTGGGAGTGATGTTAATCCACTCGTGGTCTTAAAGAGCTTTTCAGCATTGTCACTCCCAATTCACTGAACTGCAGAGAAGAGCTGTGGGGATTTTGTTTTGTTTATCTGCTTCTAGTTGCCCCATCACAGTGAGTGGTACTTTTAAGGCAGAAATCCTTGGCATTTCTGCTTGTCTCCAAGAGAAACCTTGTGGGTTCTGTGAAGCCAAAGGACTATCCCTTCATGCAGAGTGAGGACAGCCAGTCTGTCCATCAGCCTGGTCTCAGCTGCCCTAGGCTGCCACTTCTTTGAGCTGGAGGACAATTATACCCAGATGTTCCCCTGAGAAGAAAGCGGACAATGATGAGAGCAGGTGAATCCAGCTCCCAAGTGCAGGTCTCCAAACTCCTCATACTGTCTCATCCTACCTGAGGAATATCTCAGCTCTCCCCTCGCAGCCAGGGCCACAGAGGGCTCATTACAGCTGCTTGCATACAGCCTTCCAGCAGCATTTCCATGGCCTTAGTACTGAGGGGCTGCCAGGTAACACAGAGATGGCATGGGAGAGCTGTGCCCTTCTGGAAGGCAGCCTGCAGCCCAGCAGGACCCCCCCGGGAAATAATTGAATGTCCGAAGGATCCTGTGACCTGAATGGAGAGTTGGCTCACTCAGCCCTGCAACCAGCATTGCCCGGAGCCCCCACCTTAGCTGGGAACAAAGGCAACATGAAGAGGAGAGGAAAAATGGAGAAATTCCCCAATCCTCCTGTTCATGGAGGCAGTACAGGGACAAACAGATGGGTACTCAGGAGGTTCGCCAGGGGTCCATCTGTCAAGGAGCTAACTCATGCCGTGGACCACATGGCCTTAGTGGTGAAGGCTCTGCTGGGTGGCAGACAAAGAGTGGAAAACTCAAAGCACAGACTCCTTCGCTTTCAGGTAAATACTGCCTCGATGTCCTTCAAAAGGACCCTCTGCAAATGCCCTGGGCTGATCGGGAGCTGTGAGCAGCTCTGACCCATGCAGCACCCTCTCCACTGCAGAAGGACCCTGCCCTGCCAGCTAGCACACCTTCCACCCACAGCTTCTCCCTGTAGCATTGTGGGGAGCTCCCTGGGCAGGCTGAGTGCTGACCCTGGCAGGCGACAGAGCCCCTGCCCCAGCACGCAGCCCCTGGGGTGCAGGGACCCTGCTCTGAAGGACAGCCCTGGGCACCCCTCAGTGCACACCCAGCTTCCCACCCTTGCAGACATCCCCGGGAGAAGGGAGCTTTCATGCCCTGTTCCTTATGGTGCTGCAGGGAAGCCCTGCTCTGGAGCATGTCCTTCTCCACAATAAAGAAACCCTGAGCGCCATCCTGCCAGATCCTAGCTGCAGCAAGATGTGCCAGCTCTAGGAGGCCCCTCCAGGACACTTGTGTATCACCCTGAAGCCAGAGACTTACTGTGTCAAGGACTGTGTAGATTTCTCCACCAGTGAACTCTCAGCATTCTCCCACTACACAGTGCCTGTAACATCTCTCGCACGTCTCTCCTGTCCCCTTGCACTTGCAGGCTGTGCCCTCCCCCTGCTGTGCTTTGCAGAGGAGCTGCTCCTTGCCATGAGCTCCCTCCACCCCAGGAGCCCAGCCCAGCTCAGCAGCAGAGGCCCAGCCCAAGGCAGCACTTTCTCTGCCCCCCTGGGCTCCCTCCAGGTGTCCCTGGGGCTCCAGGGAAACCTGCTGTGAAACAGGCTGAAGTAACCACTGATGTTCCCTCCCACAGCTGGGGATAGAGACTTACTTCCAGTAGTGTAATTTCTCTTACACTGCTGAAGGGGTCTCAGCTCCCTCCCATGCAGACCACAACCCCCAGGAGCTGGGATTCCTCTTGCATAGTTTCAGGTGCGCCCAAAACAGGCACCTGCATGTGAGCTTCTTGTCTCAGCTCCCATGCTAATTACTGGAGATGGAGACCAGGAGTGAGCTGTTCAGACACAAACACCTGGTGACATTTGAGGTGCCAGAGGTGACCAAGATGCATGCTGGTCACTGTCAGCTGTAATGCAGCAGTCCATAGAGACAGGGCAGCATCTGGGGGCATCACCTTGGAGGCTGGTGGGAAATTCCATTGTCCAGGTAAATTGACAGCAGATGCCCCCATGTAGGACAACTGAACCCGTAACAGTTGCTTATGTCCAGGGCAGCCTATAGAGGTCTTCAGCTGACCAAATGCGGTCATGTGGCCCAAGGAGAGCTAAGTCTCTCTTTCTCTTCTCCATCAGTTCTATTATCTACATCTCCTTTGGCAGTGGTCGCATGTGCATCCCTCCATTGTCTAACCTAATCCAGGACACCTGAATCTTAATTTAATACCCAAATACAGGCCTGCAGAGCTACATGAGATGCCAGGGCTCTCCAGCCCAACTGTATGCAGCTGACATGGACAGCACAGGGCCTATCCAGGAACCCCCTCCCCATTCAGACTGATTGTGTGACAGGCACCCCCCAGGGCATCTCAGACAGATTTGGTGCCTTTGGGCCCATGACTGAATCCCACCACTGCACTGACGTGAGGTCTGTCCCTTCTCTCTCCAGCAGGTGCTGGGCAGTGCATGAATACCAAGCACATCACACCAGGGTCCCCACTCGTGTGCATTCCCTCTCAAACCCTGCTGGTTCTTCTCTCCACTCGATGTTTAACCATCCCCTCCATGTTACAATCATGGATCAGGCTGGTGATTTTCATTCTGCCTGTATCACAGGATGTCCACACCCAAGGGCACTCTTAACATCATCTCTTCCTTCCTGAGATCAGATTCACCACCACCACAGAGGCTGCAGAGACACCACAGACAGCAAACCCCTCTCCTGCTCAGACTGCACAGCCCACCTCTGTTTCTCTTTGGCCTTGGAGAGAGCAGGGTTTGCCGCCTTTGTGGGCACCTCATTTCTTCTTTACATTGCCATTTGCTATCCACTCCAGCATGTCTCTGCCCTGAAGCAAAGCCTTTGCACACTTGAGGTCTTGGGCACTTGGTAGCAGGTTTCCCTCTTGCAAGTCTGCTCTCAGCCCAAAGGTGCCCCAGCTGAGGGGCTGCAGCCCAGACATGCACCCATGCCCTCAGCCTGGGGCACAGGCAGGAGGAGCTGGAGCTCTGCATGCAATCTCTTCATCCCACTTTGAGGGAATAACAGCTGAGGTGTGTTGGGACAGCTGACATGATTGGGGGGCTGTGATGGGTGGATACAGGATCATCAGGAGAGACAGGCCAGAAGGATGAGGAGGGAGGTGTCCCCAGTGTGAAGAAGCTGCTTAGATGTGTGAAGCTCCTCTATGGGATGAACAAATTGGGTGAGCCCTTGTGGGTGAGGGTCAGAGAAGACTAGTATGGGTGACATTGTGGTGGGAGACAAAGAACCCATGGAAGTCCCCCTGTGGACTTTCATTACCCTGGCATTCACTGGAGAGAGACCACAACAGCATGCAAACAGTCCTGGAGGTTTCTGGAGGGGTTTGGGACACAGGACTTTGTAGCACAGCTGCCAGATTGTCCAAAAATGGTGACACTCACCTGCATCTGTTACTCTCACAGAAGGCAGAGCTGGCCATGGATGTGAAAGCCAGTGTCAGCCTTGGCTGTCGTGACCATGAAACAGTGGGGTGTCACCTCCCAGGGGGAAGGAGAACAGAAGAGTGCAGATGCTAGCCCTCAGAGCAGCAGACTTTGGCCTGGTCTTGAGACTTTAAGTGGGGGATCCCCTATGAGCAGCACAGAAGAGCAGCAGAGCTCAGTACAGCTGGTCTGCAAGGACAGTGTCTTTCAAGTCCGAGAGTGTCCATACCAAGAGTCAGGAAAACAAGCAGAGATCTCAAGGGAGAAGCGTGGGGAACCAGCAGACTCATGGGGGAAGCTCCATAGAAAAAAGGCAGCATACAAGAAGTGAATGCAAGGGTTGAAACAAAGGAGGAACTCAGAAATATGGTTGGTTTTAGGAAAGCCAGAGCTCCCGTAGAGTTGACACTTGCAAGGGAGTTCGAGGGCACAATATTACCACTTCAGGAACAGTTAAAGAAGAAATGAAGACAACGTGTGGCCACTGCTGAATTGCGTTAGGTAGGTGTAGATAGGTGTGAGGCACTCTTGGCCTTTGTCTTCACCAGCAAGGTCTCCCAGTTCCGTGTGCCTAAGAGGCAGAACCGCAGGTGAAATCCAGCAGTGGATGGAGGTCAAGTCAGGGGTTACTTAGGGAAGGTCAGCCCTTACTAGTCCCTTGGACCAGATGGGATGAATCCAAGGCTGTGGCTGTTGAGAGACCAGGCCGAGGTCATAGCAGGGCTGCTCTGCTACATTCTGGAAGGTCATCATGATTGGAGAAAGCCAAAGGCAACTCTTGCATACGTCTTCTAAAAAGGCCCAAGGACTGAGCAGGGGAGTTACAGGCTGGTGACAGAGGCCAGGGCCTGCGTGGCTGGGCAGCAGCTCTGTGGAGAAGGCTCTGGTGGTCCTTGAGTTCCCTTAGGCAAAACATGAGCCAGCAGAGGATGCTGGGCTGTGTGAGCAGGGCCACAGCCAGAAGGAGTGATTCTCCCCCTCTGCTCGGCACTTTTTACACCACATCCAGAATCCTTGCCCAGGTTTAGAGCCTGTGCAATGACAGTGAGACATGGGCAAAGAGGAGCCGCTTCACTGGAGGGCCACGAAGATGGCAATCCTTCCATTACCCTTCAAGTGTTTGTGTGATTTCCCCAACAATACCAGTATCTGCAACAACAACAACAACAGCAACAACAGCACTAATCTGCCTAAATAGAAATACCTGCAGTGGAGCAGTCTGCATCCATGGTAGCCACTTTGGGCAATGCCAATTAAATCAGTATTTGCAATATATGGCATGATACCCAATCCAAAAGTACATACCTAAAGCGGTTCAGAAGAAGGGCTGTTGTGATTTAACTGGGCAGGCAGCTGAACACCATGCAGTCGTTTGCTCGCTCCCCTGCCCGCAGTGGGATAGGGGAGAGAATTGGGAAAAAAACCAAAACAAAACTGTGGGATGAGACAAAGACAGTTTAATAGGAGAGCAGAGGAAGATAAAATAATGATGATAATAATAACAACAACAACAACAACAAGAAAACATGCAAAACAAGTGATGCACAATGCAATTGCTCACCACCCGCTGGCTGATGCCTAGCCCATCCCCGAGCAGCAATCGCTGCCCCCCAGCAGATTCCCTCCAGTTTCTATACTGAGCATGACGTCATATGGTATGGAACAGGCTTTTGGCCAGGTTGGGTCAGCCCCCCTGGCTGTGCTCCCTCCCAGCTTCTTGTGCAGC
The DNA here is from genome assembly GCF_047370975.1 of Nipponia nippon. NCBI lineage: Eukaryota > Metazoa > Chordata > Aves > Pelecaniformes > Threskiornithidae > Nipponia > Nipponia nippon. The sequence goes on from NW_028262375.1 coordinate 525,438, forward strand.
TGGCAGAGCATGGGAAGCTGAAAACTCCTTGACTAAGAGAAATACTACTTAAGTAAACCATCAGTGTGCTTTCAGCATTATTCTCATCCTAAATCCAAACCACGGCACTGTGCCACCTACTAGGAAGAAAATTAACTCTATCTCAGCCGAAACCAAGAGGCTTGGGTACTATCAACTTCATTGCTAAAAGAGAGGGATTTTGAGGGAACTTCAGAGTTCCAGGTTCCTGTAGAAGATTTCAGGCCTCCAAGAAAGGAGCTGAAGATTACAGTTTTCAACTAGCCTAGCCTTTAGATCACTTCACGTGTGAGGGATCTGCTCCCCCATTTCAGTCATTGGCACCCAAAAAACTCACCTGCTTTGCCTTCCTCTCCTCCCAAAGCCTGACCAAGTGATGGGAGGAAAGGCAGCAAAAAGAGTGTAGGCCTCTGTGAATTAGCTGGGGTCTGGCACTTGGAGGGCCATGGTGTCATTCCCTTGTACGCCCCATAAAGAATCAAGCTGGGAAGTGAGTCTGCAAGTCTGACTCAACAAGGTCCATGGACAGGCAAGGCTGTGTCTCTGGCTGTGTCTGGAGACCCGTACACCTACAGTACAGATCAAGCTGGGTGAAAGTGGGCATAAATGATCTCCAGGGCCCATGGACAGAGGTGGGGGTGGAAGCCACAGGTAATGCTGGTCAGGGCTGTGAAGGTCTATGGATGCTCTCAGGGCCCTAACAATACCACTATGGGATCCCACCTGCCAGTGCCCTCAGTAGGCCAAATTCTTGTTCCCTGATGTGCAGGGTCTGCTCTCTGCTACTCTCCTTCCCCATGTGCCTGGGGATCTGGAGACCACAATCTCATGGCCACTACAGCCTTCAGGTCTTCACATGCCTGACCAGCTCTTCCTCTTTTGGGAGTACCAGACCCAGGAGAGAAGAGGAGTGGGTGGCCCATTTAGAAGCTGACCAACACACAAGCCAACATCTAGCTTGTAACATGTCCCAGAGAGACCCTCCATATATGAGATGCCCTGACATCACACAAGGCTAACCCACTTCTCATCTCCCCTGTCAGTCACTCCTCAAGACCCTGTATCTCCATTATGAGAAAAGCTGTGGAACCTCTACTTCCCTACCTCAGCTCTTATTCCTCTGATGTCACAGCTCTGTGATGGCACACGAGGTTCCTGCTCTCTGTGCCCCAGGCTGTGGGCTTAGTGCCCATTTGGGTTGCAGCACCTCAGATGTGGCACCAGGGCCAAGGGCAGACTTGTCACATGGAAACCTGGTGCCCAGAGATGGGACCCCGTGTGTGGAAAGGCTTGGCTTCCCAGCAGAGGCATGCTGGAGTGGGTGGCAGGTGGTGCCATAATGATGGATGAGGTTCCCACACCGAGAGCAAAAGCTGCAGTCCCCAAGGGCAGAGAGAAAGAGGCCTGGGCTGTACAGCCCTGGCAGGGGAGGGCTTTGCTGTCCCAGGTGACTCTGCAGCAGCGTGGGGCCTGTGCCAGAGGTGGAGCTGATCTGCAAGAAGGACAAGGTGGTGCTGAGAAAGTCCCTGGGGGAGGACAGACTGTGATCCAGCAACACTGACCAGCTGACCAGCTAGATACCAGCTCTGCAGCGAAGGACCTTCATATCCTGGAGGACAACGAGCTGAGCATGAGCCAGCAGTGCACCCCCATGGCAAAGGCCAACAGCCTCCTGGGCTGCATTAGGAAAAGCATTGCTGGCAGAAGGAGGGAGGTGACCCTTGCCCTCCACTCAGCACTGGTGAGGCCCCATCTGGAGTGCTGTGTCCAGTGCTGGGCTCCTCACTACAATAAAGTTGTTGACCTACGAAAGCAAGTCCAGCAAAGGGCCATAAAGCTGGTTTAAGGGACTGCAGCATCTTTCATAGGAGGAAATGCTGAAAGATGTGGGACTGTTCTGTCTGGAGAAGAAAAGGCACGGAGGGATTTTGTTAATGTGTATAAATACCTGACGGGAGGGCATGAAGACCAGGGAGCCAAACTCTTCTCAGTAGTTCCCAGTGACAAAACAAGGGGTGATGGACACAGCCAAAAACCCATGAAATGCCATCTGAACCCAAGGAAGCACTTTTTGGCTGTGAGGGTGGTCAAAACTGTAATAGGTTTCCCAGAGAGGTTGTGGAGTCTCCATCCATGGAGATATTCCAAACTCAGCTAGACAAGGTGCTCAGCAACCTGCTCTAGCTGACCCTGCCTCAGTTGGAGGGTTGAACTAGATGATTTCCAGAGGTCCCTTCTAATCTCAGCATTTCCATGATTCTGTGAGTATAAAGGAGAACAGTAAGAGAGAAAGAAAGGAACAACACCTAGCCTTGACCGCAAATATGGTGGGATCCCATGGAGAGGATGGAAGCTGGAGCAGGGGAGAAGTGTGAGGAAGAAGGAGTGACAGAGGTGTTCTTTACTGACTCCTAACCCCTTCTTCACCACCCCCCCTACTCCTCGTGGTGTTGGGGTAGGCAGAAGAACTGGGAACAATGGAGTGATTTGAGCCTGAGGGAAAGTGTGAGGGGAATGGTCTTTAATATTTTTGTCATTGTTTCTCACAATCCAAATCTGTTAATAATTGGCAACAAATGAATTTGATCGTCCCCAAGTCAACGGGTCTTTGCCCGTGATGGTAATTGGTAACTGATCTCCTTTACTTTATTTTGACCCATGAGTTATTCCATCTTATTTTTTCCCTTTGTCCTGCTGAGGCAGGGGAGTGAGTGAGCAGCTGGGTGGGTGTCTGGCTGCTGGCCAAGGTTAACCCACTACAGAAGCACCACATCAGGACTGCTGCATGCAGCATGGGGCTTCCCAGCGGAAGAAAAACCCTGACAGACTGGAGCAAGTCCTGCAGAGGCCAGAAGGGTGGCTGGGACCTGGAGCACATTATGGACAAGGAGAGGCTGAGAGAGAGGGGTTCCTTAGAAATCATTCAGAACAAAGCACAGGAGCAAGAACCCACTCCAGTTGGTGGGATCTCAGTCAATGGAGATATTCAGTATTTGTTGTGACAAGGCCATGAGCACCTGTTCAAACTGGATCTGTCTGAGAATGGGCTTGGCTGAGAGACCAGCTGTGTCAAGAGCTATTGGGCTTGTGTGCAATGAGTGTCAGCAGGAAACTGCTTCCCTTTTTCTGAATACTGGTGGTGGAGTTGGGTATAACTGAGCCCCAGAGGAGGATGGGGGTGACCATGCAGCAGAGGTCCCTTGTCAAGGATGGGATGTCCCAAGAGAGATGGAAATAGCCAGTGTGTGGGATGGATCTGGGAAAGTTTTCCCAGGGCTACTTCCGCAGGGTGTCCAGGGAACATGGCACAGACCTGGCCCCTCTCCTCTGCACCTTTGGTGCCTTGCTTCCTTCACCATGATGCCTGGCTCTGCACTGTGAGCACCCTGCTGGCTGCCCCCACCCTGCACACTCACACAGCTTAGCTCTACACTGCTGCTTTCCTCCCCTGGGCACTTCCCAGCCCAGCCCAGCCCCTTCCCAGCTCTCCCCACCTCCCCTGCCCTCTCCTCAACCCAGCCCAGCAGAGCAGCCCAGCTCTGGCTGGCCCCACGGCAGTGCCCACCACAGGGTGCTGCAGAGCTCTGGGCACTCACCCCACAGCCCCAGCCCCTCTGAAGGGCATAGAAGCTGCTGGGGGGCAGAGAGGGGGGTCAACCTCCCCACCAGCCCCAGGGGTTGTGCTGTCCCCAAAGGCACGAGGAAACAGAGGTTAAGCACTCTCTGGCTCTCCTGAATTTATATTGTACGTGATGCCCAATCCTGACTGAATTTGCCCCCTCCTCTGCTCCCACCAGCCCCACTCCCCAGGACAGCATGAGAGTCCTGGGGCTCCTCAGGCAGCTCCTGCATCTCTCCACTCTCCCTTCCCTCTGCCTCCTGGGTTCCCACTGACTCCCATCACACAGTGCTTGTTTGTGCATATCTGAATTATAGTGCTGTACTTTTGGGGGATTTCCTCTTTGACGGTGTTTCACCTTCTGAGCCTCCATTCATTCCAAACCCAGGGCACGTGGTGAGTCCCTATCCTCTCCTCTCCTCACCCCTCCAAATTCATTTCCAGAGAGTCTGGTATATGCCATCATTCCTGTCATACATGAAGAAACCTGAGGAGAGAATGGGAGCTCATGGACCATCTCCCCTCCCATTGGATATTAAGAAGAGAGCTTTTAAATCCAGAGCGTTTGGTCCAGTGGAACTCAGTGCCACCCTGAACTTAACTCCCAAAATACTGAGAACAAAAGGAGAACAGACTCTTTAAAAGACCAATTCCTTGGACATATTCTTTGCAGCACCTTTGGAGGAAGCGCCCAGCCTTCAGGCACTGGACCTGGAAGATTCCGTTTTATTGAAGAACTGCTATTGGCCATGCCACATCTGGCACAGTGTTGTGCAAGCGTCATATACAAGGGGATCAAGCCTCAAGACAAGTAGTATAAGCCTAGAAAATTACCTATAACCAGGATTACCACAAGAGAAAAAAGCAGACATGGCCTAAGAAGAAGTGAGAAATGGGAAATGCGCAGAGAAGGGAAGGCAGGTTATTCTCGATGAAACAGCGGCCATTGCATCAGTTTCCACAGGGCATCCCTGAGCTCCTGGTTCCTCATGCTGTAGATGAGGGGGTTCACTGCTGGAGGCACCACCGAGTACAAAACAGAAACCATGAGATCTAGAAATATGGAGGACACTGAGGGGGGCTTCAAGTAGACAAACATTACAGTGCTGACAAACAGGGAGACCACGGCCAGGTGAGGGAGGCACGTGGAAAAGGCTTTGTGCTGTCCCTGCTCAGAGGGGATCCTCAGCACGGCCCTGAGGATCTGCACATAGGACACCACAATGAATACAAAACACCCAAAGACTAAACAGGCACTAACCACAAGAAGCCCCACTTCCCTGAGGTAGGCATCTGAGCAGGAGACCTTGAGGATCTGGGGGATTTCACAGAAGAACTGGTCCAGGACATTGCCTTGGCAGAGTGGTAGGGAAAATGTATTGGCAGTGTGCAGGAGAGAGTTGAGAAACCCAGTGCCCCAGGCAGCTGCTGCCATGTGGACACAAGCTCTGCTGCCCAGGAGGGTCCCGTAGTGCAGGGGTTTGCAGATGGCCACGTAGCGGTCATAGGCCACGACAGTGAGAAGAAAATACTCTGCTGAGATCAAGAACAGAAAGAAAAAGACCTGTGCAGCACATCCTGCATAGGAAATGGCCCTGGTGTCCCACAGGGAATTGGCCATGGCTTTAGGGACAGTGGTGGAGACGGAGCCCAGGTCGATGAGGGAGAGGTTGAGGAGGAAGAAGTACATGGGGGTGTGGAGGTGGTGGTCCCAGGCTATGGTGGTGATGATGAGGCCGTTGCCCAGGAGGGCAGCCAGGTAGATGGCCAGGAAGAGCCAGAAGTGCAAGAGCTGCAGCTCCCGCGTGTGTGCAAATGCCAGGAGGAGGAACTCATTCATGCAGCTGCCATTGGTCATCTGCTGCGTCTGGGCATGGAAACTGCCAAAGGAGAAAAAAGAAAAAAATTCAGAGAAGCTTCTTTCAGCAAAATTTCATTCATTCATTGTGAAATACCTAAGGATGCTTTTCTTCCCTTGGGGGGGGGGGGGGGGGGTTGTTACACAGCTCTGAGGCTTCAGCTCTGGTTTGTGCTGGCTGAGTGTGCTGTGCAGAGCCGTGCCCTCTCCCCAGGGGCTCCGGAAGGGTCAGCCCTGCTTTCCAGCAAGGACCCATGGAGGCAGCAACAGCCCAGGGTGTTTGGAGGGAGGCTTCCTGGGGAGGAGTTGCCTGTGCTGCACTAGAGCGGAGGGCAAAAAGCCCAGAAGGACGCTTTCTTCTGCAGAGGAAGGTGGGAGATGAGGTGCAGCAAATGTGTCTCGGTACACTGTGTTTTAGTGTTCAGACACCCCCATCCCACTTGGGAAATGGTCTTGGAAGGGGTCACATTTCCCCATTGCTCTCAGTGCAAACCACCGTCAGTGCTCCCATGTAGGAGGGCTGCTCTGTCCATCAGCCTGGTGCCCAGTTGCTCTGGGCTTGCACCGCTCTCAGCTGCAGGAAGACTGCACCCAGACGTTGCTCTGGAAAAGACACTGGACTGTCCTGGGAGCAGAGGGGTCCTGTTCCAGGTGCAGAGTTCAAAACACCTCTCCTTTCCAGCACAGCTCTGCGGATTATGAGGAAGGGGACAGGGCAAGGATGCTGATTGGCATGGGCAGATCGGGTGCTCTCAGACATCTCCTAGGTCCTACAGGAGAGCTCTGCCCTTCTGGAGGGATGCTCACAGCTCCACAGGACTCCCTGCCCAGCATAATCAGGTGTCTTAAGGTGCTGTCTGCTAAGGGAAGCAGTGCCTCATTGCCCAAGCACTGAGTGCAGTGTCTGGAGCCTGGAAAATGAAGAGAGGGCTTGGGCACCTTGGTCCCATGGAAACAGCTCCAGGGCAGCGCCCTCCAGGTCAGGGCCAGAGCAGGCACTCCCCACCCGCACCCCTTGCCCCACACCACCACCGTTACTGCCAGGGACCCCACGAGCAGGAAGAAGAGCAGCACAAGCAGGGGCAGGAACAAAGAAGAACTCTGTGACTCTCCTCCTAAGGGAAGCAAGGAGAGGAGAGGCAGCCGGGCACTCAGGAAAGCCTTCTCCTTCCCCAGCAGAGCACAGCACCTCCCAGTCAGCAAAAGCGCAGGGCAGTCGCTCTCAGCCCCTTTGCCCTGCAGAGGGAAGCGGCCACGTGTCAGGAGAGATGCCCCTCTGCTGTGCCAGAGCTCTGGCTGCAGAGGAGGCAACACCTGCCCTGGACCACACAGCCTTGAGGGCATTTTGTGTTGGAGTTTCCTAGAGCCCATGTCTCTGCTGCCTGGAGCTATCCCTGCTGGGAACTGTTTCTCTGCCCTCCAGTTTTTCCCTGTCAGGGATCACCGACCCCATCACCCACTCCTGTCTGCTCAGCTCTGACCTGAAGAAACCTCCCAGTTTCAGGCACTCTCTAGAGGTACTCCCCGCTTGCAGGCAGTAAGGAGCAGGTCAGAGAAACCCTGCTGAGGCCAGCAAAGGTGATGCTGGTGCTCTCTGGAGGTAGAGGACTGGATGGACGCAGTTGCCTTGGCTCCTGCCAGACCTACTGATCTCTCAGCGTGGCAGCTCAGGACTCTCAGGCTCCCTCGCCAAACGCAGCAGCGCCTTTTCCCTTTGTCCTGAAACAGCAGGAAACTGGAAGCACGGCCTCAGGAAAGCTCTTTACCTTTAAGGTATCCCTTGCCTTGCTCTTCCTCTGCAAAAGCCCCCTCTGAAATGCCCTGCGCAGCTCTGGCTGCACACCCTGCCTTCACCCCTTCCCCCTTGTCTAACATGAGCCCCTGGGCTGGGAGGCCTCCTGACAGACCCTGGAGGCTATGAACGCTTTCGGAGACCCTTCCCGCAACGGCAGCTGCATTGCCCTGCACCAAGAGACTTCCCGTGTCAAGGGCTGGAAAGGTTTCTTCCTTTGCAGCTCTCCTCTCTCCTCCCACTCCAGCCTGCCTTTAATCTCGCTCTGCCCTACTCCTTTGCCCAGAGCCCTGCTGCGCTTGGCAGAGGAGTTGCTCCTTGGCAGAGCTGTCTCTCTGCACTGCTGCCTGCTTCCCAGGAGCTCCCTCCACCCCAGGAGCCTGTCTCAGCCCCGGAGGAGGGCACCTGCCCAAGACGTCACTTTCTCTGCCCCCCACCCCACTCGGCACTCCCTCCAGGTGTCCCTGGGGCTCTCCAGGAACCTGCTTGGGAAGAGACTGAAGGAATCACCGATGTTGCCTCTCTCACCTCTGCAGAGACGTTTCTTTGCAGCAGTGGCCTTTCTCCTCTCCCAGACACAGTTAGGTCTGAGAATCCCCCTTCTCCTTGGCCCATCATGAGGCAGGACACCTGGACACTGCCAGGGAGGCATCTCCTTTAGCCATGCTGAGGGAAGGCAATCAGCTGAGTCAATGGGGGCAATTTCATGCTGGATTTGTAGTGCTGGGGCTGGAAGGGACCTCAGCTCCCTCCCCTGCCTGCCACAAACCCCCAGGAGGTGGGATTCCTCTTGCTTCAGTCATGGCGCCTGTTACAAATAGGCACCTGCACTCCTTTTCTATGGTCCCATGGTAATCCCCCTGTCACTCCAGAAATATAGATGGTTTCTGCCCCTTTATAGCTTGATGGCAGTAGAGTACACTGTGTACCGGTGTGCATTAGAGCCTTATCATCCTGCGGGTCTCCTGTTCCAGGCCATCGCATCCACACCGTCCAGTAAACCCGGTTGCCCCTTTCAACCACCTGGCTGGAGGCAGGGTCCCCTCTAATCCTGGTCATAGCATTCATAGAATCATAGAATCATAGAATGGTTTGGGTGTGAAGGGACCTTTACTGGTCATCTAAACCCCCCTGCAATGGGCAGGGACTTCTACAACTAGATCGGGTTGCTCAGAGCCCCATCTAGCCTGTCCTTGAATGTTTCCAAGGATGGAGCATCTACCACCTCTCTGGGCAACCCGTTCCAGTGTTTCACTCCCCTCATTGGGAAAAATTTTTCCTTGTGTTCAATCTAAATCTACCCTCCTACAGCAGCCTTCTCTTCTCCAGGCTGAACACCCCCAGCTCTTTCAGCCTTTCCTCATAGCAGAGGTGTTCCATCCCTTGGATCATTTTTGTGGCCCTCTTCTGGACCCGCTCCAACAGGTCCGTGTCCTTCCTCTGTACTGAGGACTCCAGAGCTGGACGCAGTACTCCATGTAGGATCTCACCAGAGCAGAGTAGAGGGGCAGAATCCCCTCCCTCGACCTGCTGGCCACGCTTCTTTTCATGCAGCCCAGGATACAGTTGGCTTTCTGGGCTGTGAGAGCACATTGCCCGCTCATGTCCAGCTTTTCATCTACCAGTGCCCCCAAGTCCTTCTCCTCAGGGCTGCTCTCCATCCCTTCATCCCCCAGCCTGTATTGACACCAGGGGTTGCCCCGACTCAGGTGCAGGACCGTGCACTTGGCCTTGTTGAACCTCACGAGGTTCACATGGGCCCCCTTCTCAAGCTTGTCCAGGTCCCTCTGGATAGCATCCTGTCCCTTGGGAGTGTCACCTGCCCCACTCAGCTTGGTGGCATCTCAAAACTTGCACTCAGTTGCACTATTCATGTCCTTGATAAAGATATTCAACAGTACTGGTCCCAGCATGGACCCCTGAGGGACACCACTTGTGTGTTGGGTATCTCCAGGGGTGGTCTCCACTCTAAGGTGGGCTTTGACTAGATGATCTCCAGCACCTACAACCTCTCTTCTTCCTCTTGGATTTGACCTTGAAGCTATTGCAGGATTTCTGATGTCTCCACTGGAGTGGTTGTCTTCTCAGTCAACACCCAAGGTTGAGCTTGAGACCTTCTACAGACCTAATGGCCACCCGGCACCACCTGAGGAGGACAAGCCTTGAGCCCACCCAAGCTCAGGTGAAGGCCTGGGCAGAGGCTTCCCTCCAAGGAAGGCTGGATGAGGTGAGGGGGAGTCTCAGCCAAGGCCTGAAGGCGCTGGGAGAGGTGGGGCTGGCCCACAGCAAGGTTTAGGTCAAGAAGCGGGGCTGCAACTGGGGCCAGAGGACACATGGGGCATGGCATAGTGGAGGGAAGGGAGGGAGGGCTATGGACAATGGACGCATTTAGGGGTGCCAAGGTTGCACTTAGGGGTCCATGGGGGCCCTTAGGGATCTGGGGGGCAGTTAGGGGTCTGTACAGGGATGAGACCCAGTCTATAAGGTTAAAGAGATCCAGTTTGTACAGGGACAGGGCCCAGTCTCTACTGGGATGGGGCCAGGGGATCCATTTTGTACTAGGATGTGCCCAGTCTGTAATGGAAAAGGAAAAAAGGATGCAGTTTGTCCTGGGACAGGGCCTAGTGTGAGCTGGTCAATGTTAAAGGGATCGAGTTTGTACTGGGATGAGGCCCAGTCTGTGCTGGGAAGGGGACCAAGGGCTCCAGTTTATACTGGGACAGGGCAAAGTCTGTGCTGGGAGGCGTTAAATGGATCCAGTTTGTACTGGAAGGGGGCTCAGTCTGTACTGGGAGGGGTTAAAAGGAACCAGTTTGTACTGGAACAGGGCCCAGTCTGTACTGGCAAGTATTAAATGTGTCCAGTCTGCACTGGAAAAGGCCCCATTCTGTACTGGGAGGTGTTTGAAGGATCCACTTTGTACTGGGAGGGGGCCCAGTCTGTACTGGGAGAGGTAAAGGGATCAGGTTTGTACTGGGACGGGGCCCAGTCTGTACTGGGAGGGGGTCAGGGGATGCAGTTTATAATGTGACAGGGCCCAGTCTGTACTGGGAGGGGTTAAAGGGAACCATTTTGGACTCGGATGGGGTCCATTCTGTACTATGAGGGGTTAACAGGATCCAGTTTATAATGTGACAGGGCCCAGTCTGTACTGGGAGTGGTTAAATGGACGCAGTTTCTGCTTGGAGGGGGGTCAGTCTGTACTGAGAGGGGTTAAAGGGTTCCAGTTTGTACTGGGACTGGTCCCAGTCCAAACTGGAAGGAGTTCAGAAAAAGAAATCTAGGTAATAGCTGAAAAAGTCTTCATTTCCAGCTTTTCATGACTTTTTAAGAAATTTTGCTGATCCCTGAGGGATGCTGCTAGTATCTGGCTCCTCGGAGGACTTTGTACCACTGACAGGTTTGTTCCTGATCATCCAGCCAACTTCCCACCCACCGCATCATCCACTTCTTCAGTCCAGATGTCAACAATCCGCTCTAGGGAGACCACGGGAAACCACATGCAAAGAGTTGCAAAAGTCTAGGTACACAGCATGCCCTTCTTTCCCCTCCCACATGGGTTCAGCAATCCTTTTCTTGTCCTTCAAGTGATGGAGATAGCTGCAAGAGCATTTGCCCTGCCACCTTCCCAGGGACTGAGGTGAAGCTGACCAACCTGTAACACTCCCAATCCTCCTTCTTGCCCTTCTTGAGGATGCGTTTGATAATTGCCTTTTCTGAGGACCTTGCAGCCTCCCTGATCTCTCTGCCCCTTCCAAGATGTTTGCGAGAGGTCTCCTGATGACACTGGCCAGCTCCACCGGCCAGCTCCACCGGCACCTCTCTGCTCCTTCCCACACCAAAAGCCTTCTTCATATCCCACCCTTCCAGGGGAGTGCCCAGGACACAGCACACGCCAGTCCAGGTCCTCTGGCCTAGCTCAGAAGAGAGCCAGAAGTGATTTCTTCCTGCAGGCCCACAGCTCCAATGGGGTCTCTGTGCAGCTCACAGCTTCCCTGAGCATTTTTCTCAGTGTCCCCCAACCTTTCTAGTCCACAGGCTGTAGATGAAGGGATTGAACAGGGATGTGAGGATGGTGGAGAAAAAGGGTTTTGTCAAACTGTCTCAGGAGGGCTGTTCTGGGCATCACACCCCCAAGGATGAGGGTGTCATAGAAAAGAGTGGCACTAGTGAGGTGGGAGGAGCAGGTGGAGAAGGCTTTCTGCCTGCCCACGCTGGATGGGAGAGCTGCCCCAGGGAGGCATCTCTGATGCACACAGGATGACCATGTGAACAGGAAGGGGAGGATGGGATCTAAAAAGCAGGTTATGACAGCAAAGAGCACGAGGGTCACAGTGTCATTGCGTGAGAGCTCCAGCAATGGGGTGAAGTCACAGAAGAAGTAGTCCACTCCACTGGGGCCACACAACTGTATCTGGGACACGACTGAAATTATGACTGTAGATGACAGAAATGCCCCTAGTGAAGGGGCAGCTGCCCTCTGGAGACAGACCTGCCGGTTCATGAGTCTTGTAGAGAGCAGGCCGTGGCACACAGCCCAGTACTGATCCTAGGGTGTGATCACGGGTAGTAAAAACTCAGTACATGCAAAAGGTGCAGGAAACAATACTAGCACCGTGATGAGCAGAGATGGTGCTGTCCCCAGTCACACAGCTGGCCATCAGCTGGGGCAGGGTGGTGGGTCTGTAGAAGATCTCCAGGGAAGACAAATGGCCCAAGAAGAAGCCCATGGGGGTGTGCGTATGCTGGTTTGCCACCACGTGCATGATGATGAGGGTTTTCTCAAGCACAAACACTATGCAGGTCATGAGAGAGAGAGGGAAGAGATTTGCCTAAGGGCTGGGAACGTTCCCCATTCCGTAGGTATGGGGGACTGCATGATGGCCCCATCGCCGTTTCTCCACCTATGAGGAAGAATATTTGGTTCAGTTTTAGTTTAGTTTTATCCTTGGACTGCCTGGCAAGGGTCATCTCTAGGGAAGCTGTGGGTTTCCTAAAGTCTATTTCTAAATTCCTCCCTCTCAAGTGAGCCTCTGCATCTGCCTCTCCTCTCTGCTTCTACTAACTATGGAGCTTCCTCAGGAGTTTCCTCTTCACCCAAGCTGGTCTCATCAGCTATGGACTCACCACTGCTCTTTGTGGGCAATTCTGGCTTTAAAGACCATCTGTACTGAGTTGTGCTGCCCCTCACTGCTGCCCATGGGATCCCCCACTGAAAGCCCCCTGAACAGGCCAAAGTCTTCCCCTCTGAGGTCTGACACCTGCACTCTGCTCCTCTCCTTCCTCAGGCTGCTCAAGAGCTGCACCCCGCTATTTCATGGTCACTACAGCCAAGGATGACACTGGTTTTCACGTCCCTCACCAGCTCTTCATGGTTTGCAAGGACCTGAGCCAGGTGAGCATCGTCTATGTTGGCCCAGCTGGTGGCTTTCCTAAGAAATTGCTCCAACATCCTCCAGAAACCTATTGGTCTGTTTTCACAGTGCTGTCTTCCCCCTCCAATGAACGCCAGGGTCATTACAGTCCCCAGAAAGAGCCCCAGGTCACTGATCTGGAGACTTCCTTGAGTTGCTTAAGTAAGAGCTTGTCCACCTCCTCCCCTTGATTGCAGGTTCTTCATTTCCTGCCACGATGTTGCCCAAACTGGCCTCTCCTCCGATCCTCACCCACAAGGGCTCACCCAACCTGTTGACCTCCAGATTCATTGGACTCTTAGAAGAGTGTATCATCAAGAGGGTGAGTAAAGGATGGGGGAGAGGAGAACCAGAAGATGTTGAGAACGTAGTCCCGCAGGTGGAGACCCCAGTGCAACGTGCTTCCAATTCATGCAGTGCCTTGCACCTACCGGATAGAGATGGGACAGAGCTGGCCTCACTGCAGGGGTGGGGATCAGTCACTTCCACACAAGCACCAAAGGAATCGGAGATGCCGCCTGGGGTGACTGTCACGCACCCACTCTGAGGGGACGTGGCTTTCCTGCAGGTCCTGTGCTGTCCCCACCAGCCACAGGCAGTTTTGGTGGAGAGCCTTGGCGTCTCACAGAGCCCTACAGGCCTGTATTTGGCCATTCAGTGAGCAGCTGCCCTCCATTAGGTCGGGCTCCGTGGGGATGTGTGAGACAACTCTTGTTACAGCCAGTGCACAGGTCGTCAATACAGGTAAAGACGGGAGAAAGAGAGTGACTTCACTCTCCCTCGGGCACAGAACTCCATGTGGTCAGCTGAACACCTCTATGGGCGGCCCTGAACAGCGTGAGTAGGGAGAGGTGGCGATGTCCTAAATGTGGGCATCTGCCGTCATTTCAGCTGGCATCCTCACCAGGCCGCAGGATGATGCCCCCAGATGTTTCCCAGTCTCTCAGTACTGCTCCATTACCGTGGACTACATCTGGCACCTCAAATGTCACCAGGGGCTTGTGTGTCAACTCCTGGTCTCCATCTCTGACAGTGAGACCACAGAAAAGGAGTGCAGGTGCCTATTTGTAACAGGCGCCATGACTGAAGCAAGAGGAATCCCACCTCCTGGGGGTTTGTGGCAGGCAGGGGAGGGAGCTGAGGTCCCTTCCAGCCCCAGCACTACAAATCCAGCATGAGATGCCTCCACTGACTCAGATGATTGCCTTCCCTCAGCATGGCTAAAGGAGATGCCTCCCTGGCAGTGTCCAGGTGTCCTGCCTCATGATGGGCCAAGGCAGGGCGATTCTCAGACCTAACTGTGTCTGGGAGAGCAGAAAGGACATTGCTGCAACCAGGTTCCTGGAGAGCCCCAGGGACACCTGGAGGGAGCGCCGAGTGGGGTGGGGGGCAGAGAAAGTGACGTCTTGGGCAGGTGCCCTCCTCCGGGGCTGAGACAGGCTCCTGGGGTGGAGGGAGCTCCTGGCAAGCAGGCAGCAGTGCAGAGAGACAGCTCTGCCAAGGAGCAACTCCTCTGCCAAGCGCAGCAGGGCTCTGGGCAAAGGAGTAGGGCAGAGCGAGATTAAAGGCAGGCTGGAGTGGGAGGAGAGAGGAGAGCTGCAAGGGAAGAAACCTTTCCAGCCCTTGACACGGGAAGTCTCTTGGTGCAGGGCAATGCAGCTGCCGTTGCGGGAAGGGTCTCCGAAAGCGTTCATAGCCTCCAGCCTCCAGGGTCTGTCAGGAGGCCTCCCAGCCGAGGGGCTCATGTTAGACAAGGGGGAAGGGGTGAAGGCAGGGTGTGCAGCCAGAGCTGCGCAGGGCATTTCAGAGGGGACTTTTGCAGAGGAAGAGCAAGGCAGGGGATACCTTAAAGCTAAAGAGCTTTCCTGAGGCCGTGCTTCCAGTTTCCTGCTGTTTCAGGACAAAGGGAAAAGGCGCTGCTGCGTTTGGCGAGGGAGCCTGAGAGTCCTGAGCTGCCACGCTGAGAGATCAGTAGGTCTGGTAGGAGCCAAGGCAACTGCGTCCATCCAGTCCTCTACCTCCAGAGAGCACCAGCATCACCTTTGCTGGCCTCAGCAGGGTTTCTCTGACCTGCTCCTTACTGCCTGCAAGCGGGGAGTACCTCTAGAGAGTGCCTGAAACTGGGAGGTTTCTTCAGGTCAGAGCTGAGCAGACAGGAGTGGGTGATGGGGTCTGTGATCCCTGACAGGGAAAAACTGGAGGGCAGAGAAACAGTTCCCAGCAGGGATAGCTCCAGGCAGCAGAGACATGGGCAGAGAGCTCTAGGAAACTCCAACACAAAATGCCCTCAAGGCTGTGTGGTCCAGGGCAGGAGTTGCCTCCTCTGCAGCCAGAGCTCTGGCACAGCAGAGGGGCATCTCTCCTGACACGTGGCCGCTTCCCTCTGCAGGGCAAAGGGGCTGAGAGCGACTGCCCTGGGCTTTTGCTAAGTGGGAGGTGCTGTGCTCTGCTGGGTAAGGAGAAGGCTTTCCTGAGTGCCTGGCCGCCTCTCCTCTCCTTGCTTCCCTTAGGAGGAGAGTCACAGAGTTCTTCTTTGTTCCTGCCCCTGCTTGTGCTGCTCTTCTTCCTGCTCGTGGGGTCCCTGGCAGTAACGGTGGTGGTGTGGGGCAAGGGGTGGGGGTGGGGAGTGCCTGCTCTGGCCCTGACCTGGAGGGCGCTGCCCTGGACATGTTTCCATGGGACCAAGGTGCCCAAGCCCTCTCTTCATTTTCCAGGCTCCAGACACTGCACTCAGTGCTTGGGCAATGAGGCACTGCTTCCCTTAGCAGACAGCACCGTAAGACACCTGATTATGCTGGGCAGGGAGTCCTGCGGGGCTGTGAGCATCCCTCCAGAAGGGCAGAGCTCTCCTGCAGGACCTAGGAGATGTCTGAGAGCACCCGATCTGCCCATGCCAATCAGCATCCTTGCCCTGTGCTCTTCTTCATACTCCGCAGAGCTGTGCTGGAAAGGAGAGGTGTTTTGAACTCTGCACCTGGAACAGGACCCCTCTGCTCCCAGGACAGTCCAGTGTCTTTTCCAGAGCAACCTCTGGGTGCAGTCGTCCTGCAGCTGAGAGCGGTGCAAGCCCAGAGCAGCTGGGCACCAGGCTGATGGACAGAGCAGCTCTCCTGCATGGGAGCACTGACGCAGGTTTGCACTGAGAGCAATGGGGCAATGGGGGAATGTGACCCCTTCCAAGACCATTTCCCAAGTGGGATGGGGGTGTCTGCATACTAAAACACAGTGTACCGACACACGTTTCCTGCACCTCATCTCCCAGCTTCCTCTGCAGAAGAAAGTGTCCTTCTGGGCTTTTTGCCCTCCGCTCTAGTGCAGCAGAGGGAACTCCTCCCCAGGAAGCCTCCCTCCAAACACCCTGGGCTGTTGCTGCCTCCATGGGTCCTTGCTGGAAAGCAGGGCTGACCCTTCCGGAGCCCCTGGGGAGAGGGCACGCCTCTGCACAGCACACTCAGCCAGCACAAACCAGAGCTGAAGCCTCGGAGCTGCATAACCATCCCTCGGGAAAGAAAAACACCCTTAGGTATTGCACAATGTATGAATGAAATTTTGCTCAGAGAAGCTTCTCTGAATTTTTCTCTTTTCTCTCCTTTGGCAGTTTCCATGCCCAGAAGCAGCAGATGTCCAATAGCAGCTCCACGAACGAGTTCCTCCTCCTGGCATTTGCACACACGCAGGAGCTGCAGCTCCTGATCTTCTGGCTCTTCCTAGGCATCTACCTGGCTGCCCTCCTGGGCAACGGCCTCATCATCACTGCCATAGCCTGCGACCACTGCCTCCACACCCCCATGTACTTGTTCCTCCTCAGCCTCTCCCTCCTCGACCTGGCCTCCATCTCCACCACTCTCCCCAAGTCCATGGCCAATGCCCTGCGGGACACCAGGGCCATCTCCTACTTGGGATGTGCTGCACAAGTCTTTTTTTTCTTTTTCTGTGTTACAGCAGACTTTTGTCTTCTCACAATCATGTCTTATGACCGCTACATGGCCATCTGCAAACCCCTGCACTACGGGACCCTGCTGGGCAGCAGAGCTTGTGTCCACATGGCAGCAGCTGCCTGGGGCACTGGGTTTCTCAACTCTCTCCTGCACACTGCCGATACATTTTCCTTACCCCTCTGCCAAGGCAATGTCCTGGACCACTTCTTCTGTGAAATCCCCCAGATCCTCAAGCTCTCCTGCTCAGATGCCGACCTCAGGGAAGTGGGGCTAATTGTGCTTAGTGCCTGTTTAGCCTTTGGGTGTTTTGTTTTCCTTGTGGTGTCCTATGTGCAGATCTTCAGGGCTGTGCTGAGGATCCCCTCTGAGCAGGGACGCCACAAAGCCTTTTCCATGTGCCTCCCTCACCTGGCCGTGGTCTCCCTGTTTGTCAGCACCTCATTTTTTGCCTACCTGAAGCCCCCCTCCATCTCATCCCCATCCCTGGATCTGGTGGTGGCAGTGCTCTACTCTGTGGTGCCTCCAGCAGTGAACCCCATCATATACAGCCTGAGGAACAAGGAGCTGAAGGATGCCCTATGGAAACTGAGTCAACGGACACTGTTTCACCGACAATAACCTGCCTTCCCTTCTCTTCACTTTTCCCAGAGTTTAGCATCTTAGACCCTGCGTCTGCTTTATTCGCTTGTGATAATCCTGCTCATAGATTATTTGCTGGGCTTATGCTAGTTGTCATGAGGTTTCATCCTGTTGTCTCTGACTCTTGCACAGCACTGTGTGATATGTGGCATGCCCAATAGCAGCTCTTCAATAAAACAGAATCTGCCAGGTCCAGAGACTGAAAGTTGGGCTCTTCCTCCAAAGGTATTTCCAAGAAAATGTCCAAGGAATTGGTGATTTAAAGAGTCTGTTCTCCTTGTGTTCTCAATGTTTTCAGAGTTAAGCTCATGGTACTGTTCAGTTCCACTGAAGAAAATGCCCTTGATTTAAGAGCTCTCTTGGTGTCCAGTGGCAGGGCAGATGGCCCATGTGCTCCCCATTATCTCCTCAGGTTTCTTCATGTATGACAGGACTGATGGCATATGCCAGACTCCCTGGAAATGAATTTGGAGGGGTGAGGAGAGGAGAGGATGGGGACTCCCCATGTGCCCTGGGGTTGGAATGAATGGAGGCTCAGAAGGTGAAACACCCTCAGAGGTGAAGTCCCCCAAAAGCAAAGCACTAAATCAACGTATCCACGAACAAGGACTCTGCAGTGCCACGGGAGTCAGTGGGGACCCAGCAGGAACAGGGAGGGGAGCCTGGAGAGATGCAGGAGCTGCCTGAGGAGGCCCAGGGCCAGGACTGTCATGTTGTCCTTGGGTGTGGGGCTGGTGGGAGCTGAGGAGGGGGCAAACGCAATCAGCATTGGGCATCACCTACAATATGAATTCAGGAAAGCCAGAGAGTGCCTAGCCTCTGTTTCCTCATGCCCTTGAGGTCAGCACCAGCCCTGGGGCTGATGTGGAGCCTGAAGCCCCCCTCTCTGCCCCCCAGCAGCTGCTGTGCCCTTCAGAGGGACTGGGGCTGTGGGGTGAGTGCCCAGAGCTCTGCAGCACCCTGCGGTGGGCACTGCCATGGGACCAGCCCAGACTGGGCTGCTCTGCTGGGCTGGGCTGGGCAGAGGGCAGGGGAGGGGGGGACAGCTGGGGAGGGACTGAGCTGGACTGGGCTGGGAAGTGCCCGGGAGAGGAAAGCAGCAGTGTAGAGCTAAGCTGTGTGAGTGTGCAGGGTGGCAGCACCGAGCAGGGTGCTGCCAGTGCAGAGTCAGGCATCATGGTGAAGGAAGCATGGCACCGAAGGTGCAGAAGAGAGGGGCCAGGTCTGTGCCATGTTCCCTGGACATCCTGGGGAAGCTGCCCTGGGAAAACTGTCCTGCATCAGTCCCACACACAGCTATTTCTATGTCTGACCGTATACCCCAGCCCTGAGCAGGGACCTTTGCAGGATGGTCACCCCCATCTTCCTCTAGGGCTCAGTGATAAGCCTCTCTGTCAGAGTCATTCTTGTGCTGGGAAGCCCCATACTGGATGCAGCAATCCTGATGTGGGGAGGAAATCCGAGGGATTTCGCAAAAACCAAGCTCTCTCAGCCTCTTCATGTCCTTAATGTGCTCCAGGCCCCAACCAGTCTCTCCCAGGCGCAGGACCTGGCCTTTGTCCTTCTTCTGTTTCATGAAGGTCCCAACAGGACAGTCCTCCCACCTCTCTGGTTTCCCCTGAAAGGCATCCCTAAGGCACAGGAATGGTCCTCCCAAGTTGAAAAATGAAGTTGAAAAAAGTGGTGAGGGTTCCCTCCTCTGGGTCATGGATACGGGTGTTAAACTGCACAGGGCTCAGCAGAGTCCCCTGTGCCACCTCACCAAACCCCACTACGTCCCCTGGCCTCCAGGTAGAGTCTGGCCCCTTCACCACTGCTCTCAGCCTCGTCATCCAAGCGGTGTTTTGCCCATCTGTTTGTCTGTCCATCCAGACTGTGATGGCCTAACTTGGGTACAAGAACATTGAGGGAGACCTTGCAAAAGGCTTGCTGAAGTGGAGGTAAATGACATCACCTGTTGTCCCCTCATGCACAAACGAAGCTACTTCATCATGAAGGCAACCAGGCTGGCGAGGCATGATTTACCCTTGGGAAGTCCACGACGATGCTCTTCTCTTTTGGGCGCCCAGGAATGTCACCCAAAAGCACTCATTCAATGGTTTACTCCTCACCAAAGTGAGCTTCTACAGCCTGGGGTTCCCTGGGTTGCACTTTTGGCCTCTTTCAAAGACGGGTGCACCATTTGCTTGTCCTCACTCACAAGAGACCTCTACCAATCCCATGACCTTTCAAAAGGCACATTTGAAAGAAATATTGATCTTCACCTGTAACTTCAGCATCACTCCTCTGCCTGTTATATGGTGTATTTAGTTTCTCTAATCTTTCAAACAGTTTCACCTGTCCTCATACAATGACCATTTCTAATGCCATCTTTGCAGATGCAGACTCTCTAGACAAAGGCCAGTTCCATTAGTCTCTAATTTTCCCCTCCCATTATTCTTTGTTCATTCAGATACCTCTCACCTACCCAGCTGCTGCTTTGAGCTTCACAGAGTTCAAAGCTTGCCTGTCTTTCAATAGTCTCATTGTCTCTTTAGCCGACACTTTAGTTGTTTTTATATCTATCTTTTTGTACCTCTCTATCTAAAACATTTCTCATAAGATTATCCCTTGTAGAAAGGCAGCCTCCTTAGAGACAGCTTGTACTTAGCCTGTGGTTACAGAGTGTGTTTTATTGTTTATGAAAACTGACCATGCTTTGCTTTGCTTGCAAATAGGAAAAATCCTTATGTGGCCTGCGTGCAGCCAGTTGTGATGGATGCACTCGACCTCTTAACCAAACTAGCAGTAGTTTGGTACAGGCTTCAGAAGAGGTAAAGGCGTGAGCCGTAGCCAGGCCATGAACTCTAGTTTCTGTCTGTTCTCTGAAAACCCACAAAGGAGCCGAGTGGTACATGATGTGTATGAGCTTGGAACACCAATCATGCGACTGACACGGGAATAGTGGGTGGCTATTCCAAGACTCAGTTATCAAGGAACAAAGAAACTGGGGGGTACAAGGAGCCTCCTGCATACCTTTCCTATTGCATGTAATTCGAGTGCAAGCCAACCACTTTATCCTATAAATACGACAGCCTCAGTGAGCTGCCTTTGAGCTCTCCCTGCTAGGCAGCGTGGGTGCCTGGCAGTGATCTCCCCTTGAGCTGGGACACCTCTCAAGGTTGCTCCTCGAGGCAGAGAGACCTTTTACCAACAACAGATCTTTGGTAAGAGACTGATATCGTGCATAACCTTGTAGCACGGTAACTTTGATTTTGTCTTGGCAACTTTGATTGCATGCTGAATTGACAAATTTTGCCTATATAAGCTCTTAGACATAAATCGTTGTCCAAGTCCGAGACTAAGATTGGACTTAGCCGCACCTAAGCTCCATCAGCAGTTTAGAAAGCAAGGAGGTCTACTCTGAACCTCGTGACTCAACGGGAGGGTCCTCCTTACCCTTTTGTATACCTGGTCTCTCTGTGAAGCATTTGAACTCGAGTGTAACTCAATTTTCCTTTGTATGTTTCTTCCATGCAGTAATTAGTAGAGTAAACCTTGTCATCAAACTTATTGAACCTTGAGCAACCACTCTTAAACTTTGTTGAATTCCATCGAATTCATTGAACTCTGTCAAAATTATTATTCTACCTGAATAAAACTTATGCCATAGGAGCCAGTGGGGTTCCCATTTTGAAAGGAGGATGGAGAAACCGGAGAAGGTCCAGAGGAGGTCTGTCATGATGGGCTTTGGGGCCTAAAGCACATGAGCTGTGTGGAGAGGTGGAGGCACCTGGGCCTCTTTAGTCTGCTGAAGGAGAGGCACAGGGCAGTCTAAAAGCAGGTGACACCTACCTGGAGAGGTGGTGGAGCCAAACTCTTCTGTGGTGTCAGATGGTGTGGCAGAGGCAACAGCCACCAAGTTCCTCCCGGGAGCTTCACACTGGACCTTAGGAAACACTGACAAGGCAGGTGGTGCTGCCCTGCAGCAGGACACCCAGGGAGCATCTTTATTTCCATGTTTGGAGGTTTTTCAGGTTTCAGCTCCACAAAGCCACAGCCAGCTTGACCCTGGGGTTGGTGATACCCCACCCTTTGGTGGGAAGCCACCATTGCAGACATGGAGACAAGGCACCTGGCCAGCTCCTTGAAACCAGGAATCGGTATGCCATGCCACCTGGGATTCCTGGGAACAGCTACGCTTTTGTCCACAGAAGCGTGATTCCTCTTCATGTGTCCTGGCCAATCTCCTGACCCATGCGGTGCCTTAGGCTCTGAAGAGAATCAAAACCAACTTGATGACTAGGTTAGTTTCATTTTACATGCTGAAACGCAGGGCAGACGCAGGGAGCTCAGAGCTTCCAGGCTCCCTGCTGCACTGTTAGGACTTCAGAGACTGGAAAGGCAAGTAACGGTGTCGTGGCGGTGTGCTCCACATCAAGGTTGTGCCTTCCTTTGTGCCTTTTCACTAACCTGGGATCTGTCCCTTGGATGCCTTTGGCTAAAACCAAAACAACTCCCCTATTCCACCTCCCCGTCCTGATGGAAACTGTGAGAAACAGATGGAGCAGAGATGATTTAAGGGCAATTCTGCCTAAGAGCTGTAAGCATTAAATAATAACAAAGAGTTAGCAGCGAGAGAAAAAGCATTGTTCTAAGACTTGCATGCCAGAGGCTAATCACGGAGAACTTGTAGCTATTTTGTCAAGTAAAGATGAAATGGAAGAGCTTCAGTTCATCATCAAGAATACGAAGGAGTTCCCTTACAGCACTGTCCTGTTACTGCTGTTAGGGACAGTACCACTAATTCCAAAACATCCTTGAGAGCTTCTTTATTTTTCCTCGTCTCCAAAGCTCAGGCTGCTCAGACCTGGGAAGTACTCCCTCAAATCTCTGCAAACCCAGTCTCTCCAACCTCCTCTCATCCACACTCTTTTACCCCAGAACACCTTTCCCCATCATGTCAGCACACTGCCTGGTCTCTATTTTTTATCTGGGTGAAGCCAGGGTACTGCCTTGGTAAGCCTTCCCTACAGAAGTCGTCTCTCCCTGCTGATCCCACTTGTGTCACCTGGTGCTAGGTACAGCTCCATTTTCCTTCTGCAGAGCTCCATGGCATGGACAGTTTTCCTGTTTCTTCCATGAGAAAAGGTGACAAGCAGGAGAGACTCCGTGCCAGGAAGTCCCAGCCTTGGGTGTTGCTCACCTGGTTCTTACTGGCATCTCTGTTGGCATATCTGGTACTTTTCTGTGGCTACTCTTTCTGCACAGAAGATCTTAAAAAGACAAAGATTTCATAACGGATGGTCGTAAAAGCCCTGTTATAGACAACAAAGTTTGCCATGGGCTCTGGAGGGAGCCAGGAAGATAGTTAACAAGCGCCAGGAAGATCCAGGAAGCTTAAGGCCACTTCTGAAGAGTGAGTGGCTGTAAGCAACACTGACCGGCTGTGCGTAGGTCTCAGAGAGAGGGTGGAGGGATGTCAGTGAGAAACAAGGAGGTGGCTGATGGCTTTAGCGAATCCTTAAGCATATCTAAGCCCAGAAATGGAAAGCGGTTGATGTGTGTGGATGGGGAAGAGGAGGAGGTTTGTCCTGGGAAGATGTCAGCAGGGAAGACCCCTCTTCTGCAAATCAGGGATGACAGACATTTCCATGTGGTGTGCATCCCCTAGGAGAAAGGGAATGCCCGCTGCTGAGGATGGCTGTGCTCAGTCATGCACCGTGAGCTGACCATGCTCCCTTTACCTCCTTCACTTCCCACACTTGGATGGAGCTCAGGAAACATCGATGAGCGTGGAGGATGCACAGACCTCCTGGGCTGAGGTCCTGTCACTGCAGGGGAAGAGGGAAGGGTTTGTGAGACACATGGTAGTGCAGGGAGAGAGCAGAGCATGTAGGATTCAAGCGAGTCTGGGGCTAGGACTTCTTGGGTGCTAGAGGAACGTGAACAGGCCTTTGAAAGAAGCCAGATGGGTTGTGGGGAACTCAGAGACATTGGCAAATCCTCAGAAAACTACACCTTTGTGTTTGAAGAACAGTGAGGACACAGAGTTATCAGTGAACCTTGGGATATCATGGGGTCAGAGTGAGCTGGGGAAGCAGGGGTGGTGGTTAAAATCTGCAGAGAAACGGGCACAGACAGAGGACAGTGTAGGACAGCCTGTGGTGGGGAAAGCCAAGGGCTTTGGTAGGGCTGGGACCCAGAACTGAGGTCTTTGTTCTCTTGGCTAGGGCTGCTGACTCTTGGGCTGAGGCCCACGTGAGGACACCAGTTCCTTGCAGCCCCCGTACTTTGTTGCCTCCTCACCCCTGACAGAGCCTGGGAGGTGTCTTAGCACTGACCTGCACTCGGCATCACAAACCCTCCCATCTCTCTGCCCCTAGCAAGAGCCCTGAGACACCCATGAAGGAAAGGATCCCCATTCCTAGGGTCCTGGGGTCAGGGCTTGGCCATCCTCCTTAATGAAACATGCCAAGGGCTTTCACAGCCCCCTCCACTTGGTTTTCTGCATGTGTCACTCTCACTGGTTACCATGCTGTCACGCACAAGGGTTGCAGGCTGTGAGGAGGGTCCAGTCTGAACATGATGTCATTCACAATTGAACCTGGAACCTAGGATGTTTCAGGCCTAAGAGGCAATAGCACACCACGAGGAGAGGCTGGCTCTGGGGATGCCATGCTTGGGGCTAACCCACATGCAGAGAGGGAATTCATGACTGCAAGAGTCGCGGGAGCTATCATCAGAGACAACAGAATCACCGAACCATTCAGGTTGGATGGGACCTTGGGAGGTCTTTAGACTAACCTCGTGCTCACATTGGGATGAACAATGAATTCCCATTAACTTCCTAAGGGCTTCTGTCCAAGAGTGTCCTGAAAATGACTAAGATCTTTGGTGGACTCCTAGAGACCCTCTGAGGAAGCTGAGGGTGCCTTTTGCTGCCAGGTAAGGATGGCTACAGGATTCCTTGACTCCAACAAGCTGCTACTAACCTCGAGCATCTTCTAACGAGCACTGGCCACTGTCCTTGATCAAAAGGTGCAGTCTTGAGAGGCTGCTAAAGTTTTTCCAAACCTTGGACTATTATCCCGTGCTGCTCTTCCCTGTAGGCACCAATGACACAGCCAAACCTGCAAAGGATTGAGTGTGACTGTATGGCTCTGGGGGTGATGGGCATGGTGGCACGGGCAGTGTTCTCCTCAGTCCTGCTGGGGAGGGGGAGAGGCTTGAGGACTGGACAGATCCTGTGGGTCAGCAATTGGTTGCACAGCTAGTACCAGCAACAGGGGTTTAGTTTCTATGACCAGGAGACCCTCTCTGAGGACCACTGACTGCTGTCAGTGGTGTCTACGCTGCTCCTGAGGGTGTTCGGCAGAGATGAAGCTGATCTCCAGCAAGAACAAGGTGCTGCTGACAGGCACACTGTGAACATTGCTGCTCTGTTCCTTGCCTGTACCATCAAGGGGGTGAGTAAAGGGTGGCGGAGAGGAAAACCAGCAGCTTGAGAGTGTAGGCAGACGAGTGGAGACCCCAGTGCGATGTGCTTCCTATTCCTGCACTGTCCTACATCTACTGGCTAGAGCAGGGACAGACCTTGCTGCAGGGCAGTGGTGGCAATCGGTGGCTTGCACGAAGGCAGTGCTGTCTGGGCTGTGTGTCACACACACGCTTTGAAGGGGGGCAGCTTTCCTGTGCAGGACCAGTGCTGTCCCTGCCAGCTGCATGTAGCTGTCTGTGAAAGCCTTGGCACCTCACATAACACTACAGGCCTTTCTTTGGCCATTAAGTTGAGTAACCGTCCTGAAATCTGTTAGGCAATGTGGGGATGAAACGAGACAACTCTCATGATAGTCAGGAGAGCTCTAGGAAGTACAGCTGATGGAGATCAGAGAGAGAGAGACTGAGCTCTCCCTGTGGTCCATGAGTCCATTTGATCAGCTGAATCCCTGTGCAGGCTGTCCAGAAAATAACAAATAGAGAAAGATTCTCTTGTCCTAAACGTGTGCATCTGCTGTCATCTCAGTTGTTCAAAGGAAATCATCCTCCTGCTCAGAAATGATGCCTCAGATACCACCTTCTCAGAGCAGATACATTAGAACATGTAGTTACCTCCATGTCTCTTGGACCAGCTCTGGCACCTCAAATGTCACCAGGTGTTTGCATCTGAACACCTCACTCCTGGCCTCCATCTCCAGTAATTATCACGGGAGCTGAGACAAGTGGCTCCCAAGCAGCAGGTGCCTGTTTTGTGCCCATCTGAACTAAGGCAAGGGGAACCCCATCACCTGTGCGTTTGTGGCAGGCATGGGAGGGAGCTGCGTCCCCTTCTAGCCCCAGGACTACAGACCCAGAATGAGATGCCTCAACTGACTGAGCTGAATCCCTTCCATCAGCAGGAGGGATAAAATAGATTACACCCTGTCCTTGTCTGTGTGTCCTGCCTAATGCTGAGACAAGAAAATAGGATTCTGAAGCCTCATTGTTCTTCTGATACATGAAATGACAGTGCTGGAAAGAAGTGTCTCTCCCCAGCTGAGAGGGGGAACATGAGTGATTCCTTCAGCCTGTTTCACAGCAGGTTCCCCTGGAGCCCCAGGGACACCTGGAGGGAGCCCAGAGGGGCAGAGAAAGCGCTGCCTTGGGCTGGGCCTCTGCTGCTGAGCTGGGCTGGGCTCCTGGGATGGAGGGAGCTGCTGGCAAGTGGGCAGCCCTGCAGAGAGACAGCTCTGCCCAGGAGCAGCTCCTCTGCAAAGCACAGCAGGGCTGAGGGCACTGCCTGCAGGCACCGAGGGGAGAGGAGCCAGGCAGAGAGAGGTGTTAAAGGCAGTCAGCACTGTGAGAGCTCATTAGGAGTGAAATCTTCACAGCCCTTGACACGGTAAGTCTCTGGCTGTAGGAATCTCCTAAAGCTGGTACCTCCCACAGTTGACAGGATCTGTCAGGTTGACTTACAGTATCCCTGTTGTAGAGGAGAAGAACATGCTCCAGAGCAGGGCTTCCCTGCTGCACTGTCAGAGGGACAGGACACGATTGCTGCCTTTTCATGGGGACAACTGCAGGGTGTGAAGCTGGGTGTA
Source organism: Nipponia nippon (assembly GCF_047370975.1). Lineage (NCBI taxonomy): Eukaryota > Metazoa > Chordata > Aves > Pelecaniformes > Threskiornithidae > Nipponia > Nipponia nippon. The sequence continues at coordinate 551,775 of NW_028262375.1, forward strand.
CAGCCATGGGTTCCCAGGGCTGTCTTTCAGAGAAGGGTCCCTGCACCCCAGGGGGCTGTGTGCTGGGGCAGGGACTCTGCTGCCTGCCAGGGTCAGCGCTCAGCCTGCCCAGGGAGCTGCCCACGATGCTGCAGGGACAAGCTGTGGGTGGAAGGAGTGACCCCTGGCAGGGCAGGGTGCTTCTGCTGTTGAGAGGGTGCTATGTGGGTCGGGGCCGCTCACAGCTCCAGATCACCACTAGGAAACTCCAAGGGGATGTTTCAAGGGGAAGTTCAAGGCAGGGTTTACAATAAAGATAAGGAGATTTCCCGAGTCTGTGTTTTCAGTTTCGTACTGTGAGGGCAGGGGAGAGAAGAGGGGCAGTGGGGGAGCGAAAGAGAAAAGGACCTGTCAAGTTTGAACAAGCCATTGAGACTCCTGAGCTGCAACTTGGAATGGTCAGGAGGTCTGCTAATAGCCTCCTAAAGTGCCTTCAGCTGCTCTTCTGCCTATGGACAGCTCCAGCATCACGTCTGCTGGACCCATCAGGGTTGTTCTGAACTTTTGACACTCCCAACAGGAACATGTGCCCAGCCAGTCCCTGCAAACAGAAGGGATGCCATCTTTAGGGCACTTGGCTGTCTATTTGAGTTGTTCTTCCAAGCCTTGAACTGCCCTCAAGGATGCAAAGCTGTCCCATAGCACCTCTCTTTTCTCTGAAAGCCCCATGGAGAACACAGAGAATCTACGACGGAGGAAATGCTGTCGGGTTGGTGAAATGAGGCATGTGTGTCCTTGGCTAGAAGTGGGGTTCTGAGACCTTGAGAACAAGTGAGGCATTTAGTGGTCTGCAGTGAATCCTGCTGCTCTCAGCAGTGTCTGGTGGTCTTCAGGGCACCATGGGAGCGTGGTCATTCTCCATCTCGAAAGGTGCAAGCCCAGGGCAGCTGGGAACAAGGCAGAGGGACAGACCAGCTCCCTTCGCTCTGCTCTAAGCCACAGGCAATCCTCCTGCCTCTCAGGACTCCCTCTGTTCTCCCTGAGGGCAGCAGAAATTCTGAGGTTTCTGACATCCAAGAACACTCCTCAGGGGAAACGGAGGGAAACTTTAAGAATAAACTCTGAAATTGCCCTCTACCATTCTGCTTCCTTCCCACAGGGAGTGCAGGTGCTGACAGGCCCTTCTGCGTTAAGAGCAGTTTCATCTGACAAAGTCAAACACCAGGACTGGGTCCTTCCCCCACCTCTCCCATGAACCCACTCCTGCAGAGTAGGGCTGACTCCTCGGCAGGCGGCAGGCAGCAGGCAGAGCCCATATTTCTCATGGCACATTCAGCCAGCACCAAGCAGGGTTTCAGAAACGGAGCTGAAGGAAGTTCCCATAGAAAAGTAAAAAGGGGGTGGGTGTAGAAAGGGGAGCATCTAGGAGAAATGGCTTTTGTTTTGTTTAGAGAAGTCTCCCCTAACTTCTCACTGCATTTTCCTCCTTGGACAGTCACTCATGACCAGAGGCAGCAGATGTCCAACGCCAGTTTCATTACCGAGTTCCTCCTCCGGGTTTTTGCAGACACGCGGGAGCTGCAGCTCCTGACCTTCTGGCTCTTCCTGGCCATCTACCTGGCTGCCCTCTTGGGCAACGGCCTCATCATCACCGCCGTAGCCTGCGACCACCGCCTCCACACCCCCATGTACTTCTTCCTTCTCAACCTCTCCCTCCTCGACCTGGGTTCCATCTCCACCATTCTCCCCAAAGCCATGGCCAATGCCCTGTGGGACACCAGGGCCATTTCATACTTAGGATGTGCTGCACAGCTCTTTTTTTTCTTTTTCTGTGCTACAGCAGAGTTTTATCTCCTCACAGTCATGGCCTATGACCGCTACGTGGCCATCTGCAAACGCCTGCACTATGGGACCCTGCTGGGCAGCAGAGCTTGTGTCCACATGGCAGCAGCTGCCTGGGGCACTGGGTTTCTCAACTCTCTCCTGCACACTGCCAATACATTTTCGCTACCCCTCTGCCAAGGCAATGTCCTGGACCGGTTCTTCTGTGAAATCCCCCAGATCCTCAAGCTCTCCTGCTCAGATGCCGACCTCAGGGAAGTGGGGCTAATTGTGCTTAGTGCCTGTTTAGCCTTTGGGTGTTTTGTTTTCCTTGTGGTGTCCTATGTGCAGATCTTCAGGGCCGTGCTGAGGATCCCCTCTGCGCAGGGACGGCACAAAGCCTTTTCCACATGCCTCCCTCACCTGGCTGTGGTCTCCCTGTTTCTCAGCACCTCATTTTTTGCCTACCTGAAGCCCCCCTCCATCCTCTCCCCATCCCTGGATGTGGTGGTGGCAGTGCTGTACTCTGTGGTGCCTGCAGCAGTGAACCCCGTCATCTACAGCCTGAGGAACCAGGAGCTCAAAGACCCACTGAAGAAGCTGAAGAAACTATGTAGCTGCTGCCTCCAGGTTCAGGGAGTTAAAAACTTTCCTATCTTCCAGTAGTATGTCTCAATATCTCTTTAGCCAACTCTTCAATTGTGTTTATGTCTATTCTTTTTTATCTCTACGTCTCAAAGAGCTCTTGTATGAATGGTCCTTGAGAAAGGCGGACTGTGTCAGATGCAGTTTGCACCTAGCATAAGGTTGAGGAGAGTAGGTTATGGTGTTCTGAATTACATCATGTTTAAATTTTTTTGTTAGCAAGGAAGTTAAGCATGCTGTGTCTGTGTGCAGCCAGTTCACTGAGGAACTCAATGAACTGAGAAAAATGAACTGAGTTCATTGAGTCAGTGCCGCTCATTTGGTGGCCGGTCACAAGTGATGTTCCCCAGGGCTCAGTACTGGGGCCAGTTCTGTTTAATATCTTTATCAATGATTTGGAGGAGGGGATCCACTGCACCCTCAGTAAATTTGCAGATAACACCAAGTTGGACAGGAGTGTTGATCTGCTGGAGGGTAGGAAGGCTCTACAGAGGGATCTGGAGAGGCTGGATTGATGGGCTGAGGCCAATTGTATGAGGGTCAAGAAGGCCAAGTGCTGGGTCCTGCACTTGGGTCAACCCCACACAACACTACAGGCCCTCAGGGAAGAGTGATTGGAAAGCTGCCTGGTGGAAAAGAACGTGGGGATGCTCGTCGACAACCAGCTGAATGAGCTGGCAGTGTGCTCTGGTGGCCAAGAATAGCATCTTGCCTTGCATCTGGAATAGTGTGGCCAGCAGGACCAGGGAGGTGACAGTGCCCCTGTACTCGGCCCTGGTGAGGCTGCACCTCAAATACTGTGTTCAGTTTTGGGCCCCTCACTACAAGAAGGACATCGAGGTGCTGGAGCGTGTCCAGAGGAGGGCAACGAAGTTGGTGAAGGGTCTAGAGCACAAGTCTTATGAGGAGCGGCTGGGGGAGCTGGGGTTGTTTAGCATGGAGAAAAGGAGGCTGAGGGGAGGCCTTATTGCTCTCTACAACTACCTGAAAGGAGGTTGTAGCGAGGTGGGGGTCAGTCTCTTTTCCCAAGTAACAAGTGATAGGACAAGAGGAAACGGCCTCAAGTTGTGCCAGGGGAGCTTTCGATTGGATATTAAGAAAAATTTCTTCGCTGAATGCGTTATCAAGCATTGGAACAGGCTACCCAGGGAAGGGGTTGAGTCCCCATCCTGGAGGTATTTAAAAGACGGGTAGATGTGGTGCTTAGGGACATGGTTTAGTGGTGGACTTGGCAGTGTTAGGTTTATGGTTGGACTTGATGATCTTAAAGGTCTTTTCCAACCTCAATGCTTCTATGCTTCTACAATTCTATCATCTTCCTGACAAGGGTAACTGAGGAGGCAGTGAGGTGAGGCACCCTGTAGGACTTCCTACTTGCAAACAATGAAGAGCTGGTCAGGGATGAGAAGGTAGAGTTGAGGCTCCTGAGAGAGGGGAACAAGGCAAAGAGCAGGACTTCAGGAGAGCAGGCTTTGGCCTGACCTGCTTGGAAGAATCCCATGGGATACAGCCCTGCAGAGAAGAGGGGTGCAGAGAGCTGTTTGATGGTCAAGGGTCTCTTCTTTCAGCTCCAAAATGGTCCACCCTGACAGGCAGGAAGTCCTGCAGAGGTGGCAGGAGGAAGGCATGGATGAGAAAGGAGCTCCTCACTGAAACCAAGCATGAAGAGGAAACACAGAAAAGGTGGAAGCTGGATGACTCAAGAGTTCTGTGGTTCTGTGCTGGAGAGACCTCTTTGCATGTGTGTGTCCTTGTCTGTGCATAGGGGGACGAGGGGATCCCAGGGCCAGGTTCTGGATAGACAGAGTGTCTAAGACAGCTTCCTGGAGGGATCCGTACTGTCTGCGTTTCTATATAGGTATACATATTACACTAACATCGTACAGCATACAAACAGCCCAATCCTTGTTTCCCTTTTTCCACTGACTATGGTTTTGCTTGGCTGACAGACCTCCCAGGGTCCCTTCCAGGATGAGTGACTGTGCATTTCCTTCCACCATGGGTCTTCCCTTGACGATACAGCATTGGTGGGGCAGCAGGGCCGGGTCAGTGCAGGGACAGGGCTGGCTCTGACAGGGGCCATGAAGCAGCTGCCGGGAGGTGACAGCAAGGACAGTTTACAAGGGAGAAATGTATATATAGAGTAACTTCATTGTTTTTAGGAAGGCAAGGCTCTGGCAAAGCTCAAGCTGTCGCTGGCAGAGGTCCCACAAAGTCAATCTGCACTTGTGCCTGTGGGCCTTCAATATGTTGTTGCTGGACTGGGACTTTTACTCCAGTGTAATCAGCATTGGTTGTGGCACGAGACAGACGGTTCCTACACCAGCAATCTACACCCTTCTTCATGTTAGGCCACCACTCACTGTCCTTCACTCTGCTCAGAGTGTTTGCCTTAGCTCATGGATGAGCTTGATTAGATCTCCTTGAGTGTTCTGAGGCACAATCCAAAGCTTATTGCCTTCTGCATCTACAGCATAATCAATATTACTTTGCCTTACTATGCGGATTGACCTGATGGGTCTTTTCATGTTACTCCCTTTAATGTCCCTCGTTGGAAGGTGACGTTTTCCCAGATGGGGTCAAGATGATGGGCTCTGTCACAGCCACTTGAAGTGACTTGCTCTTGAGTTATTCAGCCGGAGTTTACCATTGATGACCCAGGAGCATTCAGGGATGCTCATGTGTCTATTAATACTAGGGCCAAGTTTCTCAGGCTCCCAATGGCCACTTCAACTGTGGGTCATCCCCAAGAATCTGCTGGCAAGGGTACCAGGATCCATGGTGCCAGCCCACAGGAACCTGGGCCTTCCCAGCAGAACCTATGCATCTTGTCCAAGACTTACTCTTGAGTTCCCAGACTGCAGTGATTGCATTGCGTTGATTGTGACTTATGTTAGTGACTATATGTTGCTCTGCTAGAAACAGAGCTGCTGTTCCAGCTTTCTCTAGCTCATTTTCTAAAACTTTTAGGTCTCTTCCTAAATCTTGTACTCATTCAAATTCTAACTCCAGCTATTTAATTTGTAACCAGAGTCTATGTCTGTGGACCCTAAGATCTTCCTCTCTTTTGATTAAGACGGTTCTCTTAATTTGGGCAATTCCTCTTCCTTCAATTTCTGAATGTCTTTTTGCACGTTCTTCACCTTCTCATCTGTTTCCCTCAGGAGATCCTGTCAATCACATCAGGTACACCACCGGGTTCCAACAGCACAAGCTTCCTTTTTTACTGCCTTTTAAGTTTTCCTGTTTGCAGTGACTCAAGTATGCTTCACAGGCTGAAGAGGTGGGATCTGCTACCTTAAAACAATGGAACCTCCAAGGGCATTTCCCTTGTTTAATCACCCACTGATGGAGTTTTGTACCACCCTTCTGCTCCTTAACATGTATTTTAGCTCAAGCTGCATCGTCTATTTGATTCTGTGCACTTCCCATGCTGCCTTCACACAAGCAAACACTAACAAGAATTTTGCTGCTCCAACTGGCGAATAAGGAGTTTTAAATGTGTTTTCTGTAAGCAGCAATTCCAGATTTACTTTTCTTCAGCGTTCTTTTGCTTCTGAGCATCCAGAGAGCCAGGCCAAAAGATGTATCGCTCGTCATTTCAGTTACCACCCTCACCCATGAACCTTCCACTTTTACTGCAGGGCTTGTCCCTCAGTTTACAGAATGAAGTTGGCATGAGACTGTTTCTTAGGATAGCTTCCCAGACAAAATGCTCTTTGAGTCCAGCCAAGGGTGTGTTGGGGACAATACCTGAAGTCAGCCAACCAAATATTAAATGAACAACGAGTTATTTGTTGAGGGCATTCTGTGTGCAGGAGTAAGGCCTGCCTTCCATCCAACAGTGCAGTTTTTTTATGCTATACGGGTAGGGCACCTTAAAAGGGGAATTCCACATTGCTGATTTGCTGCAGTCCATCTGGGAGCTAAAAAACAACCCATGACCCAGACCCTTGGCCCGGGATTTCCAAAAGCCAGCCAATGCAGTTTGGAATGGGTCCTGAGGACACCCGAAGGTGAAGGGTTAAGACAAATACTCAAAAACACAGACCTAGCACAGTAATGGCCAGTTTTCCTGGTGCGTAAATATTGTCTGAGACATATAGCCAACACTCTGGCCAACCCTCATCAATCTAGACCAACGTACAAGAAGAAAACATTTTCTATCTGTCTGTCAAGCAAGTGGCAGTATGAAAGTTCTCAATGAAGGAAAAGAGAATTTTGACTCCAGCACTGCTAGACTGTACGCAGGTGTGGTGGGTTGAGCCCAGGCAGCAACTAAGAACCCACCCATTGCAAGCTCACACTCCACCAGCAGAATGGCAGAAAGAGAATCAGAAGAGCACATGTGGGAGAACTTGTGGTTCCTCATTTTTTATTGCTGAACATGACATCATATGGTATGAAATATCCCCTTGGTCAGTTCAGGTCAGCTGTCCTGGCTGTGTCCCCTCCCATCCTCTTGCTCATCCCCAGCCTACTGGCTGTGGGGACAGAGTAGGTAAAGGAAAAAACCTTGCTGATGTGTGAGCAATATTCAGCAACAGTCAAAATACTGGATTGTTATCAACACTCGGTTGGTTACAAGGCCAACGCGCAGCACTGCACTGGCTGCTGTGAAGGAAATTAATGCCATCCCAGCCAGCCCCAGTACAATCTCCACCACTTATTCCTACTATTTGCGTTATGCTCAGGACCTGTACTATCCAAGACATCCTTATTAACACCCGCTGCCCTCCTGTCCTTTGATATGTACACCGGCATCTGGAAGCCTCATGGTCACAAGTCTTGCTTCTCATGGTGTAGTTTAATAAGCCCCAAATCACTGGATGGCCAGTAGGGCTGGGCACCAGCAGCCCAGGAGCATCCCAGAGGATGCTGAAGATAATCTGTTGTCACAGGCATTAATGAGCTGACTTGGGCTGCACTCCGTTACTCATAACAAAGGCAAAACTGGATGGGTATATCAGTGCTGAGGATAGCCACAGCTGCAATGACCGTAAGCTGGTGGAGAAGTAAGAGAAAGAGCAGGATCGTTGCCCAGAATTGCCCAAAAGCAGATTCCAGCTGGTTCAGGAGCGGATTGATCTGACCTACGTAAACTGAGTGGCTCTTCAGAACAAAGTTTCTGCGCTAAGAGCGTTGGTGAGAAATGTGGTTTTATGAATGACTACACAAAAATATGCTCCTAGAGTGAGAGAGCAACACCTGTGGTGTGCACACTTGGCGCTGCCAGTAAAATGAAAGAAGAAAATCATTGGAATTGATACCAAAAAATCATTAGACCTGGCAAAAAAAAATTTGAAGTTTAGAGAAAGATGACTTTTCTTCAGTTATTGCCTAGATTTATTTTTGAGCTAGGTTTCAACTCATGACAAGATCCACATTCGGGTCTTGAGTAATTTGGCCACGTAGAGAGTCTGTTTCTGCCTGAGATTCCCTGGGGTAGCTTGGAAACATGACACGGGACCTCCGGGGTCCCTTCTGGAGCATTAGCTGGTAACCACCAGAAAAGCACCTCTGGACATATCAGTTGAAATAACTTCTTGCTCTCCACTGACTACAGAGGGAAGTCTAGACAACCTGATTAGTCATAGACATCTGCACGGAATTGTTTCATACAGAGTGAGACCACTCTCATCTGTTTCTTCACCTAAACCAGTGTCACGCATCACATACCTTGTAGGGGATGAAAAGGAAACGTGGTTTGATGTCTAAGAACTCCTTTAGGAAGCCACTGTAACAGATATGTAAGACGAGCGCAAATGTAGTCATCCAAACCCAAGGTGTTTCAATGCTACTGGTCACTCTGCTCCCCTGTAGCAGGTGAGAAAGCTGGGCACCCGAATGTGACTTGCTGTGTGCAAAGAGTGAGGAGGGATATGCACAGTCCTGGGCAGGGACTCTTTTGAGGGGGGCACTGGGCTTTCTGCAAGACAGAAAATGATCTCTCTGAATGCTGTAGGCCTGACTAGCATCAGAAAATGTAAAAAAAAACAAAGAACAAAAAAAACCCAAAAAAACAAAAAAACAAAAACCCAGACACAAAACCAAAAAATAAAACCAACAGAGAAAATAAGAAAATTATCTAGAATGAAGAAAATGCTAAGCCTCTCAGATTCTTTGTGTTCTTATCCTCCTGGATTTGGTTTGGTTTGTATTAAATTTGTATTTGCTCATCTTTGGTGATTTCATGTGCTGGGAAGGATGCAGTTCCAGGGACACAGATGCCTGGTGCCAGTGTAGATGCCTGGTGCCAGTGTAGATGCCCTGGCATCCTCTGCCCAGGCTCCATCTGCAGCTCCCGAGGGGCTCTGGTCTCTGATAACTGCCAGTCCCAGGCAAGCACCTCAGATACACTGGGGCCTCTAGAGGTGGCACTGGGTGCTTATGGTCAGACAGAGGAACTCAGCCTGAAAACCTAAGAAAATTTTTCAATATTAAAAAAAAAAAAGAGCATCTTTTAATCAGCTGAAAAGGTTCAATACTTTCAATAAAATGTCAGTGTAATTACTCTCATGCCAAAGTGCCAGAATTTTCAGGATGTGTATTAATCGTGTGAGCAGATACATAGCTTTCCCCCTGTACTTGTGTTGTGGTTTAACCCCAGCCAGCAACTATGAACAACACAGCCGCTCACTCACTCCCCCCCAGTGGGGTGGGGGAGAGAATTGGAAGGGTGAAAGTCAGACAACTCCTGGGTTGAGATAAGAACAGTTTAATAATTGAAGTAAAATAAAATAGAATGATAGTAGTAGTAGTAGTAATAATAATAATAATAATATAATACAATAATAATGTACAAAGCAAGTGATACACGACACAATTGCTCACCACCCCCTGACTGATGCCCAGCCTGTTCCCGAGCAGCAGTCCTTTCCCCCCCGGCCAACTCGCCCCAGTTATATACTGAGCATGACGTCATACGGTGTGGAATAGCCCTGGGGCCAATCTGGGTCAGCCTCGCTGGCTGTGCCCCCTCCCAGCTTCTTGTACGCCACGCAGAGCATGGGAAGCTGAAAAGTCCTTGACTGGTGTAAGCACTACTTAGCAACAACTAAAACATCAGTGTGTTATCAACCTTATTCTCATATTAAATCCAAAACACAGCACTACACCAGCTACTAAGAAGAAAATTAACTCTATCCCAGCTGAAACCAGGACAACTTGCCTTGCTACTACTCTCTGTATTATATTGTGCATTTCATCTCCCTAATGTTTCAGGTATTGTAGCGTTCGTTACATATCAAGGTTATACCGACGGATCTCCAGCCGACCCGGGCTGGGGAAGGAACAGTCAGCACACGCAGTGTGGGTGTTCAACTCCCCCGTTTATTGTGCAGTAGTTTACCTTTATACTCCCAGCAGTAGGCGTGTCATGTTATAAGGGGCGGGGACAAAGGAGGGTCGACCTTTCACTCTTTCCGTACAGCACGTGATCTTCGGGTCGCCAGCCCTTATCTTTACTACATTTCCCCCTCCCTTAGCTCCAGTAGTTCTGGATCTTGCTGGGGAAGCTGCACGTAAAATAATCGATATGTGGTAAGACTTCTTAATATACGACTCATAGAACGCATAATTAAGCGTAACAGACAGGGTAATAGCACAACAAGGTCAAGAACAAGTAACAAGACTATGAGCCCGGTTATTAAAAGTTTGGGCGTTATTAACATTCCAGTTTTGTAAGCCTGGGATAGTGGAGCTCTGGTTTGACTTGTGGCAGCAACTGTCCTCCTTATCTCTAGTGAAGTAGGGGGTGAACAATAGACAGGTAGAGGCTTGTCCCATAGCCGGCATATACAGACACGCATCCGTTACGTTCATGGATTTTGCCCAATCCAGCCAGTAGTTCATCGCGGCTCCCTCATTGCTCCCCCACACCATCAGGATGCATAGGGAAATGGTAACCTGTCAAGATAAGACTAAATAAATTGATTAATGTTTATACGGTCGAATATTTCGACTGGGTACCCATTCTAGCGTCCCTTTCTCGGTTTGCACACACGCATACCCACGTCCCAGGCAACGGAGGGAATACGGGCCCCCCCATTCACGGGTTTGCAGGTCCCGTACTTGAACCAAAGGGTAAGGCCCTTCGTTCTCATCGAGCCGGAAATGTGCCTGGGTTGCAGTCTGGGTTTTATAGGTGTTCCCTCGAATGGTATGATTTAAGGTAATTAGTGCCGTTGCCAACAGACGCTGTGCCCGAAATAAGGGAGGGTCAAGGGGAGGGGGAACCCCTGTTTCTGGGCCTATATTCTCCCCCTCCCTTAGTCGGTCGAGTAACCCTTTTAATGTGCGATGCGCGCGTTCTACAATGCTTTGGCCCGTACTGTTGTAGGGAATGCCATGACTCAACTGAATATCCCAGCGTGCGCAGAAGTCCTTTGTCTTCTTGCTAACATATGCCGTTCCATTATCTGTTTTAATTTTTTGTGGAATGCCAAGTTGCGCCATACAGTCCTGCCAATGTAAAATAACTGCGAGAGCATTTTGTTTAGCATGCATAGTGGCTAAAATAACTCCACTGCAGGTATCAACTGTAACATGCAGATACTTAGGTGGATTAAAGGGTTCATAAATCGTAACATCAGACTGCCATATTTGGTTGGGCTGCAACCCTCGAGGGTTTACCCCTGCCTCCCAGAGGGGATCTTTGGAACACACAGGATAAGCAACAATCACAGAGCGAGCACCTTGCAAAGTAATACCAGTTCGCTTTCCCACTGCCCCAGGGGTAAGGGGTCCCTCTGATAGCTCAGGTATCACTGGCAGTGCCGGGGGAGCCCTACCACCCCGCCCAGGTGTCGTCAGCCGTGACGCCGGTTCTCCTTGTTCCTCAGATCTTTTCCTGCGCTCTGCTCTCTGTGTGTCCAGCACCCGTCGATCACTGGGATGCAACGGGGCGTCCTCAGAAGGCGATGGTGTCTTGCCCTCCTTTTCTCCTTCCCGCCATCTTCCTTCACGTAGATCGCAATACCGCTGGGATCCCACATTGGCCCCCGGGACCCAATCCAGCAACCTATCAGTCAGCTCCCTTTCCACACATTGTTGCAACTCGCCCCAGGGGTATTGAGGAGGTGGCGGATCCGCTGGTGCAGAAGGTGCCGAAGGTTCCGTGGGTGGCTGCTCTAGACTCCCCACTCGTAACGGGAACACCTTTCCTTTGTTCCCGCTGCGCCATAGCCTCCCTGCGCCTCCCCTTCCTCCGTTGGCTCAGTCCCCAGTAATGACGGCCCCGTCTGTGCCCCACAGGCCACCCCTTCAACTCGAGTTCACACTGGAGTTCCAGCCTGTCCAGCACAGCAGTACAGAAAAACAGCAGAGATGCCCTGGCCATCTGCCAGCCCAGGCACATAGCCATTGCTGTTATCAAAATGTTCCCAGGCACAGCGGAGTAAGATGACAAGCAGTTCAGCAGTACAGCAAGCAGCGAAAGCAAAAAGCAGCCACTAACGAGCATTAGACTCTAATATACAGTAAGGCAAGCAAGCCCCGTGGCAAGCACAGAAACCTGCCGATTAATAGCTAAACAGCAATACCTGCTATAACTTCGATCTAGCACGTTCCAATTAAATCTGTCGTTATCTCGAACCCTTTGTACCCTATATTGGGCGCCAAAAAAAACTGTCGTGGTTTAACCCCAGCTAGCAAATAAGCACCACACAGCCGCTTGCTCACTCCCCCCCAGTGGGATGGGTGAGAGAATCAGAAGAGTAAAAGTGAGAAAACTCATGGGTTGAGATAAAGACAGTTTAATGGGTAAAGCAGAAGCTGCGCGCGCAAGCAAAGCAAAGCAAGGAATTCATTCACTACTTCCCATAGGCAAGCAGGTGTTCAGCTATCCTCAGGAAAGCAGGGCTCCATCATACGTAATGGTTACTTGGGAAGACAAACACCATCACTCCAAACGTCCCCCCCTTCCTTTTTCTTCCCCCAGCTTTATATGCTGAGCATGACGTCATATGGTATGGAATAGCCCTTTGGCCAGTCTGGGTCAGCCCCCCCGGCTGTGCTCCCTCCCAGCCAGCCTGTGTCCCCTCCGAGACTAAACCCGTTGGCTTTTCGTTCCCAGGAACTTCATGCCCCATCAGCGCGCTACGTGCGGCAAGCCAGCACCGCTTTGCCACAAACCCCTTCTTGAGCACCCTTTCTACTGTTCCCCAGGCGCGAAGCCGGTCACTGGCTCATCCAACATTGCTTATGATCACTTCTGTCAGCTCGTTGCGTATTTTCCCCCAATTTGGGGTGTCCAAAAACTTCTGTGGGAGCGCCGAGCACTCCCCGGCGTAGCATCCATTGGATGCAGTCGCCCGTGGGCCTTTTCCTTATCGCCCCATCCTCGCCCACCTCCGTCGCTACCAATTTTAATACCTTTACGAGTTCCGTGAGCTCCATCGCTGCTGCCTGCAGCCGATCACGTCGGGGTCACCACTATGTAGCATTCGTTACATATCAAGGCTATACTGACGGATCTCCAGCCGACCTGGGCTGGGGAAGGAACAGTCAGCACACGCAGTGTGGGTGTTCAACTCCCCCGTTTATTGCGCAGTAGTTTACCTTTATACTCCCAGCAGTAGGCGTGTCATGTTATAAGGGGCGGGGACAAAGGAGGGTCGACCTTTCACTCTTTCCGTACAGCACGTGATCTTCCGGTCGCCAGCCCTTATCTTTACTACAAGGTATTTCCACCTGTCCTGACTAAAGTGATCATGTCTGAAGTCACCTTTCCAGCAGACTAACTGGACTTATGCACTTTCCATTGTTCTCCAGGTTCCCCTTCCTCTGCCTCTGTGACCATTGAGATACCTCTCACCCATCCAGTTGCTACTTTGAACTTTTCTTTCAGTAGTCGGCCTAGCTGTCTCTATGGCTAGCTCTTGAATTATAATTCTATTTATCATTTCCTGTCTCTCTAAAACATCTCTTGTCTGGTTACCCCTTGTGAAAAGCGAACCTCTTTGGAGGCAGCTTGGACTTACCATAGAGTGAAGGCGTGTTTTATTGTTTATCATGTCGTACTTTTGGTTGCTTGGGTTTTTTTAACAATTAGGAAAAACCCTTCTGTGCCTCTTTGCAGCCAGTTCTCTTCTGGAGAAGTCTGATGTAAGGAAAAGTGACCTAAGTCCCAGGCGGTGAAGGAGAGAAATGGTGGGGTTGGGGAGACGAGGAGCACAGATGCCCATACAGTGCTGGACCTCAGGGGACTGCTTTTCCTCCTGGTTGAGACCTCCTTAGGAGACCCTGGATCATAATCAACTGGAGAATGCTGCTATCACGTCTTCAAAGTTGTCATTGAAATCTTTCTCTTTAACTCCACTCCTGAAACCCCTCTAATTAGCTGGACAAGACTTGATGAAGATGATGGAAGAGACATGACTCCTTAGGCCTTTCTTCATTTTAATGAGCCCCATGGTGTATTTGGTGCTCTGCGTCCACGAACTTCTGATACTGAGAGGAGACAGAAGTAATCTCTCAAGAAGTCAAAGTCAGAAGCAAAACCCAAGGTGTCTTGAAGCATTAATGGGCCCCACTGAGGGCCATTACTGACAAAGCCTCCTCATGGACTTGTCAGAGCAGATAACTGGAGGCTGTGATTACAGGTAGGCAAAGACACTGTGCAGGTGGCTCTGATGTGAGTCAAGCCTTGGCTGACTTGATGCAGCAGAAAGGCCAAGTGCTGACCTCCAGCCTGTGGGAAGGGAGATCCTGTCCCTCACAGAGCTCAGGGCTCTTCCTGGGGCAGGGTGATGTGGGATGTGCAATGCTTAGTGAAGGACAAGAATATGGCAGTGGCCGGCCTTCCCAGGGGCTGCAAGGAGACAATAAGGCCCCAGTGTCATGAGAGCAACCTGTCTCCTCGTAGATGCCAGTAGCACAGACAGCTGCCATGGCCAAGGGGACAAAGACCTCAAGCACATGCAGGCAGGATCCAAGCTTTTTGGGAAGGAAAGGAGAGGGAGCTGCCCTTTACCTGAGAGGTCAGCAGGAATGCATGGAGCTCTGCCTTGGGATGGGTAATGAGCTAGCTGGGAGCTTATGGGTGAGGATTAGCAGGCAGACCAGCATCGCTGATGTTGTGCCTGGTACAGAGCACCTGAGCAGGAAGCACCGGAGGAGGCCTTCTTCAGGCAACAGGCAGAAACCTCACATTCACAGGCCCTGGTCTGCATGAGGACTTGAACCACCCTGATATTTGCTGGAAGGACAACAGAGCAGGACGCATGCAATCCAGGTGGTTTCTGGAGACCATCAACGATAACTTCCCAAGAATGCAGAGAATGGGCTTGGAAAGCCAAAGCCCACCTGAAGTTGCATCTGTTGAGGGATCTGACAAACAAGAGCAGCTTCTACAGTGACATCAGCAGCAAAAGGAAGGCTGGGAAAAAACACAGGCCTGCTGCTAAATGGGGCTGGGGCTGTAGTGACAGAGGATGCAGAAAGGGCCAAGGCACCCAGTGCCTTCTTGGTCAGACCGGCCTTCAGGAATCCCAGGCCCCTGAGACCAGAGGGCAAGTCTGGTGGAGGAGGATCAGGTTAGGGAACCTTTAGACAAACCAGATAGAAACAAGGCAATGGGAGCTGACAAGATGTGCTCGTGAGGGCTTAGCGATGTGGCCAATGTCATTGTGAAGCCACTCTTGGTCACCTTTGAAAGGTCCCATGGCTTTTGGGTGAGACTTGTGAGGACTGGAAGAAAGCGTATGTCACTCCTGTCTTCAAGGAGGACGAGCAGGAGGAGCTGTGGAGCTGCTCAGCCAGGCTCCCATAACACCCTCCTAGACCAAGAATGGACTAGAGAAGTGGAAAGTGAGGGGAATGGCAAACTGCCTGACTTGCTGGGCTCACGGCTCTTGTGACCAGCAACACAAACTCCAGCGGGAGGCAAGTCCCTCATGGTGTTCCCCAGGGTCCAATATTAGGGCCAATACTGTTTCATCTCTTACTGGTCTGGAGGATGAGACCGAGGGCACCCTCAGGGAGTTAACAGATGACAGGATACTGGGAGGAGTGGCTGATAAACCAGAGGGTTGCACTGGGATTCTGAGGGACCTCAACAGGCTGGAGAAGTGGTTCAGAGGAGATCCTCATGAAGTTCCACAAAGGGAAGAGCAAGGTCCTTTACAGAATAGGACCTCCAGGTCCTGGTGGACAAGAAGTGCGACATCAGCCAGCAATGTGCCAGCAATGTGTATAGAAGGCAATCAGCATCCTTGGCTGCATTAGGAAGGGCAGCAGGCAGAGGCAGGTGATCCCTCCTCCTCTCCTCAGCACTGGTGAGGCAATACCTGGAGTGCTGGGTCCAGTTCTGAGCTCCTCAGTGCAATGAAATTGAGAACTTGCAGAAACGAGTCTGTCTCTGGGCCGTGAAGATGACTGAGGACCAGAGCATCTTTCACATGAAGAGAGGCTGAGAGAGCTGGGACTGTTCAGCCTAGAGAAGAGGAGGCTCGGGGGGAATCTCATTAAAGTGTAAAAAAACCTGATGGGAGGGAGTGAAGAAGGGGGATCCAGACTCTTCTCAGTGGTACCCAGTGACAGAAAAAAAAGATGAAACCCCATGAAATTCCATCTGAACACAAGACAACACTTGTTTAAAATGTGAGGGAGGTCAAACACTGGATCAGGTTTCCCAGAGAGTCTCCATCCTTGGAAATATTCACAGCCCAGCTGGACCCAATGGCTTTTGGCAACCTGCCCTAGCTGACCCTGCTTTGAGCAAGGCTGTTGGACTAGGTGATCTCCAGAGATCCTTTACATCCCCAACTGTTTTGTGATTCTCTGGGTCTGTAATGCCTGGCAGGGTTTCTGAGAACTTTTCTGTAGTATCCCAACACCAACGGGACTCCTGGTGTCCCTTGGAGCAGAGCCTCCTCCCGAGGATGACCTCCCTCACCTTGTAACCCTGAGGACAGGGTGAAACAGTGATTATAAATGGCAGCAATGCCTCAACATGCAGCAGTGTCCCCTACCCCTGAGTCCATGTCCAGCCCCTTCTTCCTTCAGGATTTGAGTTGGAAGGGACAACTGAAGGTCTGCTCTGAGCAGACCTGTTAAATGAGGGAGGTCAGTGCTTTCTCCAGCTGAGTTTTGAAAACCTCTGTGCCCCTGATCCACTCTTTATCAACTATCGTGGTGATATATGTGTATATAGATGTTTAAAAAACTCTCTCTATATATTTGTGTGTATGAGCATATAGGTGTGTTTTTTTTCTTCGCTTAACCTGATAAAAACCTTACTGCTGCTTGTCTTTATGGTCTCTTGTCCCTTCCTTCCCTTCATGATCCCCGGACAGATCATCACACGTACTCAGACCAAGGAGAATCACAACCTCCTCTCCAAGCACAGCCTCGCTGGGACCCTCTGGAACCATGCAGGCAGGCTGGGGTGGCCAGATCCAAGCAGAGACATGCCCTACAGAAGGACTGTGGTAGTGAATGGGAGCTGGTGCTGGGGCAGAGCAAGGGGCCATGGAGGACATCAGAGACGACCTCCAGCAGCTCCCCTTCAACCAAGGCAGGGAGTAATGCACCCAGTGGTGCTCCTGAGAGAGGATGGTGACACAGGGAAAGAGGCACCAGGGGCTGCGGTGCAGGGAACCGATGCTTGCCTCCGTGTCTTCGGCCTCCTGGAAGCGGTGCCAGGGGCTGCACCCCCAAGGCACCCCCAAGCCTGCGAGCAGCAGTGAGTGCTCTCCTGACTGTGGGGAGCTGCTCTGGCTTCAGAGAGTCTGCTGGCAGAGCAGGAGCTGTTAGAGCTCCCCCTCCCCCTCCAGTACTATGACTGGGGTGACAGCCCTGCCTGTTTGAGGGTCATTGTGAGGGTCATTTGGGGTCCTGGCAGTGTGGGAGCTTCCTGGAGCATCATGGCTCTTGTTCTCACTCCCATCCCATCCCTGCACCAGCACAGCTCTGCTGCCACACAGCCCAGCTGTGCAGGCATCAATGGGGCAGGGTGCATTCGGGGGTGGGAAAACTTCCCTCTGGTACGGTCTGCCCAATAGACCTCAGCGCCACATCCCTCTGCAGCCCTCCTGCTTTGGCAGCCCTCCCCAGTGCTGGTCCCTGCCCAGACTTGGCTGTGTCCCGTGCAGGGGTTCATAGACAGGGGTCTGCCAGGGTCTGGGCATGTGTGAGTTGTGGAAGGGCTGGATGTTCTCCCAGTGTAGGCGGAGCCGGTCACATTTAAATGATCAGCCCACACCTGGACCATGGTGAATGGCCAGGGCTGGAAAACACAAAGGGTCAGGATTGGGGGTGACTTTGGGGCCAGCATATGGGCTGGGGGAGACTGTCTCAAGGGCATGTGCTGGGCACAGGGACTGAGGGACAACAGCAAACTCACGGGGTCATGCTTCCTTCAGTGCAAGCCCCGACAAAGGTTCCCAGCCTCCCTTTCAATGCCACGCTTCAGGAGGAACCATGGCACTAAGGGGTGGGGAGTGAGGGATGCCAATTCTGCTTCATCCACTTCCCAGACTTCATGGAGCACCACGACAGAAAGGACTTCTGGCTCTGCACCGTGAGCATGCTTTAGGGTAACCACAGTCTGGGCACTGCTGCTGATGAGCGCAATGCCAGAATTTGTCTCCCCCAGGCAATTTCCAGCCCACATCAGCTGCCACCCGAATTTTCCCCACCCCTCCTCTGACGCAGCTGGATGTTTCCTGGCCCCCTCCCCATGCTCCCTGCAGGGCCTTGACCTGGATGGGGATTGCTACCGCTAATCTGCCTCCTTGGGGGTCTCTGGATGTGGCAGGTGCTTGAAGGGACTGTGGTGCTTTTCCAAGGACAGTAGGTGTGTTCATTAGGGCCCGAGGGTGACAAGAATCACTCTCCAGTCTTCCTTTTTTGTACCTGCTTGGTGCCCACTGCCTCCCCTGGGACTGCAGAGTCCTCGTTCCCCTACAAGTCCCTGGGTTTAGCACTTTCCCTTTGGGTGACTCCATTGTGGGGGACCTCTCACTTTGTGGGGCTCATGTCACTGCCCACCCCAAGCACACGCTGTCCAGGGAGATGCCCCAGGCTCCCCACGCAACTCCAGACTCCCACCCTTAAGGACATCGCCTGCCATATCTGGAAGCCCTGGGATGTGTCCCCCACGTGGGACAGCCCTGCATATGTACTTCAGTGACCATCCACCATCTCCACTGTAACTAGAAACTTGAATCCAAACCTTGCTCTCTAACAGGTCACAACATGACATTGAGCTCTTTGCTCCTGAGTCCAGGGAGCAACAGGCGCTTTTGGGGTGCAGTTGCTCATGACCACTCTTGGCAACAGCTTTGGAAGAGAAGTCGAGGCTTCAGGCACTGCACTGGGGAGAAGCCATTTATTAAAGAGCTGCTATGAGAGAGTCAGCACTGACCCAGTGGTAGCCATACATAAATACATGCTACAGGCAAGACAGAGAAAGCTCAGTGAAGCCATAATGATAGTGATAATGATAATGATGATAATGATAATTATGCTTATAAACATAGTGATGCTAATGCTAATAGAAAACCTCACAAAGTGAAGTCCTGGAATGCTTTACCATGGGAGTTATTTGTGGAGACGAACAGGAAGTTTTTGCCTCCAGAAAAAAGCCCTTGAACTCACTTTCCTCAAGACATCTTTAAGCTCCTTGTTCCTCATGCTGTAGATGACGGGGTTCACTGCTGCAGGCACCACCGAGTACAGCACTGTCACCACCAGATCCAGGGATTGAGAGGAGATGGAGGGGGGCTTCAGGTGGGCAAAAATGGCAGTGCTGAGAAACAGGGAGACCACGGCCAGGTGAGGGAGGCACGTGGAAAAGGCTTTGTGGCATCCCTGCTCAGAGGGGATCCTCAGCACGGCCCTGAGGATCTGCACATAGGACGCCACAATGAAAAAAAAACACCCAAAGACTAAACAGGCACTAACCACAAGAAGCCCCACTTCCCTGAGGTAGGCATCTGAGCAGGAGAGCTTGAAGATCTGGGGGATTTCACAGAAGAACTGGTCCAGGACATTGCCTTGGCAGAGGCGTAGTGAAAATGTATTGGCAGTGTGCAAGAGAGCATAGAGAAAGCCACTGCCCCAGGCAGCTGCTGCCATGTGGACACAAGCTCTGCTGCCCAGCAGAGTCCCATAGTGCAGGGGTTTGCAGATGGCCACGTAGCGGTCATAAGACATGACGGTTAGGAGAGAATATTCTGCTGAGATCAAGAAGACCAAAAAAAAGAGCTGTGCAGCACATCCCAAGTAGGAGATGGCCCTGGTGCCCCACAGGGCATTGGCCATGGCTTTGGGGACAGTGGTGGAGATGGAGGCCAGGTCGAGGAGGGAGAGGTTGAGGAGGAAGAAGTACATGGGGGTGTGGAGGCGGTGGTCGCAGGCTATGGCGGTGATGATGAGGCTGTTGCCCAGGAGGGCAGCCAGGTAGATGCCTAGGAAGAGCCAGAAGTGCAAGAGCTGCAGCTCCTGTGTGTCTGCCAATGCCAGGAGGAGGACCTGGGTGATGGAGCTGTCATTGGGCATTTGCTTCCCCTAGGCATTGGGCACTGTCCAAAAAGGAATAGACAGCGACAGGTTAGGAGAATCTTCTCTCGAAAATCCCATACCATTTCTCATTGAAATCCCCCTCCCTGAGCTGAATGAGGAACGAGTCAGCTCAGTCCCCAGTCCTGTCAACTGAATGACATGGTGCCTCACAGTTGTAAATACAGCTTGGGCACCTAGTTCCCATGAAGACACCTCCATTGAAGGACCCCCAGTCATAGTTAGAAGAGAAGCTGACCTGCAGCCCCACCTCAACCCCAGAGAACAAGAGCATCACTGACAGGGAGGGAATCAAGGAAGGATACTGCTACGCTCCAAAAAAAAAAAAAAAAAACAATGAAGCAAGGAGAGGAAGGCAGAGAGGCATGCAGGGAAGCCTTCTCCATACCCAGCTGTGCTCTCCACCTCACAGACACAAGCACACATCAATATTAATTGTAGGACCCATGTGCTTCTTTTCTGGAGGTCCAGCTGTGCAGGAGGTAACTCCTGCCCTGGACCCTGGGGCCATAGGGACAGAGGCTCTTCTGGGTGGGAGAGGAGACCAGGGAGTTGCTCCAGGGAAGGCATCTGCAGTGCAGGGGATGGCAGAGAGGTGCCTGAATCCCCACCTTCCCATGGCGCTTCTGGGAGCAGATCCCTTTCGCTCCTTGCCCACGTCTCTGGTGCCTGGAGCTGTCCCTGCCAGGGGCTGGTTCTCTGTCCCCAGGTCTCCTCCCTGTCCCTGCTCAAACAGCCAGTCCCCCCCACTGTGCGCTCAGCTCTGCCCTGCAGACCCCTCCTGGCAGCAGGGCACTGTCCACGGGCATCTCTGTGCCTGCAGGGGCTGAGGAGCAGCTCAGACAAGTGCTAATGAGAACTGGGGTCTCCATGCCTTTTCCACAAGGCAGAAGGAAATTCCCATCTCCCACTGCCCACCCAGCCACCTTCTCCTTCAGGTAAATGCTGCCTCAATGTCCTTCTTCAAAAGGACCCTCTGCAAATGTCCTGGGGGTGATCTGGAGCTGTGAGCAGCCCTGGCCCATGCAGCACCCTCTCAACAGCAGAACCTGACGAGGGTTGCTGCTTCCACCCACAGCTTTTCCCTAGATTGCTGTGGGGAGCTCCCTGGGCAGGCTGAGAGCTGACCCTGGCAGGCGGCAGGGTCCCTGCCCCAGCATAGAATCACTGCTCTGGAGGACACCCCTCTCCACTGCACCAACCATGGGATGTGCCAGCTCTAGGAGATCCCTCCAGAATACTCAAGTGCATTGCCCTGCAGCCAGAGCCTTACCGTGTCAAGGGCTGTGGAGATTTCTGCTCCCGTGAGCTCTGTGCACCTTCCCACTCACGTCTGCCTTTAACCTCTCTCTGCCTGGCTCCTCACCCCTCGGTGCCTGCAGGCAGTGCCCTCAGCCCTGCTGCGCTTTGCAGAGGAGCTGCTCCTGGGCAGAGCTGTCTCTCTGCAGGGCTGCCCACTTGCCAGGAGCTCCCTCCAGCCCAGGAGCCCAGCCCAGCTCAGCAGCAGAGGCCCAGCCCAAGGCAGCGCTTTCTCTGCCCCTCTGGGCTCCCTCCAGGTGTCCCTGGGGCTCCAGGGGAACCTGCTGTGAAACAGGCTGAAGGAATCACTCATGTTCCCCCTCTCAGCTGGGGAGAGACACTTCTTTCCAGCTGTGTCATTTCTGTCAGAGTTAGGTCTAAGAATCGCCTTCTTTTGTTCAGGTATGAGACCAGTCACCCAGACAGGGACAGGGCAGCTGCTCAATTTAATGGCCAAATAGCGGCCTGTGGTGCTACCCCAGATGCCAAAGCTGCCCAGCACAAGGGCATCTGACGAGGGCGTCTTAGGACCTATCGGACAGCAATCGCCGTTCAGAGCTGGTCACTAACAGACACTTCTAATGGCATCTCAGACAGATTTGGGGCTTAGGAGCAAGCTACTGAATGCCACCACTGCAGGGAAGCAGTGCCTGTCCCACGTCTAGCCGTTAGATGCATGGGGCAGTGCATGAGTACGAGGCACACCACAGCAGGGTCTCCACTCATGTGCCAACACTTTCAAATGCTGCTGATGCTTCTTACCCCCATCCTTTGTTCACCTCCTTGATGGTACAATCAAGGAACAGGTGAATGATTTTCACACCGTGCCTGGATAACAGGATGTCCACAGTCAAGGATATTTTCAGCAGCAAGCTGTCCTTCTTGGCGATCAGCTTCACCTCCACCACAGCCTCTCTGGGCTGCGGTGACATTGCAGACAGCAAAGCCCTCTCCTGCCAGGGCCGCACAGTCCAAACCTGTTTCTCTCTGGCATTGGGGAGCACAGGGTTTGCTCACCTTGTGGGCCCCTCATTTCATCCTCACATTGCCATCTGCCATCCACGCCAGCACGTCTCTGCTCTGAAGCAAAGTCTTTGCTTGCACAGGATCTTGGGCGCAAGATCTGTGACAAGTCTCAGGTTGGCCCTGGTGGCACCAAGCTGAGGGGCTGCAGCCCAGATGTGCACCAATGGCCTCAGCCTGGGGCACAGACAGGAGGGGATGGAGCCCTGTGTGCTGTCACAGAGCTGTGACATTGATGTAAATACCTGCTGAGGTGTGGTGGGGCAGGTCAGAAAGCTTGAGGTGCTGTGATGGATGGATACAGACTCTTCAGAAGAGACAGCTGGGGAAGATCAGGAGGGGGATGCCCTCAGTGGGAGGGAGCTGCCTGGATGGATGGAGGTCCTCTATGGGATGGGCAGCAGATTGGGTGAGCTCTTGTGGGTGGCGGTCACAGGAGAGACCAGTTAGGGAGACATTGTGGTAGGAGCTAAATAGCTGGAAGCAGGTGAGGAAGAGGACACAGTCTTACTTAAGAAATGGGAGGAAGTCCATTGACCCCACATCACCCCCGGGGACTCTAATCACCCTGACGCTCACGAGAAGGCGAAACCGCAGGGTACAAACAGTCCCAGAGGTTTCTTCTGGTTCCTGGGGCGAGCTTCTTAGCCCAGCTGCCAGATGTGCCAACAGAGGTGATGCTCACCTGGATCTGGTACTTGCAAACAGGGAAAAGTGGATCAGGGATGTGAAATCCAGTGTCAGTCTGACCTGAGCTACGCTGTGGGCATACTGGTCTCCAGCCACAGCCATGGGCACAGCCATGCCTGGCCATGGACCTCGTTGAGTCTGACTCGCAGACTCACTTCCCAGCTTGAGCCATTATGGATGCACAATGGCACAACACCCTGTCCCTCCAAGTGCCAGGCTCCGGCCGATACACAAAGGCCCAGCACAGCCATGGCACTGCAGTGCTTGTAGAACCAGGCCCTGGAGGTGCTCACCAGGCCAGGGCCAAAGGTGGGCAGCTGGAGGGGAGTCCCTTGAACGCTTTCAAACAATCAAGGTTTGTAGCAAAATTAACCTGAATTACACCTGTGAAATTCAGCCGTATACGGACTGAAAAAGACCTCCTCTCTCCTTCTTCTTTTCTTCTCATCACTTGGCTATATTTCAGAGGAGAGCAAACTGAAGAAGGTGATGCTTCTGGGTGCCAATGAGTGAAAGCGGGGAAGTGAGGCAACACACGCAAAATGATGGAAAAGTTTTGCTAGTTCAAAGCTCTTCTCTTCAGATCCTATCTCTGAAGCCTGAAATCCGCAGCAGAGAACCTTCCTTTCCGCAATTAAGTTGAGATTCCCCCAGCTGTCTTGGCTGTGTCCCCTCCCAACTTCTTGCCCACTCCCAGCCTACTCACTGGCAGGGCAGACTGGGAAACAGAAAAGGCCTTGACCCAGTGTCAGCACAGTTCAGCAATCGCTAAACCATCGTTGTGTTATCAATCTGTTTTCATCACAAATCCAAACCATAAAACCATACGAGCTGCTATGATTGAAATTAACTCTATCCCAACCAAAACCAGTGGAGGACCAAAAGGGGAGGTGTTCCCAATACCTGTCTTCAGGGAGCTGGTCAAATGCCTTGTCTCTGATTCTCTAACCGTGGCTTAGATACCTGGCTCCTCTTTTCATGAATACCAACATTTAGGGAGCAACCTGGTCTGACCTCAGAGCTGGCCTTGCTGGGAGCTGCACAATGGACTAGAGATCGCTTGAGCTGCTTTCTTCTCTGAATCTTCCCATGAGCCTGATAGAGACACCCTCACCTTCAACTGAATCCCTTCATCTAGGGCATACTGCAAGGCACAGGCTGCTGGTGGAAGCGTGGGTGGGAAAAGGAGTGCTGGGGGTCTCCAGCCTGGCCTCCTGCCCAAAGGGTAACTACCACCAACCCCGTGGTCAGGCTGGTGGCACTTTTGGGAGCTGAGACCTGAAAACCTCCCAGGGTGGGGATCACAGAGGCACTCTGGGTGTCCTGCTGCAGTGCAGCACCACACTCCTAGGTTTTTTATTACTTTTCCTGTTGCCCTGTGTGAATCTCCCAAGAGGCAGTTTGGGGCTGTTGCCCATGCCATACCATTTCTGACAGCACAAGAGAGGTTTTTTCCATCATCTCTCCAGGCAGATGTAGGATGCTGTTGGGTTTTCCTCAGCACGCCCTTCAGCAGCAGGCTCAAGAGGCTCCGTTCCCTCACTGTCTCCACACAGCTCATGTAATTAGGCCCCTAACACCATCCCTGTTGCCCTTGTCTCGATCCTCTCCAGCTTCTGCCCATTCCTCCAGAACTGGGAGACCACTGGCCTGTATGGCATCCATTGTCATGCCCCGGCCCTTTCGCTCAGGGCCACTCCTCACCCAGTCAGGTTGCAGCCCACACTGCTGCAGGGTTATTCTGTCCTTGGTGCACAGCTTGTCCCTTCTCCTTGATCTTCGGGAGGGTTTTGGGGTTTTTTTTGGCCAAATCCCCAAGTGTGCCTGGGTCCCTCTGGACTGGAGCTCTCTTGTGCCAGCATTTATGGTATGTTTGCAGATGGCTCATCCTCATTTGTGCTTCTACCAGGATAACAGCACGAGGCATTGCAGGACACTACAGGTGAAGAAAAAGCAGGACTTGTTTACTGGAATGGCTGCCCAAGGTAGAAAGCATCACAAAACCCACATCAGAAACAACAAAGGAGGACACAAACCCAGAAGAGGCTAGCCAGTGCAGAAAGGGCTAACAGGGTAGGCGGTTCTTTCTGGAGAGTATGAGGATGGTAAAAGATGAACTTGAGAGGAGGGCAAGAGGCAACCAGGACATGAAAGGTGAAGCAAAGGATGGGATCAGGGCTGTCTGGGGGTACCTGTGAGGCAGCCCTGTCCCGGATGGGAATGACTTCCACAGTCAGGGAGACCCTGAGTGCATTCCTTAACATTGACAACATGAAGGAGAAGGAACAACAGCATCGTTCAGGCTGGAAGGGAATTTGGGTGGTGTCTAGACTAACTTGCTGCTCCAAGCAGGGTCACACCAGGTTACTGAGGGGTTTCGTCCATTTGGGTGTTGAGAAGTTGCAGGGATGGAGCCAGAGCACAGCCTGGGAAACAACTTTCAGTGCTTGACTGTCCTCCTGTTGCAAAAGTTGCTCCCCATAGCTAACCTGACTCTCTCTTGTCTCAGCCCATTGCCTCTTGTCCTCCTGTCTTGCACCCCAGTGATGAGCCTGACTGTCTTCTTGAAACATCCCTGTATCACCATAGGCAATGCCTCTCTTGCATTGTGTGGGGTCAAACCCTGAGAAAGTATTCTGCATGTGGCCTAACAAGTGCTGAGCAGAGGCGGAGAATCACTTCCCCTGCCTGTGCTCCTGCTCATACAGCCCAGGAGGCTCTTGGCCTTCCTTGCCGATAGCTCTTCTTTGGCCTAATGTAACCCAGGGACCACCAGAGCATTTAACACAGAGCTGCAACCCAGCCAGCAGCCCCGAGCCTATGCCACTGCAGGGGCTTAGTCCACTCCAGGACAGGCCTTTGGATCTGTCCTTGCTGGACACCATGAGGCTCCTGTTGGTCCATCCCTCCAACCTGTCTGTATCCTTCGGGATGGCTCGCTTGCTTGCTTCCTCCCTTCCGTCCTTCTTTCCCTCCCTCTTTAGGTGCGAAGCAAGGCTTCTGCATGATGTGTACCATGGAAGTGCACATTGAGGAGGTCCTGTCTTGCTCGGGCAGTGCCATTGAGCCTACGCCTGTGATCAATGAGCTTCCACGTGAGTCATTTCAGACGGTTTCATTTGGAGGTAGTTTGGATTTCTGACAAAGCCCGCGTCCAACTGCTTTTGCCGGGTTCATGTTAAGGAGGAGAGCTTTCAGAAGGGTAAGCCTTTCCTTTTTCTCTGAGATCAATGGGAAAACCTTCTTCTTTCTCCGGAATAGGAGACCATTTCCAGCTTGGCACCCAGGAAGACGCGCATGAATTCTTCTACTACACCGTGGATGCCATGCAGAGGGCTTGCTTGAGCAGAAGCAGCGAGTAAGCAGAAGCACATGACCGTTGAAACGTTCTCGAGCCCTTTTGACTCCTTGCTTTACAACCGCCACTGAAAACCTCTGTCCGGCCCTTTCCTAACAAGGAAAACTCGTGGAAGAGCTCACTCTCTGCCTTCCACCTTCTGAGCTCCGATTACCATTTCTTTCCAGCTGGGACACAACTTCTCAAGCTAGCACGCTCATTCATCAGGTCTTTGGGGGCTTTCTAAGATCCAGAGGTACTTTTTAAAAATATTTCCGTCCTTAGAATGACCCGTGGCTCTTCCTCTCTTTGTGGTAAACAGCTCCTAGCATGCGGCAGGAGGTCCGGTGTGTCTAAAGGCGTAGGTGTTGGTCCTTGAAATGGGCAGTTACTCTCCTTCCCTACCTGAGAAGCATTTCTCTTTGCTTCTTTTGCAGTAACGTGCTTGAGCTGCAAAGCCGTTTCCGACACCTGCGAGACATTCCTTGATATTGCTTTGGATATTAAGGTGAGATGTTTTGAAATGGTGGTGCCAACTGTTTCAGGGCCCCTGCGGGGGGCCTAGTTTATCTCCAGTAAACTCTGTTGGCTTCCAGCTGTGGGCTGGTACCAGGCAAGAGCTTGGGGGTGGATGGGAAGGGAACTGGGCTTGTGTGCTCCTTCTGCGGAAGCCCTGCAAATGGTCTCTCTGGGCTGGGTGCTGGGTGTCAGCTGGGCAAAGAGTAAGGAAGGTATGGACAGCCATCGTGACACTGTCACACCACCCTGCTTGGGACTCCCTCACTATGCGTCTGATTGATGCTGGAGGGATGGGTTTGATTGCTTTTGCTATTTTGAACCACGCCTACCACAGGAACTCTGCTACCGCCCAGGGGTAGCTGTTTATTGGGATAACGCTGGTACCACGCGGGTAGCTATTTCCTGGGGTTTTTGAGTTTCCAGGAACTTGGTGCTCTCCTTTCTTCCTCATCCAGGCAACCTCATCTGTCACTGGAGCTCTGGAAGACTTTGTCAAACCCGAGCAGCTGGATGGTGGAAATGGCTATAAATGTAGCAAGTAAGATTTCGGCCAGTGCCACCTTCCTAGCAGATACTAGGTTAGGGTATTGCATGTCTGGGAGCACTAGTTGTGTTTGGACTGAATTGAGAAACCCAGTCATGAGACAGCTTGGCTTTTTTTTCTTTTTTTTTTCTTCCCCTACAACTAATCCACGCGAATCATCCAGAACTTGGAAAAGAATGCATTTGTTTCTAAGATGGGTATTTCTTTCCCCTTCTGCCTGAATACTTGGAAAGCTTGGATGAGAATTTTATTGCTGGCATTGTCTGCCCTGGGGGTGGTCAAGCTTCCTAGCTATGAAGTTGCCCACTGAACTAGCCCTATGGCCAGAAGGGAAAAGACATGTCCCATATGCAGTGGTGAGCCGAAGCAAGGTGGCAGCCCTGGACAGTGATTTGGCAACAGCAGCTTCCTCAAGAAAGCCATCAACAGTTTTGTTTCCAAGGCTTTTTGGATGCTTGCGTCTCTGTCCAGGAGACCTCAGTCCTCGGAGCAGCAGCAGCCCCCGCTGGCTCTCTCAACAGCGTCATGCCTAGTTCTTGTATTGTCAAGACTCCAGACTGCTGCTCTCCAAAGGGAGCCGCCCTAGCCCAAAGCTGCCTTCAGGGAGAGCATATGGACTTCAGGGGTCTGAAATGCAAGCGGGCATACGATAGTTGGGCAAAAGAAGCCTGAACTCAACCCTACATGGATGGGGGGGTGCAGTGGGGAGAAGACAGGTTGCAACAGCTGGGGCTGTGCTTGTTTTCCAGGTGTGAACAGCTGGCCACTGCGTCCAAGAGCCTTACAATACATCGTTCCTCCAATATCCTGACAGTGTGCTTGAAGAGATTCGATGCTTTCTCTGGCAGAAAGATTAGCAAGGTATGGCCACAAGTGCACTGCAACTTTGTCTGCTTGGAAGGAGACATCTCCGAAAGGAGAATCCTTTTTTGGAAGTTGTTACTGTCTACTTGCCCGATGGCTATCGAGTGAGTGCAGCCGTCTAAGAAAAAATCAATGCAATAGCTGTGCCTTGCTCTTTCCCTTGCGGTAAGAGGAAAGTCCCAATGTGAAGATAAGCACCTCCTGTGCTCCTAAAGAGCTGGTTTGGCTGCAAACAGTTTTCTGCCACTTCCATGATGAAATGGCAGCACCTGCTTTGGATGGGCCAAGAAGATCGATTTCTATACTTGTAGCCTGTGTTTGGTGACAAGGTTTTCTCAGGCTGCTTCCTAAAGACTCTCAAGGTAGTTTCTGAGTCTTCTTGGTCTCTCCTTAGGTTGTGCAGTACCCGGAATATTTGGACCTTGGCGCATACATGTCTCAAGCCCCTGGAGAACCGCTCCTCTATTCCTTGTATGCCGTCCTGGTACATGAAGGTTCCAGCTGTCAGACGGGACATTATTACTGCTTCGTAAAGGTAAAAGTCAACTTGGTGATGTGCATTGGGGTATTGTGTCCTTCAGCGGTGTCCAGTCTGTGTTTTTGTTTTAAAACCCCTGCAGTTCATCTGAAGATAGCCTTGCCTTTCTTTGCAGGCCAGCGATGGACATTGGTACAAGATGAATGATGCCTCTGTACGTCTTTGTGACATCAAGACGGTACTCTGCCAGCGTGCCTATTTACTCTTCTATGCCAGGTACTGTCAAGTGTGAAAGGGTGCTCAGAATACACTCCCTCTCCCGTTCCTGATCTTCTTGTTGCTGTTCTCCTCCGGTGGGTTTTGCTTTCTGTCCTAGCAGAGAATGCCTCTTTGTCCAGCTGAGTTCTCTGTTCCGCAGTTCGCCAGGTCCTTTCTTCTCTCTCCTTGTCTGGCATTAAACAGCTGCGCTTGTGTAAATTGCTACCTGTCTGCTCCCTGAGACTGGCTAGCTGCGAAACGAGGCAAAATGGAGGTGCGAGAGGGTCTAAAGATGAGTCACTGCTCTGAAAGGGACAGGCATGGCTGGAAGCGCATGACCTAATTTCCAGTTTCTAGTGCTGGTTCAGTCTTCTGCGTGTCATATCAAGTGCTGCCGGAACGTGACAGGGGGAGACTGAAGCCACGAGGAGGCTGCAGCAACAACCCTAGCCTAAGATCCCTGTTGTTTCTCCAGGCACCATCCTTTGACCCCTGGAGCAGGCGATGAACGCCAAGAGACAAAGAGCACTTCCGAGGCCAAGCTGGGTCAAGTGCTGAAGAGTCCCTTTCCTGGAGGCATTGGGGGACGGAGAAATCAAGAAGGTGGAGAAAATGTGCAGAGGATGCGAGGGAAGAGAAAACCATGGGACTCTGCAGGAACTCCCCCTCAGCACTGCGGCAGGAAGAGAGCGTGCTCTGACGCTGAGGAGGGGGAGAAGCCGAACAGAAGCCAGCCAGACTGTCCGCCTCCCAGGCGGAGGCACACTTGCCGCGCGGAAACGCAGCAGCGCGCTCACCGTCAGCTGGCACGTGGCAGGGGGAACCTGCGCGGCTCTTCCCACAGGGAGAGAAACAGCCCTGGTGATGGCAAAAGCGCAGGAGGGGAAGGTGTGCGTGGCTTGAGCGGCCCCAGAGCAGACTCTCATCCTGGGGCGGTAGGTGATCAGCAGCCGGGGAAATACTCACTTGAACAACGTGCGCTCCCGCCAGCGCCAGTTCACCCAGAGTCTGCAGGCTCCTGCCAGGCAAATGGAAAACGAACGCGCAGGAAGAGGAAACAGTCCTGTGCAGAGGCGGGTGAAAGTGTGCCCGAAAGAAGGCGGCAAAAGACAGAAGCGCGCATTCTGGTGATCCAAAATTGAAAGAGAAAGAACGCAAGAAAGTGAAGGAGAAAGAGAAATCCAGAGAGAACTCTGGAGAGGAGGACTCACAAGTAAGCCACATTTGCAGCATCACCAGGAAATGTTGACGTGTCCGATCGAAACAATAAAATTGCCATCTTAACCAAGGCCAGTCCTAAGTGGTGCTTCTGATTTCTGTAGAGAGTTTTGATACAAAAATTCACGGATGTTTCTCCTCACCGTCCGAATCTCCCCAAGGGAGAAACGGAGTATCCAGAGAGTCCCTGAAATGAAACTCAAGAGCAACAAAGTCACTATTAAGCAGGTATCCTTTCTTGCAGCGCTGGGCAGCACTGGGGATTCTCCACCACAAGTGCTCCAACGAGGTAAGGAAGTTTTAGAGAATATATCCGATACAATCATACATATTCATAGGATTTCTGGGAATTCATTTACATAAACATGAGATTTCCAGGAACTTATGAGCATATGTAAATATCCAATTCGCATGCACAGTCACCTCTCGGGGTGGTCTTCAAGTGGTCTTTGGGGTCTTCCGATGAAGGCTCGTAGTCTTCTTCACTCTGCTCGCTGATCGACCCTTGCTTCTGCGCAAACTCAGTCCTAGGATCACGTAGCCGTTGTCCTTGAAGACTGTTGTTGCCATTCTTCTCTTTCTTCCTACCTTCATGGTTCCGTGCATCCGTTCTCCCAAGGCCGAGTTGTCTGCAGCGAGATTGTCCCGGAGCCCCCCTTATCTTAGAACTGTTCTTCTAGCTACTCCCTAAATCACATCAAACCGTAAGGTATTCACAACATCCTTAAATGACACCAGGGTGTCTTCTGATCTAATGAAGGGACTAAGGTATTTACAACATCCTTCTTGCTCTTGTGGTTTTTAACCCTTTCAATACCTCCCGGAGTCTGAGTGCCTTTCTTACCGGGATCATAACAGACCAGCCCCTGCTGGTGAAAACCTCTCTCAGCACCCTTGGACGCAGCCCCTCCAGCCCCATGGCCTGGGAAGGGTGTAGTTTGCTCAAGTAAGCCCTGGCTGCATCCCCAGCCACCGCTGGTTTTTCCCGCCCTGAGCCCTGCCTCAAAGCACAAAGGCCTGGGAGACCTCTCTGGTGGTAACTGAGGCAAAGAGGACATAGACTACCTCAGACCTACCTACCCCTACTCTTTCTAAATTCAGCACTGGTCCCACAGTATATCTCTGTGCCTTCTTCAGCTCTTCCTGAAGTACCAGCAGCTCATCTTGGTGCCTTTGAATTCCCTTTCAAGTTTCAATTCAGTTTTGATAAGGACTGTTGCTGTGCTTGTAGGACGTCGTCCTTGAAGACAAGATGTCCCCAGGCACACTGTGAAAATGATTGGTCTGTTCCTTGACTGTATCATCAAGGGAGCGAGTGAAGACCCCAGTGGGATGTGCTTTGAGTTCATGCAATGCCTGCAGCTGTTGGGTAGAGAAGGGACAGAGCTTGCCTCTCTGATGGCACCTGATGGCCGATGCCTCTGACTGACAGCATTAGTGTGTGGCACACAGGCACCAAATCCCACTCTCTGCGATGCTGTCTGGGGTGGCTGTAACGCACCCGCCCTGAATGGGAATTGCTTTCCTGGAGGTCCTGTGCTGTCCCTGCAAGCCCTGGCACCTCATGGAGCTCCGTGGGCCTGGATTTGAACATGAAAGTCAGCAGATTCCCTGAATGCTGTCAGGCAACGTGGGGCTGAACATGAGGCAACGGCCAATATCTCCACGTCAGTGGAGATCTCGTAAACACAGCAGAAGGAGGAGAGAGAGACGGAGTTCTCCCTATGGCACAGGACTCGAATCATTCAGGTGAATAACTCTATAAACTGCCCTGAGCATCATGAGCAGGGACAGTTTTAAGGTCCAAAACTGATGGCAGAGCCCAAAGTCTCCTTTTCAGGGCCCAAAGCCTCCTTTTCAGGATCCAACCCCTCCTTTTATGGTCCAAATGCTCATTTTAAGGCCCAAAGCCTCATTTTTAAGGTCCAAACTCTCATCTAAGGATCCAAAGCCTCAGTTTTGTGGCCCAAAGCCTCACTTTTAGGGATCAAAGGCTCATTTTAGGGTCCAAAGTCTCTTTTTAGGCTCCAAATCCTTCTTCATAGGGTCCAAAGGCTCATTTTTGGGCCCAAACCCTCAGGTTTAGCTTCTAAAGCCTCCTTTTCTGGGACCAAAGCCTCGCTTTCAGGACCCACGGCCTCATTTTTAGGATCCAGTCTGCAATTTGGATGGGGACCAAAGCCTCATTTTGACAGTCCAAATGCTCATTTGGTGGGCCCAAAGCCTCATTTGAGGGTCCAAACTCCTCATTTAGGCTACAAAGCCTCATTTGTTTCATGTCCCAAGCCTCATTTTGAAGCCTCCAAAGACCCAGGTTTAGAGTGGAAAGCCTTAGGTTGTGGTACCAAAGCATCATTTTAGGGCACAAAGCCTCATTTCAGAGTTCAAACCCTCCATTTTATTTTCCAAGCCCCATTTTGAAGGCTCAAATCCTCCTTTGGAGGCTCCAAACTCTCATTTTTAGGCTCCAAAGCCCTCTTTGACAGCTCAAAGCTTTCACTGGGGTGCCCAAAGCCCTATATTCAGGATCAAAGCTTCAGTTCTTGGGGCCACAGAGGAACTAATGGGTTTCCCTCGTTTTCACGGTCACAAGTGTCATTTGTAGCGTCTAGCCCATCCGTTCTAGTGCCCAAAGAGTCCTTCTGAAGGCCAAGATCATCATTTTTTTGTTCCAAACCTGTCCTTTATTACCCATAGCCTTTTTGGGGGGCCCACAGTTTACTTTTTATGGTTTACACCATCACTTTTAGGGCAGCAAGCCACTTTTTAGGGTCCAAAGCTACATTTAGAGTGTCCAAGGCCTCATTTTTACTTTCCAAAATATTAGTTTTGCTTCCAAATCATCGTTTTAGACGTCAAAGCCTCATGTTAGTTGTCCAAAGCCTCTGTTTCAGATTGCAAAGTCTGCTTTTTTAGACTCCAAAGACTCATTTTGACTTTCTAAAGCCTCAATTTCCGGCTCCAAGGTGGCATTTTGAGGATCCAGACAGTCGTTTTGAGGGTCCAAGCCACATCTGGAGTGTCCAAACCCCCATTTTTAGGGTCCAAACACCTCTTTTAAAGGCTCACAGCCTCATTTTTAGGGCCCCAAACCTCATTTTTGGAGTACAAAGCTTTGATCCTAGGGTTAAAAGCCTCCTTTTTAAGGTCCAAGCCCCCATATTCAGGTTCCACACCCTCATTTGCAATATTTCCAAGCCTCACTTTTAAGGTTCAAGGACTCATTTAAAGGGTGCAGAGCGTCCTTTTTAAGACCCCAGTTCTGCTTTTGAAGGTCGAAAGCCTCATTTTTAGAGTCCCAAGCCTGATTTAAAGGGTCCAAACCTGTCTTTTATTAACAATAGCCTTTTTTCAGGACACACACTGTACGGGCTGGTGAGGGCTGGATCCTTGGTGCTCCGTGGCAGGTGGGCTGGATCTCCAGGCACAGGCGGTGGCTGCTGGCATCGGGTCTGACTCTCAGGGGTTCTGGGGCATGTGGGACAGCTGTCTGGGCGTGTGGGGTGGCTGCTGGTGTCAGGCCGGGCTCACGAAGCTGCAGAGAGGCGCCTGTGAAGAGAGGAGGCTGCTGAGGCCCCGCCGCAGCTGCGGTGCCACATGGGTGCCAGGGTGCGGGGCAGCACTGGGCACCCTGTGGGGTTTGGGCACCTGGCTGCACGTGGGAGCTGTGGACACGGAGAGCTTTGTGCAGAAAATGGGGCGCACCGCACCCCTCGGCTGGGGCTCTGCTCGCCTGCCCATGGCTCGTCTCCTCTCGGCCCTGACCATCCCGACCTGCCTGCTCTGCATGTGCCGGGAAGGAGACCTGACCCCGGCAGGCCGAGGGGACCAAAGCCGGGCATGGCACTGCAGGGCCAGGAGAGCCTCCTGGTCGCCTTTCTCAGCGTGCCTGGCAGGGACCAGCGCTCGCCTCCCTGCCCATCCCTGACCAGGCAAGGGGACAGCCTCGGCTCGCTGTTCGCTGAGGTGCTCTCCATCCTCTCTTCACAAGACCTATCCAAAGGGATACGTACCCCTGCACAGACAAAAGGGATTTACGGCATCACCTAACAGAGTGATTTCTGCTGCGGGGTTCACTGGTAGGGAGATGTGACTATTGCAGTTCTCACTTTCTATGCCAATGTCATCCCTTGTTGTTTTTACTTTCTGACCTTCCTCTGCCTACGTCTCTCGCTGGGTCTGCTCTTGTCGAGGCAGGGTCACTTGTAACCCACACTTGGCACAGTAAGAAGGGGTTTCAGAAAAGAATGCCCATGAATTGAGAGGCCAGTTAAAGCAGCTTACAGCAGAAACCTCAGCCGAGTCTAGCCAATAAGGAACTCGGCACTCCAGAATACTCTCAATGCTTCATGACCAATAGCAGCCATCTCCTACACAAGTTTGGCAAAAAAACCTCCCAACAACTCACGGTTTTCTCTTCCTCCACAGACAGATCACACCACACAATGCCATCCCAAACAGCACCGAGCCCAAGACTGCCACGGCGCCTTCTATGCAGTATTTCTGGAAATCATTGGGATCCACAGCATTTGAGCTTCTCCTGCCATCCACACCTGGAGGAACAATTCTGCACGTTAGGGTGTCCTGCGCACGACTGGCACTCTCACAGGAGGGCTGACATTGCCAGGAAATGGTCTCTCTCACTTTGTTAGCATCTCTGAAGGAGTGAACATCCTGGGGCTGCGATGTTTCAGTAGAAACAAAGGAAACTCCCAAAGCCATTGCAAACCAATGCACTCTGGAGCCTCTCTTTCTCCATCCCTGCATCAGGGAGTGCCACCCCCAGCTCTCCCTCCCCAGCCCAGCACCCACACCCTGGGGACGGACTCAGGCCCTCTCACGAGACACCTCAACATTGCTCTCCCCCTTTGCCTTTTCTCCACCATGGCACCACTTGCAGGCAGAGGTGCCCTCTAAGCCTGTGCCTCATCTGCCAGTGTCTCCCTTTGCCCCTCAGCTCACAGCAGGGATCCCCCTCTGTTGGGCCTAGGGCCTCTAGGGACGCACGGCAAGCTCTGCGATGCGGGTACTGAGGGAGGTCCATTCGATCAAGAGTCACATTTCCCATCGTCTACTGAACGTGGTTCAGATGGCCTCCTTCCCAAAATGGCAGGGTTCTGAAATTCCTGGGAAAGGGGTGCGGTGGGAGGCGAGCACTTCACCACATCCACAGAGGGTTACCGGTGTCTCTCTGGCACACTGCTGGCAAGAACCTCCACACCCCCGAGACGACAGTCATCCTCAGAGAGCCGCTCCTGGCTCCCTTCAGAACACTTGCTCTGTACTCATAGTTCGGCTGCTGACACCATGTGCAGTAGCCGGCAGCAGGGGAAGAGCCTGCAGACACCCAGGGATTTTGAGATCTGACACTGGATGACCCAGGGGCAGCAATTACCTGGCACGCCGGTTGGTTGAATTGCCCCCGTTTTTCCATCAGAGACTGGCAATGAGGGACTGCCTCCTTCCTCAAGCGCCTCCTTCTCCACGGTCTCACGGTCCATCTCTTTAGAAAGAAAGTGGGTCAGTTTAAGTAGAAGTAACCGTTCCTCCTCAGGAACACGGTATCTTCAGGAGGCAAAATACATTAATTACACTCAGAAACAAAGACTGGGCGTTTGGGGGTGCACCTCATCACTGGTCCAAACAATGTGTCATTCACGGAAAAAATTTAAGCCCTGGACACTTTCCAGTTTACCAGTAGATGGGAAAACCTGACCTGCTGAGAGACTGGGAGATTGCAGGTCATCTTCCTGTTCGCATTCCACTCAGTTCGTTTTGGGCAAACTGCAAGGTGATGGTAAATTACTTCCTTCAGAGAGGACAGGAGGACGCTGCAGCCAACTCAGCTGGGGAAAGAGCCCTTCGGAGCAGCACGTCCCATCATGCCAACCCCATCACACACTAAGGGTAACAGCCCCACGCAGTGGAATGAACCCCAAGCTCTTGCAACCATGTTCTGGGCACTTTCACAAGTGGCAGTGAAGAGCCCACAGCCCCCCAAAACAAGAGGAAAGCCACAACCAAGTTATCTAAAACACAACTACACACAGAGAGCTAAAATTCACAGCCTTTCATTTTAGCTGCCTTCAAGGTAGCTGTCCGGCCTCAAGCTGGGTGTCCAGCTTTCACCTGTCCCTGACCACGAGCTGTCACACAGAGTCCTCAAACATCAAGGACAACAACGGGGCTGGACCAGGCATTGAAGTCGGGGCTGCTCCGACCCTGGCCAGGGCATGCCTGCAGCCCCGGCAAAGTCTGCCGGTCTCAGCGACCCCAAGCTGCCTGCGCATCCTCTCTGCCGCCCAAGGGCTCTCTCCCCTCCGGCCACTGGCAGCAAGGTGTGAGCACCACCAGTTCCTGCCAGCTGGATACCAGCGTCTGCCCAGAACAGCTCTGGCCAGCGATGGGATAACTGGGGCAGCAGCTGTGCCTGGCACTCAGCTGCAACCACAACTGGCAGCAGAGACCCTGCACCGTCTCTGCAGCTCACCAGCACCTGCGAGGTGTGCAATCGAGTGTCAGTGCAGCGAGGCTCTCATCGAGCCCTTTCTGCTTGTGCTGCCTATGGCTTGTCCATACAGGTGTCTACAAGCTCAGCTTCCCAAGCCTCCTGCTTAAGAGTGATACACACCCACCATGTGCCGCTTTCTCCAGTTGTCCCAGGATTTCCTTTAGGACTTCTGATGACTGCTGGGAAGATTGCCCTAGGCTGGCTTTATACTTTGCTCTTTGAGGACCTTAACAGAAAGGATCCAGTTAAATTTCCCTCTACTAAAATACTGAAAACGAGTGCTTAGCCTGTGAAGTCAGCCAAGACTGACTACTCACCCCTGGGATGCCAGCTGAGCTCCAGCGCAGGATTCAGCCGAGGAGCTGGAGCCACATCTGCAACCAAACACCCATGACACGTTTCCATCATACACTGTGATACACACCACCATAACTGAATAGCAGAACATACACGGGGATCACGGAATGTCACGGCACACACAATGCAGGTCTATATTCTCACACCCGCACACATTTGGGCTTTGAGCTGGCAGCTCTCAAAGGCAGTAAAAAGCCATGACGTACCCATGCGATCTCCCTGCGCCTCAGCCCTGGCACCCAGCCGGGAAGCTGGATATCCATCGCCCCCCACCACCTCTGGAAACAAACAGAAGAGAGCAGCTCCCGTGAAATGTTTCAGTATGCTTCCTCAGAGCTGAAAGGCAGGGAATGCAGTTCAAACGCGGGATTGCTCCATGGCACTCCTCTCTCCCTTCCTACTCAGGAGCATCGTGCAGACAGTTCCTGGGTGCCTGGAACATGCTGATCCAAAACCACCCGTGCATGGAGCTGTCAGGAGAAAGGACTCCCTGGAGCTCCCACCAGCTCTAAACTCAACCCCAACAAGCCCGCTGGCTTTGCAGCAGGCACCTGAAGCAGCGCAGGCTCGCAGAGTCTGGCAAAGACAGCTTCCCAAGGCAGAGTGCCCCAGGGGACATCACTCAGCCCGACCCATTCCCTCTCTGCTCTTCTGCATGTCTGAGCATCGGCTGACATATTATTAAGTAGAATTTCATAGGAACAGAATATGAAACCCTAAATGCTCGTGCATTCACGTGACATACCTGTGGGATCGCCCTGAGGCTCCCGGACAAGGTCAGGCTGAGAAGTCTGGTGGCCGTCGCCTACAGGCACAGCTGTAATCAAGCACGTTTCCATTAGATGTTGTGAGCTACTTCTTTCCCAGTGACCTGCAGTGACTGGAGGGGAGCCAGGGAATGACGTGGCACCCAGACATGGGTGGAGATTTCCAAAGCTGCCGAGGGGCCTGGGTGACCTGTTGGCTGGCACCTGGCAGCTTGCAAAATGCCGTTTCCA
Organism: Nipponia nippon; assembly: GCF_047370975.1. Classification (NCBI taxonomy): domain Eukaryota; kingdom Metazoa; phylum Chordata; class Aves; order Pelecaniformes; family Threskiornithidae; genus Nipponia; species Nipponia nippon. The sequence goes on from NW_028262375.1 coordinate 589,842, forward strand.
GGCCGTGTGCAACTCCCCTCAAGGACCGGGTGGACACACATACGGCCCCTCAGGGATTTCTTACTGGGAGATCTCTGCTGTGCACAAAAGAAGCCCACATGAAAGCACTGGAGGAAAAAAATGATCATTCGCACGTCTTGTGGAGAAGAGCCCGCTGGCCAGTGAGAGTCTGCACGAGTGCTGCCCTGTCTGTTCCCTTGGGCTGCGGGCTGGGGCTGTGTGTTGGGGACCTGTGTTTGCCCAAGGAGAGCACTGCAGGGCTAGAGCAGGAATGCTCCCGTCCTCCTGAGCAGACATCTCCTGAGGACAGATGTCCCCGAGGCTGAAAGCTGGGACGCAGCTGGGGAGCGGCAGAGCCATGGCCGCAGGCACAACTGTGAGCAGCCTGGGAGAGAAGTGCTCCTGCGGTCTGTTGCCCCTGCAACCATCACGAGAGCTGGCCCTGCAACGCCCTGCTCGGGCAGCCTTCCCCTGGCCTGCACGGCAGGGCCAGAGCTGTACGGCAGGGCCAGGCACCATTCCTGGCACCACCGTTCATCTGCAAAAGCCCCCTGCAGCGGCCACGGCCCCTGTGCCTCCCTGCAGGGCGTCTGCCTCCTGCTTGCCTGAGGAGCTGGCCACAGCTCACCCGTCTCAGCCCAGCCCCGCTGCTCTCCCGGCCCTGCCCCACTACAACCCTGGCCCTGCTGCCACCCCGAGGTGTGGTGGGCTCCGCTCCACGCTGCCCAGGGCTGGGTGCCGTCCCTTGCCTGCCTGCCTACCTAATCCCCGCGCTCGCCACGGAGGAGCCTGTGCATCCCGGGCTTGCAGGGCCACCAGGAGAAGGAGAAGAAGGAGGCGGGTGGGGGCCACAGCCCCCCACGCCTGCACCATGTGTTGCTGCTACTGCTGCCGCTGCTGCTGGCACTGCCAGAGCGGTGCCCGTGGCACAGCAGAGCACATCACGGAGAGGCACAGCGGGGGTCTGTGACCTCACAGCCCGGCCTCTCCACCGCAGCCACGCCCCCATGGTTTCACACCTCCCCCTGCAACGCCCCGCCCCCACATCTCCCCTCCGGAGGGCGGGGCTCCTGCAGGGGAGGGAGAAGGAGACTGCCCAGCTGGAACTGAATCTGGCTGCTGCCCTCAAAGACAATAAAAGATGTTTCGCGAAATGCATTACCTACAAAAGGAGGGCTAGGGAAAATCTCCATCCTTTATTGGAGGCAGGGGGAAACAGGGCCAAAGGCCGAGGAAAAGGCTGAGGTACTTAATGCCTCCTTTCCCTCAGTCCAAGGCTCCTCAGTCTGAGGAGCTGATTGTTTTGTACTGCACTGACACAGGGCAAAAAAGAAAGGCTGTTTGTCTTGTCTGAACGAACGGCTGGAGAACTGTTACTCACTTGGGCCAGCTGTGAGCTTGCTGTTTGCCCTGGCACATCCAGAGATGGGATACACTGGAGGCACACACTGCCCATTCCTGGTCACGGAGGGCTCCAGACAGCAATGAGGACCTGGAGAGCAGCTGTCTCCCACGGCGGGTTTTGCCCCTTTCCATGTGTAAGCCGGGGCTTTGGTTTTGGTGGGAGTGAAATGAATGAACCTAGGAAGAAAGGCATATGAAAGGTCACCGGCAGGCAACTGCCCATTTAAAGCTCCTGTCTATCTGGAATTGTCAGCCTCATCAAATTGCCTTTAAATTATTCCCTGTAAATGACCTTAACAGGAACCGGGGCCTTCTGCCAGCACGGTTCCAGCGAATATTGGCCAGTTCAGGGAGGGGGAAGGGAGGATGGGGTGGAGGAACAAGCCTGCCTGAAAACAACACCAACAACCATACAGACCCTTGGTCCTGAGATGCAGCGCCGGGCCGAGGGGCAGCCCAGGCGGGAGAGCGACCCTGCGCTCAGCAGGACCAGGCCGCTCTCTCCTCTGCCGCCATCAGCAGCGCTGGCAGGATGAGCCCTCCCCTGCCCGGCCTCTGCCTCGGCTGCAGCCGGCAGCCAGGGAGGCTGGGAAAAGGGAAAGGGGTTTGTGCTGCTCTCACCAGGGCTGTCCTCAGCCAGGGCTGCACTGGTGGGAACTGGTTTCGGCTGCTGAGCGGGGCCCCCCCGCCTGCCCCCGGCCCCACTCTGCCCCCATTCTCCTCAGGACGCTCGGCCTCTGGCCCCTGCGGCCCCGCCCCAGGTCGCCTGGCCCTGAGAGGCCAACACCGGCTCTGCTGATTGGCTCAGCTGTGGCCAATGGTGCGGCTCTGGCTGGGTGGGCGGGAGCAGCCCGGGCCTCTCCTCCCAGAGCCTCCTGTGCCTCCTGAGGGGCGAACGGGGCCTGAGCGGGGCCAGGCTGATGCAGTTTGGTGCCAAGGGAAAAGGCAGCAGGAGAGCAGCACCAAACCCCAACCCAAAAAGCTTCCCCCAGCCCCGCCCTTCCCAGGCTCAGCCTCACTCCTCCTTCCCGACTCCTCGGCCCCCTCTCCCCTCCCAGCGGTGCAGGGGGACGGGGAATGGGGCTGCGGGCAGCCCACAGCGCCTCGGCTCTGCCGCCCCTTCCTCCTCACGCCATTCCCCTGCTCCTGCCTGGGCCCCACGGGCCGCAGCTCCGGCCAGAGAACCTGCTGCTGCCTGGGCTCCTCTCCAGGGGCCGCAGGGACTGCCAGGAGCCTGCTCTGCCCTGGGCTCCTCTCCAGGGCTGCAGCTTGCTGGTGGAGCTGTCGATGGCTGCCTGAGGGTGACAGCGTTGGTGGCTGGGTCCTCTTCCAGGCGTCCATTTCACAGCCGCTTGTCCTTGACCATGTCCAGAGGGCCATGGAACATCGCCAGGGATGGAGACTCCACAGTCTCCCTGGGCAGCCTGTGCCGCTGCTCGTCACCCGCACAGCACCCTTTGCACGTCCCCTTTCTGGTCTGGGCATGAGGTCTCTGTCAGCCCGTCTCTGCAGCCTGCCCAGGTCCCTCGGGACACCAGCACGACCCCCTGGCCTAAGTGCCGCTGCTCCCAGACTGGTGTCATCAGTCAGCTTGCCAAGGGTGCACTCTGCCCCATCCTCCAGAACATTAATTAAGGAAGATGATAAACAGGATCAGACCCAGTCTTGACCCCTGGGAGACACCCCTGGTTACTGGCCTCGCACTAGGCTTGGTGCCACTGAGCAGCACCCTCAGGGCCCAGCCGTTCAGCCCGTTTCAGTCCCACTCGCTGTTGTCTCAGCCAGCCCATTTCTGTTGGAGTGACTTGAACTCCATATTTAAAAAGAAGAGATTGCAAGATGGGCCCAGGCAAGCACACAGCTTTCAAAATCCCAAGACATAAACCTCCCACACTGGGCATTTCCTCCAATTGCCCCAAAACCTACAGAGAAGAAAACACCCCAGGAATTACATATGCAAGGCCAACAAGTGTTTTTAATTCTGGCTTTGGCTTTTCTGAGTGTGGGTACCGAGTGAGTGTTGTTTTTGCAAGGCGATCCCAAGAGCTGACCAGGGCTTAAAGCTCTTCCTCGAGGGACCTGTGGGCAGGCAGGCTAGCCGGCAGAGCTGTCCGAGTCTCTGGAAGGTCTCTCTGAGCTCTTCCTGGCCAGAGGCAGCACTGGGAGGGGGGACAGGGTGGGCTGCTGGTGCCTTTTGTGCAGCTTGGTCCCTGCTGGGGGCACTTTTGGTGCTTCCTCGTTTTCTCTTCCTCCTTTTTCTTCTGCTGCTCCTCTTCTCTGGCACAGCAGAAGAAAGATGCTGTGCTCCTTCTTCAGCCAGGGTCACAATCTGTCCCCGTCACTGCCGCAGCGCCCCGAGTCTTTGTCTGGCGTGCTTCTCTGGGGCACTGAAACCCTCCTCCTCCTTCTCCCTGCTGAGGCATCATAATCTGTGGTGTCCAGAAACTGGCTGCAGACATCATAGCCCCGCTGTGGGGATCTGCTCCGCTCTCTCTGCCTCAGCAGGGTTTGGTCCCGAGCAGCCCTGCGTGCAGGAGCCCACTTGGAGCTGGTGTTGGAGGGCCCTGGAGCTGTGTCATCCCTTGGGGCTTGGTCACGACATGGAGGACTTGTTCTCCACCTCCTCCTCCCCCTTTCTGAGCTGTCATAGTCCGTGATCTCCACAAACTGGCTGTGGAGATCATAGCCCTGCTGCAGGGATCTGCTCTGTTCTCTCTGCACTGGCAGGGTTTGCTCCCGAGCAGCACTGGGTGCAGGAGCCGACTGGGAGCTGCCGTTGGAGGGCCCTGCAGCTGTGTCATCCCTGGGAGTGCAGTCACACCTTGGAGGACCGGTTGTCCTCCTCCTCCTCCCTGCTGAGTGGTCATAGTCCGTGGTGTCCATGCACCAGCTGCGGAGATCTTTTCCCCACTGCGGGGATCTGCTCCGGGCCCTCTCCTTGGCACCACTCTTCTGGCAGTGGGAAGAAGGGCTGAATCCATGCTCCTCTTTGTTGCTGTCTTCTCGCATGGTGTGCAGCACATGCTCACATGGTTGAGAGCAGAGCGGGCACGCAGCTTTCCTTCCGGACACCAGCCTTATGCAGCCACAGAAGAAGCGATGCAAGCAGGAGCCAATGTAGGAGGCAATGTTGAGCCTGCCTGGCCAGATGAAGCCCGTCCAGCCTGCAGATGCCTCCCGTGCAGCTGCCCAGGTGAGCTGGCTCTTGCTGGCTGTTGCAGAGGAGCTGCTGTCCTCTGCAGAGTCCTCCATGCCCAGCGCCACGTCCTGCAAAGAGAGCTGTGAAAAGGTCCTGCCCTTTCGTCCTGAAAGGAGCAGAAGAGTGAGGCAAGCCCAGAAGCTGTGGGAGGGGACAGCTAAGGGCCTCCCAAAGGCTCTCCTGGAGGGCTGCAAAGGCAGAAGGGCCAAAGGCAGACAAGTGGGATGCTTTGAGAGGGAGCAGTGTTGGGGCTGTGAAGAAAGCTGCAGTGTGGGAGGGAAAAGAGAGCAATGCCAAGATCCCAGAAAGAAATCCGCTGTCCACCTGCTGCCCTGACCCACCTCCCCAGAGTTACCTTAGTCCGATGAGGCAGACCCTGTGGTCCCACAGAGCACGCCTGTTTGCTGTCGGCCCCCCACTGACTGAGGAAGGGACGGGCATATGATGGTGCTGGTGAGGAAGAAGCCCTTTCTCCAGTTTTCAAATCAGTGCACCTGGAGAAACAAAGAGTGATCTCCATTTAGGTCTGTTCTTGCAGCCTCCTCTGGGGTTCAGTCATTTTCTTGGAGCGGTTTCCACAACAGAGAGAAGATATAAGCGAGACTAGAAATGAGAAATTCGATTGGGGTCTTCCCACCAGGTCTACACCTGTCAGAGCAAGTCCTTGTCTTTATCCCCCCTACGGCCTCCATTTCATAGAATCACAGAATCACAGAATGGTTGGGGTTGGAAGGGACCTTAAAGATCATCTAGTTCCAAGTCCCCTGCCATGGGCAGGGATACCTTCCACTCCATCAGGTTGCTCAAAGTCCCATCCAAGCTGGCCTTGAACACTTCCAGGGAGGGGGCATCCACAGCTTCTCTGGGCAACCTCTTCCAGTGTCTCACCACCCTCACCGTAAAGAATTTCTCCCTAATACCTAATTTACATCTTCCCTCGTTCAGTTTAAAACCCTTACCCCTCGTCCTGTCACTACACTCCCTGATAAAGAGTCCCTCCCCATCTTTCCTGGAGGCCCCCTTTAAGTACTCTTCTCTACATTAGCCAGCTTCAGAGAGCAGACAAGGAGCACTTTACAGCAGGGCAGGAGCCGAAAGCCCGGCAAGGAAAAGTAAGGACAGAGGTGAGGTAGTTCAGACTTGACAGCACTGAATGATGCAGGTAGGAACTGTCTCCTAGGACCAAAAGAGAAACACTCAGGAGGATGAGAAGAAAAAGAGCAAAGCCAGGAGAAGGAAACGTATTCGAAACACATTTTAGCACTGGTTATTACCTGACATAAAACAGTAGATAGGCTTGCTGCCTGAGAACGGTGTTGATGTCAGAACCCTCCACAGACGCATCGTTCATCTTGTACCACAGTCCATCGCTGGCCTGCAAAGAAAGGCATCGATAGCTGGAGAGGAACTGCCTGGTTTCTCAGTGATAACACAGGCAGAAAACTACCGAACCAAGAGCACGCCAAAACAACTCCAACGCAGCCGGTAAGGAGACCTTCTCCCCCAGAACCTTGGCTGCCAGTAACACTGCTGTGAAAGTTTGCCTTCCCCAGCACACATTTTTTCCCCTGCTAGGAAGGAAGTTGCTCTTCACCTTGGTGTAGCAGAAATAGTGTCCTGCATGACAGCTGCCACCGCTATGTACCAGGACAGCATATAAGGCGTAGAGGAGCGGTTCTCCTGCTGTCCGAGATGTGTATGGCCAAAGATCCAAGTACTCGGGATACTCCACCACCTACAGAGAGACCAAGAGGGCTCAGAAATGATCCTGAGCTAGTACATGGACGAGCCTTCAACATGTCATGGTTTGGGTGGCAGGAAACTGTTCTTGGCCAAAGCAGCTCCGTCGGAGCAGAGTCCATGCTTGTCTTCCCACGGGAACTCTCGTCTCCCCAGAAGGGAACACGAAGAACCCAACATGAATGGCTTGTGAAAGAGCATACTGCTTTGGGACACCTCCCGCTCCAGGAAGAGAAAGTTGCACTCCAATTGCGTACACACCTTGCTGATCTTCCTGCCGGTGAGATGTTCAAACCTTTTCAGACACACGGTGAGAACCTTGGGCACGCGATGGATTGTAAACCTCTTGGAGGCGGCAACCATCTTGTCACACCTTGAAACCAAGCACAGAGCCAGATGCTGAAGGGCACCCTTTTTCCCCGCCAGAAAGCAAGACAAGCTTTCCTGTCTCACACATCCTGACGCTGTTTTAAGGCTATTCAGAACCATAAGTACCAGATTAAACAACAGCTGCTGCCCATTACTGGGCATTAAACCTCCATGAAAAGAGGACTTCTGCACGATGACATGCAGCACCTTCAGGAAGGATCTAGCATGAATATGGCGTTAGTAATCATCTTACTTGCTACATTTAAAGCAGTTTTCCCCATCCAGCTGCTCGGGTTTCACAAAGTCCTCCAGAGCTGCGGTGACAGAGGAGGCTGCCTGGAGGAGGGAGAAAGGAGAGCACTGAGCTCGGGGAAACGCCCTCGCCCAAACACTTGGCTAAGAGCTGCCAAGAAGGCGCAGGTAGCTGAGGCTGAGGAGACCCACTGTGAACCCACAAGCAGTGTCCAGAAGGAGGCAGAAAGAGGGTATTATGCTGAACATTTCCTCATTTCCCAGGAATGCCCAGGGCTATCAAAGCGACCTCTCTGTGGCACCACTCAGTTCAGCTACTGATGGGGTGCAGGGTCATCAGAATGAAAACAACACAACCCATCAGCCTGGGAGCCAGAGGGGTGTTGAGGGAGGGCAAAGGGAAGAAGGAGGAGAGTCCATCAAGGGTGCAGGGAGGATAATGTGTGCTTGTCCCGCTTAAAGCCAGCACCTACAGGGAGACCACTGCCATGGCCTCCCCAGAAGGACACAGTCCATTCCACTCCCCACCCACCACCAAGCTCTCTTCTCTTGGCTTTGCAGTATATGGTTTTACACCACCTGTGTTTATTCTGGAAAGCTACGGGGGCCTTGGGATGTCTTACAAACCCTCTTACATTTATATCCAAAGGAAGATCCAGGAAGGCCTCGTAGGAATCGGAAACGGCTTTGCAGCTCAAGCACGTGACTGGAAGGCAAATCAAAATGCTCAGCGACAGGGGAAGTCGACTGACTGTGCCGGTTTACGGCCTCCATACCTGCTACGCCAGTCACACGATCAGCTGTTTATCACAGGCAGACAGAAGGACACAGACAATTCCAAGCAGAGCGATAGTCATGGAAAAGTACCTCTGGATCTCAGCATGCCCCCAAATATTTGGTGGACGATGGTAGTTGCTTGAGAAGAGACATCCAAGCTGGAAAGAAAGGGTAAGGCAGGGAGCTCAGAAGTAGGGCAGAGAGTGATCTCCTCCAGGAGGTTTGCTTTGTCTGAAAACCCTGGCGGTAGGGTTTCCTTGATGGGAGTACACCAAGGAGTCCAAAGGCCTCAGGAGCATTGAAAAGGGAATTTGTTTGTGCTTACTCGTTGCTTCCACTCAGACAAGCTCTCTGCATGGCATCGACAGTGCAGCGTAAGAACTCGTGGGCGTCTTCCTGCATGCCATGCTGGAAATGTTCTCCTATTCCTAAGAAAGAAGAAGTTAGGAGTTGTCCCCCGCAGGAAGGGAAGGAAACCTGTAAAAGCACCTGAAATGACTCACGTGTGAGGACACTGACAACACTCCAAGGCTGGATGGCACTGGCTGAGGAATGCAGGACCTTGTTAACATGTGCTTCCATTCTGCACATCATGCAGAAGCCTTGCTGGTGACCTGAAGAGGAAGGGAGGGAGGGAAGCGTCTCGGGTTAGCAGGATCTCCAGAGCGGTGGGAAACCTAATGGAGATCCTGAAGTTACAAGAACAGCCCCCGCTCCTCTTCTCCCAAGGTGCCAATGGCCCACTGGGACATTGTAGTGCATAGAAAACTTTCTTCAGAGGGATGCTGAACTGACAAAAGTTTTCTGTGCAAGAAGCAAAGAGAGTTTAACTTGCAGGAATAGGGACCGAGAGCGGGGGCTAGAAAGAGGTGCCTCTCTGAAGATGAATACACCGAGATAGGACAAGGGGCTTCTAGGCTTGCGTGTTCAAAGAACACCAACTCGGGGGATTGAGAGAGGAGGGCTGCTTTTCTCCTCAATCAAATTCCAGATGCTGGGAATCCTTGGGAAGAGCCCACCAGATTTGCAAGGAGCTGTTGATAAAAGTACTGACACGAGCGGCTGTGCTCCCGAGAGAGCAGGTAGTTGGCGAGAGGGGGTGTGTACGTCAGGCACTGCAGGACGGAGTTGAGGTAGCACGTATTGCCCAGGTTGTGGAGTCCTGCTCCAGCTCTCTGTCTTTGCTGCCAATCCATGCAAAGCTTCTCCGGGGGAAAGAGGATCCTTTGCGGCAGAGCCATTCCCTCGGCAGTGGCTGCAGGGAAATGACATTTGAAAAGAGAGGAGACGATGTGGTTGCACAAAAGCATCGTTTAAAAGTCAAGCTCTGTACAGGAGCCCCCAGGACAAGCAGCTCTAACCTCCAACACAGAAACACTGGGGGAAGCCTAACACTGCCATTGACAATGACTGGTCAAGAAGCAGTTTTGGAAAAGAGTCTGTTGCCCTGCTTCCTTTGCCAAAACTCCAAGAAAGCCACACTCTGATTTCTGTGCTTCGGGCTACCTTCCTTTCCCTCTAGAGCCTTGAATTGGATTATCAGGTCAAGTCTTCCCTTTTCCTGATAGTGACTTCATGAAAACAAGCAAGTCCCTAGCCCAGAAGGTAACCCTACTGATGTCAGTACGAGCAATGTCATCTTTCAGAGTCTTGTACATCGTGGCAGAGGAGGGACAAAACTCATTTTCCTGTGTCTAATCAAAAACTCCTGGGTGAGCCTGGCTGCTACCAGGAAACGCCCCAGAATTCACTCTAGGTTGTCAGCACATCCACAGTCAGGGATGGAGCAGCAGCCACGTCCGTCGCCTTTGGGGATTCACAAAGTCCAATGGTGAAGCCCTTACTCACAGGAGTCATTCCCCATTGCGGCCATCGCTCCTCTCAGGAACAGAGCGGAAAGCTTTGGATGACAAAGGATGTCAGGACGCGCTCCAGAAAGAGATCAGCACCAGTCCTGTCACCTGATTGCAAAGAAATAATCGTAGTTCAAGAAAATGATTGAAAACAATTCCAAACGAAACCCATAGATCAACGTCTGCCATCAGAAGTGTTTCAGTGGTACTTGTAAGTGCTGCAGAGCTGCAGGCTGATGGCCCTGCTGTCCCTGTCACAGGACTCCAACTGACAGCAATTACCAAGGCCCTTTTGATAGACTGCGTTGCGTGTCACCTTCTCTAAAGGGGACCGGCTGCTTACCTGTGGCCAGCGTTAGCAGCAGAGCCCTCTGGCTCTCCAGCCCACACTTTCCCACCTTGTACACAGCAGTGACCGGCTTTCGGCCGCTACTTCAACGGCTGCCTTTGCCGTCCTCCTTTTCTGTCTCCCTTCCTACCCCATCAGTCAGGGTGGGCTTCTTGTCATTCCAGGCTGAGCCCAACGCCTCAGACTACACTGCCACCCCGCTACTTACCTCTCCTGGGATATGGCAAAGAAATATAAGAATTAGCAAAGAGGAACTCTACCCATAGCCCATATCTGGCCAGCCTAGAAAGGTGTAATAGCTCAGCCTAGAGCGCGGAAGGCACACACCAGCCTATACTTTTCTCCTCTATCTACCTACCCTATGCTGTGTCCTGAAAGTCAAATCATAATTACCTTTGAACGAGGATGGAAGTTGAGGAGAAGTGGGCAGGAAACGATAAATGGTTGGAAAAAAGTGGGCACGCAAGTAGCAATGGAAGGAGCTGAGTTATCCCGAAGGCCAGCTCAGCCCAACTAGCTTTTGCTGGCCTGCTCTTCAGCATTTCAAGCCCTGGCCAGGTGAGGTCACAAGCGCCGGGTGGGTGCTGCATCACTGCCCCTTTGTGACATGGGCGCGCACGCGGGCGTGTCCCCTCGAGACCACACAGCTGCCACGGCCCGGGCACCTCGCACAGCCAGCAGCCCCCAGGCTTCCCCATGCACTGCTGACGAAGGGCTGCTCATCTGCCAGCAAAGCTCCCACCTCCTCCCTGAGCTGCACCAGCTGGATGAAGAAAAACCTGCCCAGGGCTGTAAGCGTGCCTGTTCCCAGCTTTGGCTGCCACATTTGGGTTGCTGAGGGTTTCTTCTCCACTCTTCCCAGGTACAGGACTGTGTCTGTGAGACTTGTGGAGAAAGCACCTGGTCTCTTACAGGTTCATTTCCAATGAATTTTATCTTCCCCTCAAGATACAGCCACAGGCCAGCTCTGAACTAGTGCTCCTTGTCCCTCCATTTTGTTCCCTGGTGAAAGGCGGCCACCCCTATGAAAGGCGGCACCACCTTGCGGTGGTGCCCTGGAAGCAGCATCCCCACCCCGGCCTGGTACCAACACCCCTGGTATCTCTGCCCTGTCCTGCTCCTGACAGCCCCACCGTCGGCATCCCCACCGCAGGCTAAAACCGGTGTCCTCAGGAACAGCATCCCCACGCCACACTGCTACCATCGCCCCCAGTACCTGCATCTCCCAACCATCTACGAGCAACCCCCACAAGTACCTCCCGGGGACCCCCACAAAGGGACACCCCAGGGGCTCTTCTAGGAAAATCTCATGCCCTAACTATTGCAGCAATTAGTCATGAGAGTATGAAATTGGATCGAGTTCCTGAAGATAGACAGATACACATCTAGTTGACGTTGTATACTGCACAGTCATGGTTCAGTCAGCAGGACCAAAGGCCCCCAGCTCACTGCAAGGAGGAGAAGGACAGCCCCCACCCTGAAGAAGAAAGGATGCCCCTGGATGACCCAGCTCACGCCAGCATCCCAGCCCCTCCGACACCTCTGTGAAACCCTCCCCTTATCTGCCATCAGAGATCAGGATCTGCAGCCAGACCAACTCCAGGGATGCCAAGATCAGCAAAGAAGCAGATGGATGATGACGCCACAGAATTAGAGTTGCTTTGCAAAACAGCAGCCTGTGTGTGTGTTTAGCAGAGATTGGTCAAAGTGCATTGGACCCGAACGCTTGAAAAGCATAAGAAGCATCTGTAAAACCGCATTTGTGGTGCCCCAGTTTGAATGGGACGGCTCATGCGCACGAATGCAAGAATTCCTCTTGTAATGCTATACCCTGCGTCCCAGCTTCTCTCCTTAGTCAGGATAGCCCACTTGCCAAATTTTCATGACAGCTCCCCATCATGGCTGAACGGTACCAATGCTGGCACCGGTTCCACCACAGCTGGGAGCGGCAGTTGCCCCCAGGGCACAGAGGGGAGGACAAAAACAACCCAAAAGTGCCCCAAACCCCCATCCCCACCACCAGGGCAGGATGGGACAGCACACATGTGTTGGCATCACAGGGCCACTGGTGCTGGCCCCATCCCTTCCCCGTGGACAGGAAATTTGCCTCCCCCAAAACATCATGCTTGGGATGGGAGACCATTGGGATAGCAAACCACCATTGGGATGGGAAACCGTCACTGGGACGGGGAACCATCGTGGGGCTGGGAAACCAACACTGAGGGCAGGAACTCATCAGCAGGATGGAAAATCATGGAGGTGGGAAGTTGTTGTGGTATGAAAAATCAAAGCATTGCAAGGCTGGCTGAAGCAGATGCTGGCGGAATGATCGCCATGGGGACGGACCCCTCAGAATGCTGTTTGCCCCAAACCAACCCCACACTGCCCAACTGCCATGGCAGGTAGAGCAGCAGGCTCGCGTTCCTCCTGCTGCTCCTGCCCTCCGGGTTACCCCCCAACCACCTCTGCCCGCGAGCATCTCACCCTGTCACCCCTCTTTCCCATGCAAAGGGGCTGCCGAGTCCTTTATTCTCAGATTCCCATGTAGAATGTGTCCCTGTGCTCTGATGAGGCAACGGGACCTGCGGGCCCTGAAGCCCTGCTGTGGCAGCTCAGGATGGACTGCCCAGCCTGGGTCATTTGAGGCAGTGCTGGGCTGACCAGCTCCAGTTCTCTTCTGCTTACAGGGAACTAACTGCTAAAAAAGCACACGCTCAAGTCGGAAGAGGATTTCCTGTTCTCAAGAACAGCTTTGCAGTAGAAGCAGCGAAGGTAGTTGCTCTGATGTCTTCTAAATTTCTAGGTGAACAGAAGAACAGCAAGGCCGCTCCCTAAGCCTTTGCCCAATCCCCAGCACTGAAAGGTGAGCTCTGATCTCGAAGCCCTAACCTGAACACCTAAGCCCCAAAGCCCTCATTCCTGTGCTCCAGCCCCCTCACCTTCAACCCCTCCTAACCCTAACTTCCTCTGTTTGGCCCCTTGAACAGGGCAGCGATCGCGAGGTCCCAGAACAGTCGCACGGCACTGGAAGAGGAATGTGAGGTGACCTGTATCTGATCAGCTCATAGGCCACAAGGAGGAGATGGGTGGGAATGCTATGGTGAGGTCCGCTGTGCTTCAGGATCTCATGGGTCAGCAGGAGGCACAAGGCTGTGAAGGTGGCTGTGAGGTCACTTCTGTCTCTGGAGTTGGTAGGGCGGCAGCAGGAACATGGCTGGGAACGGGACTGGGAGGTCACTTCTTTCTGCAGTAGCTGATAGCTCAGCCCTTGCCTCATGGCGGGGACACGTACTTTTAGGCTCCCATTTGCCAGTGTCCCTAGGAGGCCAGCAGAAGGCACGTGGCTGGCAAGCTGACTGTGGGAATCATTTTCTCTAAGTACCTGGTAGGCCCATGCAGGAAGAGGGCTTGGGTAGGGGTTGTCACATCCCTTCCACCTGAGCACCTGAGGGGACAGCAGCAGGTACATGGCTTGGTTGTGTCCGCTGGAGAAGCTGAAAGGCCAGCAGCAGGCACGTGGCTTGGAAGATCATGGTGAGGTTACTTTTGTCTGGTCAGTTGGTAGGCCAGAAGGCGGCTGATGGGTTGGGCTATTATGATGACATCAGTGATGTCTGAGAAGCTCATAGGCCAGTAGGAGGCACATGGCCATGAAGGGGAGTGTGAGGACACTGGAATCTCCGGTCTCTTTGGGTCATTGGCCATCAGCAGACACAGGGCTGGGCTGTTGACTAGGACATCACTTCTGCCTGAGAACCTGGTAGGCAGCAGCAGGCACGTGACTTGGTTGTTGTTTTGCACCTGGAGGTCCTGGTTTGTCACGTCCCCTGTAAGAAAGGCACGCAGACTCTGTGAGGTATCATTTCAAATGCCATTTGATAGAGCAAACACTACCAACAGTGACTAAGGCCAGCTGCATACAGGGCTGCATTAGGAGGACTGTGGCCACCCAGACCAGGGTGTTATCGTCCCCCTTCACTCAGCACTGGTGTGGCCACATCTGGAGTAGTGTGTCCGAGTGTGGGTTCCCTCGTCTGGAAGAGTGGGAGACCTGGAGCGGCCCCAAGGGACATCTGCCAGGATGGGGGATGGGGCCTGTGTGGAGAGGCTGAAGGACCTGGACTTCTTTCTCCTGGTGAAGTGGAGGCTCAGGGCACTATAGTAGTAGCGTGCAGCTGCTTGAAGGGTGGCCTCAGAGGTGATGGAGCTTTTCCTGGTAGTGGGAAGAGAAGGAAGCCTCCACAAAGTGCAGCTTGGAAGGTTCAGACTAGATGTGAGGAAAAAGAAATGTCACTGAAAGGGTAGCCTTGTGGTGCAAGAGGTGACCCAGAGGGAGTCTGGATCAGCCCATGGCTTTGTGTTTCAAGGGAAAGCCAGCAAGGGTGGAGAGCCATCAGTGAAGCTATAGAAATGCTGGGCTGAGAGCTAGGTGGGACAGCAAGATGGATGTCAAGAGCCTGAAGGGAAAGAGGTGCAGGCATGGGACAGCGTAGGACAGCCTGCAGCAGAGATGGCCAAGGGCTCTAGCAAGGCTGAAAGGCCCAACAGGACCGAGGTCTTTGTCCTCTTGGCTCTGGCAGCTGCCTCTGGCACCGAGGCCTACCAGGCAAAAGCTGTTTTGAGGCTCTGGCCTTTGTTTCTCCTCAGCCCTGCCTGGGGAGGCCGGGAGGTGGTGTACAGTTTTCCTACACTTGGCATTGCTCACCCTCACACCCCACTGCCCCCAGGAGGAGCCCTGAGCCATGCGGGAGGGACAGGATCTGCCTTCCCAGGGCCTGCGGATGAGGGCTTGGCCTTTCTGCTTCACAGAAGAAACCAAAGGGTTTGCTCAGCATTACAGCTGCCTGCACAGAGCCTTTGCCTACCTGCAATCATGGCCTCCAATTACCTGCTCTAAAGAGTCCCTGGGGAGGCTTTGTCAGTAATGGTCCTCATGGGGCCCATTAATGCTTCCAGATACTTTGGGTTCAGCTTCTGACTTGGACTTCTTGAGCAGTTTGTTCAATCTCCTCTCGGTATCTGAGGTTCAAGGCCTCAGCCCCAACTACACCATGGGGCTCATTAAAATACAGAAAGCCCTAACGAGCCCTGTCTCTTCCTGTGATTTTCTCCAAGTCTTCACGACTTGTGCAGCTCATTAGAGAGGTTTCCTAGGGTAGTTAAGGCGAAAGATTTCAAAGTGCATCTAATAAAAATGAATTTTGTTTTAAAGGATATTTTTTATTAATTCTGAGGTTAAAGAAGAGGTGAGTGTCCGCTCGGGAGGTCTGGACAGGTCGGAAAAGCAGTCCCTTGAGGTCTGACACTGTATGGACAACTTTGCTCCTCACCTCCCAAACGTCCCCTTTTCTGTCATTGGCCACCTGGGACTTGCATCACTGTTCCTTGCATCAGACTTCTGCACTCATCTCCGTAGCTGGATGCTACAGGTCCTGTGCACCATCTCCCACCTGCTCTCCTTCGAGAACTGGCTGCACACAGGCACAGAAGAATTTTTCCTATTTGCAAGTAAAGAAAAGCCGGATAAAGTTTCACAAACAATAAAACACACTCTGTATCCATCTGCTAAGTACAAGCTGCCTCTAAGGAGGTTGCCTTTCTACAAGGCATACTGACACAGGGCAAAAAAGAAAGGCTGTTTGTCTTGTCTGAACGAATGGCTGGAGAACTGTTACTCACTTGGGCCAGCTGTGAGCTTGGTGTTTGCCCTGGCACATCCAGAGGTGGGATACACTGGAGGCACACACTGCCCATCCCTGGTCACGGAGGGCTCCAGACAGCAATGAGGACCTGGAGAGCAGCTGTCTCCCACGGCGGGTTTTGCCCCTTTCCATGTGTAAGCCGGGGCTTTGGTTTTGGTGGGAGTGAAATGAATGAACCTAGGAAGAAAGGCATATGAAAGGTCACCGGCAGGCAACTGCCCATTTAAAGCTCCTGTGTACCTGGAGCAGTTGGAATTGCCAGCCTCATCAAATTGCCTTTAAATTATTCCCTGTAAATGACCTTAACAGGAACCGGGGCCTTCTGCCAGCACGGTTCCAGCGAATATTGGCCGGGGCAGGGAGGGGGAAGGGAGGATGGGGTGGAGGAACAACCCTGCCTGAAAGCAACACCAACAACCATACAGACCCTTGGTCCTGAGATGCAGCGCCGGGCCGAGGGGCAGCCCAGGCGGGAGAGCGACCCTGCGCTCAGCAGGACCAGGCCGCTCTCTCCTCTGCCGCCATCAGCAGCGCTGGCAGGATGAGCCCTCCCCTGCCCGGCCTCTGCCTCGGCTGCAGCCGGCAGCCAGGGAGGCTGGGAAAAGGGAAAGGGGTTTGTGCTGCTCTCACCAGGGCTGTCCTCAGCCAGGGCTGCACTGGTGGGAACTGGTTTCGGCTGCTGAGCGGGGCCCCCCCGCCTGCCCCCGGCCCCACTCTGCCCCCATTCTCCTCAGGACGCTCGGCCTCTGGCCCCTGCGGCCCCGCCCCAGGTCGCCTGGCCCTGAGAGGCCAACACCGGCTCTGCTGATTGGCTCAGCTGTGGCCAATGGCGCGGCTCTGGCTGGGTGGGCGGGAGCAGCCCGGGCCTCTCCTCCCAGAGCCGCCTGCGCCCCCTCAGGGGCGAGCGGGGCCTGAGCGGGGCCAGGCTGATGCAGTTTGGTGCCAAGGGAAAAGGCAGCCGGAGAGCAGCACCAAACCCCAACCCAAAGAGCTTCCCCCAGCCCCGCCCTTCCCAGGCTCAGCCTCACTCCTCCTTCCCGACTCCTCGGCCCCCTCTCCCCTCCCAGCGGTGCAGGGGGACGGGGAATGGGGCTGCGGGCAGCCCACAGCGCCTCGGCTCTGCCGCCCCTTCCTCCTCACGCCATTCCCCTGCTCCTGCCTGGGCCCCACGGGCCGCAGCTCCGGCCAGAGAACCTGCTGCTGCCTGGGCTCCTCTCCAGGGGCCGCAGGGCCTGCCAGGAGCCTGCTCCGCCCTGGGCTCCTCTCCAGGGCTGCAGCTTGCTGGTGGAGCTGTCGATGGCCACCTGAGGGTGACAGCGTTGGTGGCTGGGTCCTCTTCCAGGCGTCCATTTCACAGAATCAGCGGCTGCTTGAGGCTGGCCGGGAGGTCAGCTGGAGGACGAAGTCACCGGGTCCAACCCCCCTGCTCAAGCAGGGCCTCCTGCAGCCGCTTGTCCTTGACCATGTCCAGAGGGCCGTGGAACATCGCCAGGGATGGAGACTCCACAGTCTCCCTGGGCAGCCTGTGCCGCTGCTCGTCACCCGCACAGCACCCTTTGCACGTCCCCTTTCTGGTCTGGGCATGAGGTCTCTGTCAGCCCGTCTCTGCAGCCTGCCCAGGTCCCTCGGGACACCAGCACGACCCCCTGGCCTAAGTGCCGCTGCTCCCAGACTGGTGTCATCAGTCAGCTTGCCAAGGGTGCACTCTGCCCCATCCTCCAGAACATTAATTAAGGAAGATGATAAACAGGATCAGACCCAGTCTTGACCCCTGGGAGACACCCCTGGTTACTGGCCTTGCACTAGGCTTGGTGCCACTGAGCAGCACCCTCAGGGCCCGGCCGTTCAGCCCGTTTCAGTCCCACTCGCTTTCGTCCCAAGACATAAACCTCCCACACTGGGCATTTCCTCCAATTGCCCCAAAACCTACAGAGAAGAAAACACCCCAGGAATTACATATGCAAGGCCAACAAGTGTTTTTAATTCTGGCTTTGGCTTTTCTGAGTGTGGGTACCGAGTGAGTGTTGTTTTTGCAAGGCGATCCCAAGAGCTGACCAGGGCTTAAAGCTCTTCCTCGAGGGACCTGTGGGCAGGCAGGCTAGCCGGCAGAGCTGTCCGAGTCTCTGGAAGGTCTCTCTGAGCTCTTCCTGGCCAGAGGCAGCACTGGGAGGGGGGACAGGGTGGGCTGCTGGTGCCTTTTGTGCAGCTTGGTCCCTGCTGGGGGCACTTTTGGTGCTTCCTCGTTTTCTCTTCCTCCTTTTTCTTCTGCTGCTCCTCTTCTCTGGCACAGCAGAAGAAAGATGCTGTGCTCCTTCTTCAGCCAGGGTCACAATCTGTCCCCGTCACTGCCGCAGCGCCCCGAGTCTTTGTCTGGCATGCTTCTCTGGGGCACTGAAACCCTCCTCCTCCTTCTCCCTGCTGAGGCATCATAATCTGTGGTGTCCAGAAACTGGCTGCAGACATCATAGCCCCGCTGTGGGGATCTGCTCCGCTCTCTCTGCCTCAGCAGGGTTTGGTCCCGAGCAGCCCTGCGTGCAGGAGCCCACTTGGAGCTGGTGTTGGAGGGCCCTGGAGCTGTGTCATCCCTTGGGGCTTGGTCACGACATGGAGGACTTGTTCTCCACCTCCTCCTCCCCCTTTCTGAGCTGTCATAGTCCGTGATCTCCACAAACTGGCTGTGGAGATCATAGCCCTGCTGCAGGGATCTGCTCTGTTCTCTCTGCACTGGCAGGGTTTGCTCCCGAGCAGCACTGGGTGCAGGAGCCGACTGGGAGCTGCCGTTGGAGGGCCCTGCAGCTGTGTCATCCCTGGGAGTGCAGTCACACCTTGGAGGACCGGTTGTCCTCCTCCTCCTCCCTGCTGAGTGGTCATAGTCCGTGGTGTCCATGCACCAGCTGCGGAGATCTTTTCCCCACTGCGGGGATCTGCTCCGGGCCCTCTCCTTGGCACCACTCTTCTGGCAGTGGGAAGAAGGGCTGAATCCATGCTCCTCTTTGTTGCTGTCTTCTCGCATGGTGTGCAGCACATGCTCACATGGTTGAGAGCAGAGCGGGCACGCAGCTTTCCTTCCGGACACCAGCCTTATGCAGCCACAGAAGAAGCGATGCAAGCAGGAGCCAATGTAGGAGGCAATGTTGAGCCTGCCTGGCCAGATGAAGCCCGTCCAGCCTGCAGATGCCTCCCGTGCAGCTGCCCAGGTGAGCTGGCTCTTGCTGGCTGTTGCAGAGGAGCTGCTGTCCTCTGCAGAGTCCTCCATGCCCAGCGCCACGTCCTGCAAAGAGAGCTGTGAAAAGGTCCTGCCCTTTCGTCCTGAAAGGAGCAGAAGAGTGAGGCAAGCCCAGAAGCTGTGGGAGGGGACAGCTAAGGGCCTCCCAAAGGCTCTCCTGGAGGGCTGCAAAGGCAGAAGGGCCAAAGGCAGACAAGTGGGATGCTTTGAGAGGGAGCAGTGTTGGGGCTGTGAAGAAAGCTGCAGTGTGGGAGGGAAAAGAGAGCAATGCCAAGATCCCAGAAAGAAATCCACTGTCCACCTGCTGCCCTGACCCACCTCCCCAGAGTTACCTTAGTCCGATGAGGCAGACCCTGTGGTCCCACAGAGCACGCCTGTTTGCTGTCGGCCCCCCACTGACTGAGGAAGGGACGGGCATATGATGGTGCTGGTGAGGAAGAAGCCCTTTCTCCAGTTTTCAAATCAGTGCACCTGGAGAAACAAAGAGTGATCTCCATTTAGCTCTGTTCTTGCAGCCTCCTCTGGGGTTCAGTCATTTTCTTGGAGCGGTTTCCACAACAGAGAGAAGATATAAGCGAGACTAGAAATGAGAAATTCGATTGGGGTCTTCCCACCAGGTCTACACCTGTCAGAGCAAGTCCTTGTCTTTATCCCCCCTACGGCCTCCATTTCATAGAATCACAGAATCACAGAATGGTTGGGGTTGGAAGGGACCTTAAAGATCATCTAGTTCCAAGTCCCCTGCCATGGACAGGGATACCTTCCACTCCATCAGGTTGCTCAAAGTCCCATCCAAGCTGGCCTTGAACACTTCCAGGGAGGGGGCATCCACAGCTTCTCTGGGCAACCTCTTCCAGTGTCTCACCACCCTCACCGTAAAGAATTTCTCCCTAATACCTAATTTACATCTTCCCTCGTTCAGTTTAAAACCCTTACCCCTCGTCCTGTCACTACACTCCCTGATAAAGAGTCCCTCCCCATCTTTCCTGGAGGCCCCCTTTAAGTACTCTTCTCTACATTAGCCAGCTTCAGAGAGCAGACAAGGAGCACTTTACAGCAGGGCAGGAGCCGAAAGCCCGGCAAGGAAAAGTAAGGACAGAGGTGAGGTAGTTCAGACTTGACAGCACTGAATGATGCAGGTAGGAACTGTCTCCTAGGACCAAAAGAGAAACACTCAGGAGGATGAGAAGAAAAAGAGCAAAGCCAGGAGAAGGAAACGTATTCGAAACACATTTTAGCACTGGTTATTACCTGACATAAAACAGTAGATAGGCTTGCTGCCTGAGAACGGTGTTGATGTCAGAACCCTCCACAGACGCATCGTTCATCTTGTACCACAGTCCATCGCTGGCCTGCAAAGAAAGGCATCGATAGCTGGAGAGGAACTGCCTGGTTTCTCAGTGATAACACAGGCAGAAAACTACCGAACCAAGAGCACGCCAAAACAACTCCAACGCAGCCGGTAAGGAGACCTTCTCCCCCAGAACCTTGGCTGCCAGTAACACTGCTGTGAAAGTTTGCCTTCCCCAGCACACATTTTTTCCCCTGCTAGGAAGGAAGTTGCTCTTCACCTTGGTGTAGCAGAAATAGTGTCCTGCATGACAGCTGCCACCGCTATGTACCAGGACAGCATATAAGGCGTAGAGGAGCGGTTCTCCTGCTGTCCGAGATGTGTATGGCCAAAGATCCAAGTACTCGGGATACTCCACCACCTACAGAGAGACCAAGAGGGCTCAGAAATGATCCTGAGCTAGTACATGGACGAGCCTTCAACATGTCATGGTTTGGGTGGCAGGAAACTGTTCTTGGCCAAAGCAGCTCCGTCGGAGCAGAGTCCATGCTTGTCTTCCCACGGGAACTCTCGTCTCCCCAGAAGGGAACACGAAGAACCCAACATGAATGGCTTGTGAAAGAGCATACTGCTTTGGGACACCTCCCGCTCCAGGAAGAGAAAGTTGCACTCCAATTGCGTACACACCTTGCTGATCTTCCTGCCGGTGAGATGTTCAAACCTTTTCAGACACACGGTGAGAACCTTGGGCACGCGATGGATTGTAAACCTCTTGGAGGCGGCAACCATCTTGTCACACCTTGAAACCAAGCACAGAGCCAGATGCTGAAGGGCACCCTTTTTCCCCGCCAGAAAGCAAGACAAGCTTTCCTGTCTCACACATCCTGACGCTGTTTTAAGGCTATTCAGAACCATAAGTACCAGATTAAACAACAGCTGCTGCCCATTACTGGGCATTAAACCTCCATGAAAAGAGGACTTCTGCACGATGACATGCAGCACCTTCAGGAAGGATCTAGCATGAATATGGCGTTAGTAATCATCTTACTTGCTACATTTAAAGCAGTTTTCCCCATCCAGCTGCTCGGGTTTCACAAAGTCCTCCAGAGCTGCGGTGACAGAGGAGGCTGCCTGGAGGAGGGAGAAAGGAGAGCACTGAGCTCGGGGAAACGCCCTCGCCCAAACACTTGGCTAAGAGCTGCCAAGAAGGCGCAGGTAGCTGAGGCTGAGGAGACCCACTGTGAACCCACAAGCAGTGTCCAGAAGGAGGCAGAAAGAGGGTATTATGCTGAACATTTCCTCATTTCCCAGGAATGCCCAGGGCTATCAAAGCGACCTCTCTGTGGCACCACTCAGTTCAGCTACTGATGGGGTGCAGGGTCATCAGAATGAAAACAACACAACCCATCAGCCTGGGAGCCAGAGGGGTGTTGAGGGAGGGCAAAGGGAAGAAGGAGGAGAGTCCATCAAGGGTGCAGGGAGGATAATGTGTGCTTGTCCCGCTTAAAGCCAGCACCTACAGGGAGACCACTGCCATGGCCTCCCCAGAAGGACACAGTCCATTCCACTCCCCACCCACCACCAAGCTCTCTTCTCTTGGCTTTGCAGTATATGGTTTTACACCACCTGTGTTTATTCTGGAAAGCTACGGGGGCCTTGGGATGTCTTACAAACCCTCTTACATTTATATCCAAAGGAAGATCCAGGAAGGCCTCGTAGGAATCGGAAACGGCTTTGCAGCTCAAGCACGTGACTGGAAGGCAAATCAAAATGCTCAGCGACAGGGGAAGTCGACTGACTGTGCCGGTTTACGGCCTCCATACCTGCTACGCCAGTCACACGATCAGCTGTTTATCACAGGCAGACAGAAGGACACAGACAATTCCAAGCAGAGCGATAGTCATGGAAAAGTACCTCTGGATCTCAGCATGCCCCCAAATATTTGGTGGACGATGGTAGTTGCTTGAGAAGAGACATCCAAGCTGGAAAGAAAGGGTAAGGCAGGGAGCTCAGAAGTAGGGCAGAGAGTGATCTCCTCCAGGAGGTTTGCTTTGTCTGAAAACCCTGGCGGTAGGGTTTCCTTGATGGGAGTACACCAAGGAGTCCAAAGGCCTCAGGAGCATTGAAAAGGGAATTTGTTTGTGCTTACTCGTTGCTTCCACTCAGACAAGCTCTCTGCATGGCATCGACAGTGCAGCGTAAGAACTCGTGGGCGTCTTCCTGCATGCCATGCTGGAAATGTTCTCCTATTCCTAAGAAAGAAGAAGTTAGGAGTTGTCCCCCGCAGGAAGGGAAGGAAACCTGTAAAAGCACCTGAAATGACTCACGTGTGAGGACACTGACAACACTCCAAGGCTGGATGGCACTGGCTGAGGAATGCAGGACCTTGTTAACATGTGCTTCCATTCTGCACATCATGCAGAAGCCTTGCTGGTGACCTGAAGAGGAAGGGAGGGAGGGAAGCGTCTCGGGTTAGCAGGATCTCCAGAGCGGTGGGAAACCTAATGGAGATCCTGAAGTTACAAGAACAGCCCCCGCTCCTCTTCTCCCAAGGTGCCAATGGCCCACTGGGACATTGTAGTGCATAGAAAACTTTCTTCAGAGGGATGCTGAACTGACAAAAGTTTTCTGTGCAAGAAGCAAAGAGAGTTTAACTTGCAGGAATAGGGACCGAGAGCGGGGGCTAGAAAGAGGTGCCTCTCTGAAGATGAATACACCGAGATAGGACAAGGGGCTTCTAGGCTTGCGTGTTCAAAGAACACCAACTCGGGGGATTGAGAGAGGAGGGCTGCTTTTCTCCTCAATCAAATTCCAGATGCTGGGAATCCTTGGGAAGAGCCCACCAGATTTGCAAGGAGCTGTTGATAAAAGTACTGACACGAGCGGCTGTGCTCCCGAGAGAGCAGGTAGTTGGCGAGAGGGGGTGTGTACGTCAGGCACTGCAGGACGGAGTTGAGGTAGCACGTATTGCCCAGGTTGTGGAGTCCTGCTCCAGCTCTCTGTCTTTGCTGCCAATCCATGCAAAGCTTCTCCGGGGGAAAGAGGATCCTTTGCGGCAGAGCCATTCCCTCGGCAGTGGCTGCAGGGAAATGACATTTGAAAAGAGAGGAGACGATGTGGTTGCACAAAAGCATCGTTTAAAAGTCAAGCTCTGTACAGGAGCCCCCAGGACAAGCAGCTCTAACCTCCAACACAGAAACACTGGGGGAAGCCTAACACTGCCATTGACAATGACTGGTCAAGAAGCAGTTTTGGAAAAGAGTCTGTTGCCCTGCTTCCTTTGCCAAAACTCCAAGAAAGCCACACTCTGATTTCTGTGCTTCGGGCTACCTTCCTTTCCCTCTAGAGCCTTGAATTGGATTATCAGGTCAAGTCTTCCCTTTTCCTGATAGTGACTTCATGAAAACAAGCAAGTCCCTAGCCCAGAAGGTAACCCTACTGATGTCAGTACGAGCAATGTCATCTTTCAGAGTCTTGTACATCGTGGCAGAGGAGGGACAAAACTCATTTTCCTGTGTCTAATCAAAAACTCCTGGGTGAGCCTGGCTGCTACCAGGAAACGCCCCAGAATTCACTCTAGGTTGTCAGCACATCCACAGTCAGGGATGGAGCAGCAGCCACGTCCGTCGCCTTTGGGGATTCACAAAGTCCAATGGTGAAGCCCTTACTCACAGGAGTCATTCCCCATTGCGGCCATCGCTCCTCTCAGGAACAGAGCGGAAAGCTTTGGATGACAAAGGATGTCAGGACGCGCTCCAGAAAGAGATCAGCACCAGTCCTGTCACCTGATTGCAAAGAAATAATCGTAGTTCAAGAAAATGATTGAAAACAATTCCAAACGAAACCCATAGATCAACGTCTGCCATCAGAAGTGTTTCAGTGGTACTTGTAAGTGCTGCAGAGCTGCAGGCTGATGGCCCTGCTGTCCCTGTCACAGGACTCCAACTGACAGCAATTACCAAGGCCCTTTTGATAGACTGCGTTGCGTGTCACCTTCTCTAAAGGGGACCGGCTGCTTACCTGTGGCCAGCGTTAGCAGCAGAGCCCTCTGGCTCTCCAGCCCACACTTTCCCACCTTGTACACAGCAGTGACCGGCTTTCGGCCGCTACTTCAACGGCTGCCTTTGCCGTCCTCCTTTTCTGTCTCCCTTCCTACCCCATCAGTCAGGGTGGGCTTCTTGTCATTCCAGGCTGAGCCCAACGCCTCAGACTACACTGCCACCCCGCTACTTACCTCTCCTGGGATATGGCAAAGAAATATAAGAATTAGCAAAGAGGAACTCTACCCATAGCCCATATCTGGCCAGCCTAGAAAGGTGTAATAGCTCAGCCTAGAGCGCGGAAGGCACACACCAGCCTATACTTTTCTCCTCTATCTACCTACCCTATGCTGTGTCCTGAAAGTCAAATCATAATTACCTTTGAACGAGGATGGAAGTTGAGGAGAAGTGGGCAGGAAACGATAAATGGTTGGAAAAAAGTGGGCACGCAAGTAGCAATGGAAGGAGCTGAGTTATCCCGAAGGCCAGCTCAGCCCAACTAGCTTTTGCTGGCCTGCTCTTCAGCATTTCAAGCCCTGGCCAGGTGAGGTCACAAGCGCCGGGTGGGTGCTGCATCACTGCCCCTTTGTGACATGGGCGCGCACGCGGGCGTGTCCCCTCGAGACCACACAGCTGCCACGGCCCGGGCACCTCGCACAGCCAGCAGCCCCCAGGCTTCCCCATGCACTGCTGACGAAGGGCTGCTCATCTGCCAGCAAAGCTCCCACCTCCTCCCTGAGCTGCACCAGCTGGATGAAGAAAAACCTGCCCAGGGCTGTAAGCGTGCCTGTTCCCAGCTTTGGCTGCCACATTTGGGTTGCTGAGGGTTTCTTCTCCACTCTTCCCAGGTACAGGACTGTGTCTGTGAGACTTGTGGAGAAAGCACCTGGTCTCTTACAGGTTCATTTCCAATGAATTTTATCTTCCCCTCAAGATACAGCCACAGGCCAGCTCTGAACTAGTGCTCCTTGTCCCTCCATTTTGTTCCCTGGTGAAAGGCGGCCACCCCTATGAAAGGCGGCACCACCTTGCGGTGGTGCCCTGGAAGCAGCATCCCCACCCCGGCCTGGTACCAACACCCCTGGTATCTCTGCCCTGTCCTGCTCCTGACAGCCCCACCGTCGGCATCCCCACCGCAGGCTAAAACCGGTGTCCTCAGGAACAGCATCCCCACGCCACACTGCTACCATCGCCCCCAGTACCTGCATCTCCCAACCATCTACGAGCAACCCCCACAAGTACCTCCCGGGGACCCCCACAAAGGGACACCCCAGGGGCTCTTCTAGGAAAATCTCATGCCCTAACTATTGCAGCAATTAGTCATGAGAGTATGAAATTGGATCGAGTTCCTGAAGATAGACAGATACACATCTAGTTGACGTTGTATACTGCACAGTCATGGTTCAGTCAGCAGGACCAAAGGCCCCCAGCTCACTGCAAGGAGGAGAAGGACAGCCCCCACCCTGAAGAAGAAAGGATGCCCCTGGATGACCCAGCTCACGCCAGCATCCCAGCCCCTCCGACACCTCTGTGAAACCCTCCCCTTATCTGCCATCAGAGATCAGGATCTGCAGCCAGACCAACTCCAGGGATGCCAAGATCAGCAAAGAAGCAGATGGATGATGACGCCACAGAATTAGAGTTGCTTTGCAAAACAGCAGCCTGTGTGTGTGTTTAGCAGAGATTGGTCAAAGTGCATTGGACCCGAACGCTTGAAAAGCATAAGAAGCATCTGTAAAACCGCATTTGTGGTGCCCCAGTTTGAATGGGACGGCTCATGCGCACGAATGCAAGAATTCCTCTTGTAATGCTATACCCTGCGTCCCAGCTTCTCTCCTTAGTCAGGATAGCCCACTTGCCAAATTTTCATGACAGCTCCCCATCATGGCTGAACGGTACCAATGCTGGCACCGGTTCCACCACAGCTGGGAGCGGCAGTTGCCCCCAGGGCACAGAGGGGAGGACAAAAACAACCCAAAAGTGCCCCAAACCCCCATCCCCACCACCAGGGCAGGATGGGACAGCACACATGTGTTGGCATCACAGGGCCACTGGTGCTGGCCCCATCCCTTCCCCGTGGACAGGAAATTTGCCTCCCCCAAAACATCATGCTTGGGATGGGAGACCATTGGGATAGCAAACCACCATTGGGATGGGAAACCGTCACTGGGACGGGGAACCATCGTGGGGCTGGGAAACCAACACTGAGGGCAGGAACTCATCAGCAGGATGGAAAATCATGGAGGTGGGAAGTTGTTGTGGTATGAAAAATCAAAGCATTGCAAGGCTGGCTGAAGCAGATGCTGGCGGAATGATCGCCATGGGGACGGACCCCTCAGAATGCTGTTTGCCCCAAACCAACCCCACACTGCCCAACTGCCATGGC
Source organism: Nipponia nippon (assembly GCF_047370975.1). Classification (NCBI taxonomy): domain Eukaryota; kingdom Metazoa; phylum Chordata; class Aves; order Pelecaniformes; family Threskiornithidae; genus Nipponia; species Nipponia nippon. The sequence goes on from NW_028262375.1 coordinate 616,430, forward strand.
AGGTAGAGCAGCAGGCTCGCGTTCCTCCTGCTGCTCCTGCCCTCCGGGTTACCCCCCAACCACCTCTGCCCGCGAGCATCTCACCCTGTCACCCCTCTTTCCCATGCAAAGGGGCTGCCGAGTCCTTTATTCTCAGATTCCCATGTAGAATGTGTCCCTGTGCTCTGATGAGGCAACGGGACCTGCGGGCCCTGAAGCCCTGCTGTGGCAGCTCAGGATGGACTGCCCAGCCTGGGTCATTTGAGGCAGTGCTGGGCTGACCAGCTCCAGTTCTCTTCTGCTTACAGGGAACTAACTGCTAAAAAAGCACACGCTCAAGTCGGAAGAGGATTTCCTGTTCTCAAGAACAGCTTTGCAGTAGAAGCAGCGAAGGTAGTTGCTCTGATGTCTTCTAAATTTCTAGGTGAACAGAAGAACAGCAAGGCCGCTCCCTAAGCCTTTGCCCAATCCCCAGCACTGAAAGGTGAGCTCTGATCTCGAAGCCCTAACCTGAACACCTAAGCCCCAAAGCCCTCATTCCTGTGCTCCAGCCCCCTCACCTTCAACCCCTCCTAACCCTAACTTCCTCTGTTTGGCCCCTTGAACAGGGCAGCGATCGCGAGGTCCCAGAACAGTCGCACGGCACTGGAAGAGGAATGTGAGGTGACCTGTATCTGATCAGCTCATAGGCCACAAGGAGGAGATGGGTGGGAATGCTATGGTGAGGTCCGCTGTGCTTCAGGATCTCATGGGTCAGCAGGAGGCACAAGGCTGTGAAGGTGGCTGTGAGGTCACTTCTGTCTCTGGAGTTGGTAGGGCGGCAGCAGGAACATGGCTGGGAACGGGACTGGGAGGTCACTTCTTTCTGCAGTAGCTGATAGCTCAGCCCTTGCCTCATGGCGGGGACACGTACTTTTAGGCTCCCATTTGCCAGTGTCCCTAGGAGGCCAGCAGAAGGCACGTGGCTGGCAAGCTGACTGTGGGAATCATTTTCTCTAAGTACCTGGTAGGCCCATGCAGGAAGAGGGCTTGGGTAGGGGTTGTCACATCCCTTCCACCTGAGCACCTGAGGGGACAGCAGCAGGTACATGGCTTGGTTGTGTCCGCTGGAGAAGCTGAAAGGCCAGCAGCAGGCACGTGGCTTGGAAGATCATGGTGAGGTTACTTTTGTCTGGTCAGTTGGTAGGCCAGAAGGCGGCTGATGGGTTGGGCTATTATGATGACATCAGTGATGTCTGAGAAGCTCATAGGCCAGTAGGAGGCACATGGCCATGAAGGGGAGTGTGAGGACACTGGAATCTCCGGTCTCTTTGGGTCATTGGCCATCAGCAGACACAGGGCTGGGCTGTTGACTAGGACATCACTTCTGCCTGAGAACCTGGTAGGCAGCAGCAGGCACGTGACTTGGTTGTTGTTTTGCACCTGGAGGTCCTGGTTTGTCACGTCCCCTGTAAGAAAGGCACGCAGACTCTGTGAGGTATCATTTCAAATGCCATTTGATAGAGCAAACACTACCAACAGTGACTAAGGCCAGCTGCATACAGGGCTGCATTAGGAGGACTGTGGCCACCCAGACCAGGGTGTTATCGTCCCCCTTCACTCAGCACTGGTGTGGCCACATCTGGAGTAGTGTGTCCGAGTGTGGGTTCCCTCGTCTGGAAGAGTGGGAGACCTGGAGCGGCCCCAAGGGACATCTGCCAGGATGGGGGATGGGGCCTGTGTGGAGAGGCTGAAGGACCTGGACTTCTTTCTCCTGGTGAAGTGGAGGCTCAGGGCACTATAGTAGTAGCGTGCAGCTGCTTGAAGGGTGGCCTCAGAGGTGATGGAGCTTTTCCTGGTAGTGGGAAGAGAAGGAAGCCTCCACAAAGTGCAGCTTGGAAGGTTCAGACTAGATGTGAGGAAAAAGAAATGTCACTGAAAGGGTAGCCTTGTGGTGCAAGAGGTGACCCAGAGGGAGTCTGGATCAGCCCATGGCTTTGTGTTTCAAGGGAAAGCCAGCAAGGGTGGAGAGCCATCAGTGAAGCTATAGAAATGCTGGGCTGAGAGCTAGGTGGGACAGCAAGATGGATGTCAAGAGCCTGAAGGGAAAGAGGTGCAGGCATGGGACAGCGTAGGACAGCCTGCAGCAGAGATGGCCAAGGGCTCTAGCAAGGCTGAAAGGCCCAACAGGACCGAGGTCTTTGTCCTCTTGGCTCTGGCAGCTGCCTCTGGCACCGAGGCCTACCAGGCAAAAGCTGTTTTGAGGCTCTGGCCTTTGTTTCTCCTCAGCCCTGCCTGGGGAGGCCGGGAGGTGGTGTACAGTTTTCCTACACTTGGCATTGCTCACCCTCACACCCCACTGCCCCCAGGAGGAGCCCTGAGCCATGCGGGAGGGACAGGATCTGCCTTCCCAGGGCCTGCGGATGAGGGCTTGGCCTTTCTGCTTCACAGAAGAAACCAAAGGGTTTGCTCAGCATTACAGCTGCCTGCACAGAGCCTTTGCCTACCTGCAATCATGGCCTCCAATTACCTGCTCTAAAGAGTCCCTGGGGAGGCTTTGTCAGTAATGGTCCTCATGGGGCCCATTAATGCTTCCAGATACTTTGGGTTCAGCTTCTGACTTGGACTTCTTGAGCAGTTTGTTCAATCTCCTCTCGGTATCTGAGGTTCAAGGCCTCAGCCCCAACTACACCATGGGGCTCATTAAAATACAGAAAGCCCTAACGAGCCCTGTCTCTTCCTGTGATTTTCTCCAAGTCTTCACGACTTGTACAGCTCATTAGAGAGGTTTCCTAGGGTAGTTAAGGCGAAAGATTTCAAAGTGCATCTAATAAAAATGAATTTTGTTTTAAAGGATATTTTTTATTAATTCTGAGGTTAAAGAAGAGGTGAGTGTCCGCTCGGGAGGTCTGGACAGGTCGGAAAAGCAGTCCCTTGAGGTCTGACACTGTATGGACAACTTTGCTCCTCACCTCCCAAACGTCCCCTTTTCTGTCATTGGCCACCTGGGACTTGCATCACTGTTCCTTGCATCAGACTTCTGCACTCATCTCCGTAGCTGGATGCTACAGGTCCTGTGCACCATCTCCCACCTGCTCTCCTTCGAGAACTGGCTGCACACAGGCACAGAAGAATTTTTCCTATTTGCAAGTAAAGAAAAGCCGGATAAAGTTTCACAAACAATAAAACACACTCTGTATCCATCTGCTAAGTACAAGCTGCCTCTAAGGAGGTTGCCTTTCTACAAGGCATACTGACACAGGGCAAAAAAGAAAGGCTGTTTGTCTTGTCTGAACGAATGGCTGGAGAACTGTTACTCACTTGGGCCAGCTGTGAGCTTGGTGTTTGCCCTGGCACATCCAGAGGTGGGATACACTGGAGGCACACACTGCCCATCCCTGGTCACGGAGGGCTCCAGACAGCAATGAGGACCTGGAGAGCAGCTGTCTCCCACGGCGGGTTTTGCCCCTTTCCATGTGTAAGCCGGGGCTTTGGTTTTGGTGGGAGTGAAATGAATGAACCTAGGAAGAAAGGCATATGAAAGGTCACCGGCAGGCAACTGCCCATTTAAAGCTCCTGTGTACCTGGAGCAGTTGGAATTGCCAGCCTCATCAAATTGCCTTTAAATTATTCCCTGTAAATGACCTTAACAGGAACCGGGGCCTTCTGCCAGCACGGTTCCAGCGAATATTGGCCGGGGCAGGGAGGGGGAAGGGAGGATGGGGTGGAGGAACAACCCTGCCTGAAAGCAACACCAACAACCATACAGACCCTTGGTCCTGAGATGCAGCGCCGGGCCGAGGGGCAGCCCAGGCGGGAGAGCGACCCTGCGCTCAGCAGGACCAGGCCGCTCTCTCCTCTGCCGCCATCAGCAGCGCTGGCAGGATGAGCCCTCCCCTGCCCGGCCTCTGCCTCGGCTGCAGCCGGCAGCCAGGGAGGCTGGGAAAAGGGAAAGGGGTTTGTGCTGCTCTCACCAGGGCTGTCCTCAGCCAGGGCTGCACTGGTGGGAACTGGTTTCGGCTGCTGAGCGGGGCCCCCCCGCCTGCCCCCGGCCCCACTCTGCCCCCATTCTCCTCAGGACGCTCGGCCTCTGGCCCCTGCGGCCCCGCCCCAGGTCGCCTGGCCCTGAGAGGCCAACACCGGCTCTGCTGATTGGCTCAGCTGTGGCCAATGGCGCGGCTCTGGCTGGGTGGGCGGGAGCAGCCCGGGCCTCTCCTCCCAGAGCCGCCTGCGCCCCCTCAGGGGCGAGCGGGGCCTGAGCGGGGCCAGGCTGATGCAGTTTGGTGCCAAGGGAAAAGGCAGCCGGAGAGCAGCACCAAACCCCAACCCAAAGAGCTTCCCCCAGCCCCGCCCTTCCCAGGCTCAGCCTCACTCCTCCTTCCCGACTCCTCGGCCCCCTCTCCCCTCCCAGCGGTGCAGGGGGACGGGGAATGGGGCTGCGGGCAGCCCACAGCGCCTCGGCTCTGCCGCCCCTTCCTCCTCACGCCATTCCCCTGCTCCTGCCTGGGCCCCACGGGCCGCAGCTCCGGCCAGAGAACCTGCTGCTGCCTGGGCTCCTCTCCAGGGGCCGCAGGGCCTGCCAGGAGCCTGCTCCGCCCTGGGCTCCTCTCCAGGGCTGCAGCTTGCTGGTGGAGCTGTCGATGGCCACCTGAGGGTGACAGCGTTGGTGGCTGGGTCCTCTTCCAGGCGTCCATTTCACAGAATCAGCGGCTGCTTGAGGCTGGCCGGGAGGTCAGCTGGAGGACGAAGTCACCGGGTCCAACCCCCTGCTCAAGCAGGGCCTCCTGCAGCCGCTTGTCCTTGACCATGTCCAGAGGGCCGTGGAACATCGCCAGGGATGGAGACTCCACAGTCTCCCTGGGCAGCCTGTGCCGCTGCTCGTCACCCGCACAGCACCCTTTGCACGTCCCCTTTCTGGTCTGGGCATGAGGTCTCTGTCAGCCCGTCTCTGCAGCCTGCCCAGGTCCCTCGGGACACCAGCACGACCCCCTGGCCTAAGTGCCGCTGCTCCCAGACTGGTGTCATCAGTCAGCTTGCCAAGGGTGCACTCTGCCCCATCCTCCAGAACATTAATTAAGGAAGATGATAAACAGGATCAGACCCAGTCTTGACCCCTGGGAGACACCCCTGGTTACTGGCCTTGCACTAGGCTTGGTGCCACTGAGCAGCACCCTCAGGGCCCGGCCGTTCAGCCCGTTTCAGTCCCACTCGCTTTCGTCCCAAGACATAAACCTCCCACACTGGGCATTTCCTCCAATTGCCCCAAAACCTACAGAGAAGAAAACACCCCAGGAATTACATATGCAAGGCCAACAAGTGTTTTTAATTCTGGCTTTGGCTTTTCTGAGTGTGGGTACCGAGTGAGTGTTGTTTTTGCAAGGCGATCCCAAGAGCTGACCAGGGCTTAAAGCTCTTCCTCGAGGGACCTGTGGGCAGGCAGGCTAGCCGGCAGAGCTGTCCGAGTCTCTGGAAGGTCTCTCTGAGCTCTTCCTGGCCAGAGGCAGCACTGGGAGGGGGGACAGGGTGGGCTGCTGGTGCCTTTTGTGCAGCTTGGTCCCTGCTGGGGGCACTTTTGGTGCTTCCTCGTTTTCTCTTCCTCCTTTTTCTTCTGCTGCTCCTCTTCTCTGGCACAGCAGAAGAAAGATGCTGTGCTCCTTCTTCAGCCAGGGTCACAATCTGTCCCCGTCACTGCCGCAGCGCCCCGAGTCTTTGTCTGGCATGCTTCTCTGGGGCACTGAAACCCTCCTCCTCCTTCTCCCTGCTGAGGCATCATAATCTGTGGTGTCCAGAAACTGGCTGCAGACATCATAGCCCCGCTGTGGGGATCTGCTCCGCTCTCTCTGCCTCAGCAGGGTTTGGTCCCGAGCAGCCCTGCGTGCAGGAGCCCACTTGGAGCTGGTGTTGGAGGGCCCTGGAGCTGTGTCATCCCTTGGGGCTTGGTCACGACATGGAGGACTTGTTCTCCACCTCCTCCTCCCCCTTTCTGAGCTGTCATAGTCCGTGATCTCCACAAACTGGCTGTGGAGATCATAGCCCTGCTGCAGGGATCTGCTCTGTTCTCTCTGCACTGGCAGGGTTTGCTCCCGAGCAGCACTGGGTGCAGGAGCCGACTGGGAGCTGCCGTTGGAGGGCCCTGCAGCTGTGTCATCCCTGGGAGTGCAGTCACACCTTGGAGGACCGGTTGTCCTCCTCCTCCTCCCTGCTGAGTGGTCATAGTCCGTGGTGTCCATGCACCAGCTGCGGAGATCTTTTCCCCACTGCGGGGATCTGCTCCGGGCCCTCTCCTTGGCACCACTCTTCTGGCAGTGGGAAGAAGGGCTGAATCCATGCTCCTCTTTGTTGCTGTCTTCTCGCATGGTGTGCAGCACATGCTCACATGGTTGAGAGCAGAGCGGGCACGCAGCTTTCCTTCCGGACACCAGCCTTATGCAGCCACAGAAGAAGCGATGCAAGCAGGAGCCAATGTAGGAGGCAATGTTGAGCCTGCCTGGCCAGATGAAGCCCGTCCAGCCTGCAGATGCCTCCCGTGCAGCTGCCCAGGTGAGCTGGCTCTTGCTGGCTGTTGCAGAGGAGCTGCTGTCCTCTGCAGAGTCCTCCATGCCCAGCGCCACGTCCTGCAAAGAGAGCTGTGAAAAGGTCCTGCCCTTTCGTCCTGAAAGGAGCAGAAGAGTGAGGCAAGCCCAGAAGCTGTGGGAGGGGACAGCTAAGGGCCTCCCAAAGGCTCTCCTGGAGGGCTGCAAAGGCAGAAGGGCCAAAGGCAGACAAGTGGGATGCTTTGAGAGGGAGCAGTGTTGGGGCTGTGAAGAAAGCTGCAGTGTGGGAGGGAAAAGAGAGCAATGCCAAGATCCCAGAAAGAAATCCACTGTCCACCTGCTGCCCTGACCCACCTCCCCAGAGTTACCTTAGTCCGATGAGGCAGACCCTGTGGTCCCACAGAGCACGCCTGTTTGCTGTCGGCCCCCCACTGACTGAGGAAGGGACGGGCATATGATGGTGCTGGTGAGGAAGAAGCCCTTTCTCCAGTTTTCAAATCAGTGCACCTGGAGAAACAAAGAGTGATCTCCATTTAGCTCTGTTCTTGCAGCCTCCTCTGGGGTTCAGTCATTTTCTTGGAGCGGTTTCCACAACAGAGAGAAGATATAAGCGAGACTAGAAATGAGAAATTCGATTGGGGTCTTCCCACCAGGTCTACACCTGTCAGAGCAAGTCCTTGTCTTTATCCCCCCTACGGCCTCCATTTCATAGAATCACAGAATCACAGAATGGTTGGGGTTGGAAGGGACCTTAAAGATCATCTAGTTCCAAGTCCCCTGCCATGGACAGGGATACCTTCCACTCCATCAGGTTGCTCAAAGTCCCATCCAAGCTGGCCTTGAACACTTCCAGGGAGGGGGCATCCACAGCTTCTCTGGGCAACCTCTTCCAGTGTCTCACCACCCTCACCGTAAAGAATTTCTCCCTAATACCTAATTTACATCTTCCCTCGTTCAGTTTAAAACCCTTACCCCTCGTCCTGTCACTACACTCCCTGATAAAGAGTCCCTCCCCATCTTTCCTGGAGGCCCCCTTTAAGTACTCTTCTCTACATTAGCCAGCTTCAGAGAGCAGACAAGGAGCACTTTACAGCAGGGCAGGAGCCGAAAGCCCGGCAAGGAAAAGTAAGGACAGAGGTGAGGTAGTTCAGACTTGACAGCACTGAATGATGCAGGTAGGAACTGTCTCCTAGGACCAAAAGAGAAACACTCAGGAGGATGAGAAGAAAAAGAGCAAAGCCAGGAGAAGGAAACGTATTCGAAACACATTTTAGCACTGGTTATTACCTGACATAAAACAGTAGATAGGCTTGCTGCCTGAGAACGGTGTTGATGTCAGAACCCTCCACAGACGCATCGTTCATCTTGTACCACAGTCCATCGCTGGCCTGCAAAGAAAGGCATCGATAGCTGGAGAGGAACTGCCTGGTTTCTCAGTGATAACACAGGCAGAAAACTACCGAACCAAGAGCACGCCAAAACAACTCCAACGCAGCCGGTAAGGAGACCTTCTCCCCCAGAACCTTGGCTGCCAGTAACACTGCTGTGAAAGTTTGCCTTCCCCAGCACACATTTTTTCCCCTGCTAGGAAGGAAGTTGCTCTTCACCTTGGTGTAGCAGAAATAGTGTCCTGCATGACAGCTGCCACCGCTATGTACCAGGACAGCATATAAGGCGTAGAGGAGCGGTTCTCCTGCTGTCCGAGATGTGTATGGCCAAAGATCCAAGTACTCGGGATACTCCACCACCTACAGAGAGACCAAGAGGGCTCAGAAATGATCCTGAGCTAGTACATGGACGAGCCTTCAACATGTCATGGTTTGGGTGGCAGGAAACTGTTCTTGGCCAAAGCAGCTCCGTCGGAGCAGAGTCCATGCTTGTCTTCCCACGGGAACTCTCGTCTCCCCAGAAGGGAACACGAAGAACCCAACATGAATGGCTTGTGAAAGAGCATACTGCTTTGGGACACCTCCCGCTCCAGGAAGAGAAAGTTGCACTCCAATTGCGTACACACCTTGCTGATCTTCCTGCCGGTGAGATGTTCAAACCTTTTCAGACACACGGTGAGAACCTTGGGCACGCGATGGATTGTAAACCTCTTGGAGGCGGCAACCATCTTGTCACACCTTGAAACCAAGCACAGAGCCAGATGCTGAAGGGCACCCTTTTTCCCCGCCAGAAAGCAAGACAAGCTTTCCTGTCTCACACATCCTGACGCTGTTTTAAGGCTATTCAGAACCATAAGTACCAGATTAAACAACAGCTGCTGCCCATTACTGGGCATTAAACCTCCATGAAAAGAGGACTTCTGCACGATGACATGCAGCACCTTCAGGAAGGATCTAGCATGAATATGGCGTTAGTAATCATCTTACTTGCTACATTTAAAGCAGTTTTCCCCATCCAGCTGCTCGGGTTTCACAAAGTCCTCCAGAGCTGCGGTGACAGAGGAGGCTGCCTGGAGGAGGGAGAAAGGAGAGCACTGAGCTCGGGGAAACGCCCTCGCCCAAACACTTGGCTAAGAGCTGCCAAGAAGGCGCAGGTAGCTGAGGCTGAGGAGACCCACTGTGAACCCACAAGCAGTGTCCAGAAGGAGGCAGAAAGAGGGTATTATGCTGAACATTTCCTCATTTCCCAGGAATGCCCAGGGCTATCAAAGCGACCTCTCTGTGGCACCACTCAGTTCAGCTACTGATGGGGTGCAGGGTCATCAGAATGAAAACAACACAACCCATCAGCCTGGGAGCCAGAGGGGTGTTGAGGGAGGGCAAAGGGAAGAAGGAGGAGAGTCCATCAAGGGTGCAGGGAGGATAATGTGTGCTTGTCCCGCTTAAAGCCAGCACCTACAGGGAGACCACTGCCATGGCCTCCCCAGAAGGACACAGTCCATTCCACTCCCCACCCACCACCAAGCTCTCTTCTCTTGGCTTTGCAGTATATGGTTTTACACCACCTGTGTTTATTCTGGAAAGCTACGGGGGCCTTGGGATGTCTTACAAACCCTCTTACATTTATATCCAAAGGAAGATCCAGGAAGGCCTCGTAGGAATCGGAAACGGCTTTGCAGCTCAAGCACGTGACTGGAAGGCAAATCAAAATGCTCAGCGACAGGGGAAGTCGACTGACTGTGCCGGTTTACGGCCTCCATACCTGCTACGCCAGTCACACGATCAGCTGTTTATCACAGGCAGACAGAAGGACACAGACAATTCCAAGCAGAGCGATAGTCATGGAAAAGTACCTCTGGATCTCAGCATGCCCCCAAATATTTGGTGGACGATGGTAGTTGCTTGAGAAGAGACATCCAAGCTGGAAAGAAAGGGTAAGGCAGGGAGCTCAGAAGTAGGGCAGAGAGTGATCTCCTCCAGGAGGTTTGCTTTGTCTGAAAACCCTGGCGGTAGGGTTTCCTTGATGGGAGTACACCAAGGAGTCCAAAGGCCTCAGGAGCATTGAAAAGGGAATTTGTTTGTGCTTACTCGTTGCTTCCACTCAGACAAGCTCTCTGCATGGCATCGACAGTGCAGCGTAAGAACTCGTGGGCGTCTTCCTGCATGCCATGCTGGAAATGTTCTCCTATTCCTAAGAAAGAAGAAGTTAGGAGTTGTCCCCCGCAGGAAGGGAAGGAAACCTGTAAAAGCACCTGAAATGACTCACGTGTGAGGACACTGACAACACTCCAAGGCTGGATGGCACTGGCTGAGGAATGCAGGACCTTGTTAACATGTGCTTCCATTCTGCACATCATGCAGAAGCCTTGCTGGTGACCTGAAGAGGAAGGGAGGGAGGGAAGCGTCTCGGGTTAGCAGGATCTCCAGAGCGGTGGGAAACCTAATGGAGATCCTGAAGTTACAAGAACAGCCCCCGCTCCTCTTCTCCCAAGGTGCCAATGGCCCACTGGGACATTGTAGTGCATAGAAAACTTTCTTCAGAGGGATGCTGAACTGACAAAAGTTTTCTGTGCAAGAAGCAAAGAGAGTTTAACTTGCAGGAATAGGGACCGAGAGCGGGGGCTAGAAAGAGGTGCCTCTCTGAAGATGAATACACCGAGATAGGACAAGGGGCTTCTAGGCTTGCGTGTTCAAAGAACACCAACTCGGGGGATTGAGAGAGGAGGGCTGCTTTTCTCCTCAATCAAATTCCAGATGCTGGGAATCCTTGGGAAGAGCCCACCAGATTTGCAAGGAGCTGTTGATAAAAGTACTGACACGAGCGGCTGTGCTCCCGAGAGAGCAGGTAGTTGGCGAGAGGGGGTGTGTACGTCAGGCACTGCAGGACGGAGTTGAGGTAGCACGTATTGCCCAGGTTGTGGAGTCCTGCTCCAGCTCTCTGTCTTTGCTGCCAATCCATGCAAAGCTTCTCCGGGGGAAAGAGGATCCTTTGCGGCAGAGCCATTCCCTCGGCAGTGGCTGCAGGGAAATGACATTTGAAAAGAGAGGAGACGATGTGGTTGCACAAAAGCATCGTTTAAAAGTCAAGCTCTGTACAGGAGCCCCCAGGACAAGCAGCTCTAACCTCCAACACAGAAACACTGGGGGAAGCCTAACACTGCCATTGACAATGACTGGTCAAGAAGCAGTTTTGGAAAAGAGTCTGTTGCCCTGCTTCCTTTGCCAAAACTCCAAGAAAGCCACACTCTGATTTCTGTGCTTCGGGCTACCTTCCTTTCCCTCTAGAGCCTTGAATTGGATTATCAGGTCAAGTCTTCCCTTTTCCTGATAGTGACTTCATGAAAACAAGCAAGTCCCTAGCCCAGAAGGTAACCCTACTGATGTCAGTACGAGCAATGTCATCTTTCAGAGTCTTGTACATCGTGGCAGAGGAGGGACAAAACTCATTTTCCTGTGTCTAATCAAAAACTCCTGGGTGAGCCTGGCTGCTACCAGGAAACGCCCCAGAATTCACTCTAGGTTGTCAGCACATCCACAGTCAGGGATGGAGCAGCAGCCACGTCCGTCGCCTTTGGGGATTCACAAAGTCCAATGGTGAAGCCCTTACTCACAGGAGTCATTCCCCATTGCGGCCATCGCTCCTCTCAGGAACAGAGCGGAAAGCTTTGGATGACAAAGGATGTCAGGACGCGCTCCAGAAAGAGATCAGCACCAGTCCTGTCACCTGATTGCAAAGAAATAATCGTAGTTCAAGAAAATGATTGAAAACAATTCCAAACGAAACCCATAGATCAACGTCTGCCATCAGAAGTGTTTCAGTGGTACTTGTAAGTGCTGCAGAGCTGCAGGCTGATGGCCCTGCTGTCCCTGTCACAGGACTCCAACTGACAGCAATTACCAAGGCCCTTTTGATAGACTGCGTTGCGTGTCACCTTCTCTAAAGGGGACCGGCTGCTTACCTGTGGCCAGCGTTAGCAGCAGAGCCCTCTGGCTCTCCAGCCCACACTTTCCCACCTTGTACACAGCAGTGACCGGCTTTCGGCCGCTACTTCAACGGCTGCCTTTGCCGTCCTCCTTTTCTGTCTCCCTTCCTACCCCATCAGTCAGGGTGGGCTTCTTGTCATTCCAGGCTGAGCCCAACGCCTCAGACTACACTGCCACCCCGCTACTTACCTCTCCTGGGATATGGCAAAGAAATATAAGAATTAGCAAAGAGGAACTCTACCCATAGCCCATATCTGGCCAGCCTAGAAAGGTGTAATAGCTCAGCCTAGAGCGCGGAAGGCACACACCAGCCTATACTTTTCTCCTCTATCTACCTACCCTATGCTGTGTCCTGAAAGTCAAATCATAATTACCTTTGAACGAGGATGGAAGTTGAGGAGAAGTGGGCAGGAAACGATAAATGGTTGGAAAAAAGTGGGCACGCAAGTAGCAATGGAAGGAGCTGAGTTATCCCGAAGGCCAGCTCAGCCCAACTAGCTTTTGCTGGCCTGCTCTTCAGCATTTCAAGCCCTGGCCAGGTGAGGTCACAAGCGCCGGGTGGGTGCTGCATCACTGCCCCTTTGTGACATGGGCGCGCACGCGGGCGTGTCCCCTCGAGACCACACAGCTGCCACGGCCCGGGCACCTCGCACAGCCAGCAGCCCCCAGGCTTCCCCATGCACTGCTGACGAAGGGCTGCTCATCTGCCAGCAAAGCTCCCACCTCCTCCCTGAGCTGCACCAGCTGGATGAAGAAAAACCTGCCCAGGGCTGTAAGCGTGCCTGTTCCCAGCTTTGGCTGCCACATTTGGGTTGCTGAGGGTTTCTTCTCCACTCTTCCCAGGTACAGGACTGTGTCTGTGAGACTTGTGGAGAAAGCACCTGGTCTCTTACAGGTTCATTTCCAATGAATTTTATCTTCCCCTCAAGATACAGCCACAGGCCAGCTCTGAACTAGTGCTCCTTGTCCCTCCATTTTGTTCCCTGGTGAAAGGCGGCCACCCCTATGAAAGGCGGCACCACCTTGCGGTGGTGCCCTGGAAGCAGCATCCCCACCCCGGCCTGGTACCAACACCCCTGGTATCTCTGCCCTGTCCTGCTCCTGACAGCCCCACCGTCGGCATCCCCACCGCAGGCTAAAACCGGTGTCCTCAGGAACAGCATCCCCACGCCACACTGCTACCATCGCCCCCAGTACCTGCATCTCCCAACCATCTACGAGCAACCCCCACAAGTACCTCCCGGGGACCCCCACAAAGGGACACCCCAGGGGCTCTTCTAGGAAAATCTCATGCCCTAACTATTGCAGCAATTAGTCATGAGAGTATGAAATTGGATCGAGTTCCTGAAGATAGACAGATACACATCTAGTTGACGTTGTATACTGCACAGTCATGGTTCAGTCAGCAGGACCAAAGGCCCCCAGCTCACTGCAAGGAGGAGAAGGACAGCCCCCACCCTGAAGAAGAAAGGATGCCCCTGGATGACCCAGCTCACGCCAGCATCCCAGCCCCTCCGACACCTCTGTGAAACCCTCCCCTTATCTGCCATCAGAGATCAGGATCTGCAGCCAGACCAACTCCAGGGATGCCAAGATCAGCAAAGAAGCAGATGGATGATGACGCCACAGAATTAGAGTTGCTTTGCAAAACAGCAGCCTGTGTGTGTGTTTAGCAGAGATTGGTCAAAGTGCATTGGACCCGAACGCTTGAAAAGCATAAGAAGCATCTGTAAAACCGCATTTGTGGTGCCCCAGTTTGAATGGGACGGCTCATGCGCACGAATGCAAGAATTCCTCTTGTAATGCTATACCCTGCGTCCCAGCTTCTCTCCTTAGTCAGGATAGCCCACTTGCCAAATTTTCATGACAGCTCCCCATCATGGCTGAACGGTACCAATGCTGGCACCGGTTCCACCACAGCTGGGAGCGGCAGTTGCCCCCAGGGCACAGAGGGGAGGACAAAAACAACCCAAAAGTGCCCCAAACCCCCATCCCCACCACCAGGGCAGGATGGGACAGCACACATGTGTTGGCATCACAGGGCCACTGGTGCTGGCCCCATCCCTTCCCCGTGGACAGGAAATTTGCCTCCCCCAAAACATCATGCTTGGGATGGGAGACCATTGGGATAGCAAACCACCATTGGGATGGGAAACCGTCACTGGGACGGGGAACCATCGTGGGGCTGGGAAACCAACACTGAGGGCAGGAACTCATCAGCAGGATGGAAAATCATGGAGGTGGGAAGTTGTTGTGGTATGAAAAATCAAAGCATTGCAAGGCTGGCTGAAGCAGATGCTGGCGGAATGATCGCCATGGGGACGGACCCCTCAGAATGCTGTTTGCCCCAAACCAACCCCACACTGCCCAACTGCCATGGCAGGTAGAGCAGCAGGCTCGCGTTCCTCCTGCTGCTCCTGCCCTCCGGGTTACCCCCCAACCACCTCTGCCCGCGAGCATCTCACCCTGTCACCCCTCTTTCCCATGCAAAGGGGCTGCCGAGTCCTTTATTCTCAGATTCCCATGTAGAATGTGTCCCTGTGCTCTGATGAGGCAACGGGACCTGCGGGCCCTGAAGCCCTGCTGTGGCAGCTCAGGATGGACTGCCCAGCCTGGGTCATTTGAGGCAGTGCTGGGCTGACCAGCTCCAGTTCTCTTCTGCTTACAGGGAACTAACTGCTAAAAAAGCACACGCTCAAGTCGGAAGAGGATTTCCTGTTCTCAAGAACAGCTTTGCAGTAGAAGCAGCGAAGGTAGTTGCTCTGATGTCTTCTAAATTTCTAGGTGAACAGAAGAACAGCAAGGCCGCTCCCTAAGCCTTTGCCCAATCCCCAGCACTGAAAGGTGAGCTCTGATCTCGAAGCCCTAACCTGAACACCTAAGCCCCAAAGCCCTCATTCCTGTGCTCCAGCCCCCTCACCTTCAACCCCTCCTAACCCTAACTTCCTCTGTTTGGCCCCTTGAACAGGGCAGCGATCGCGAGGTCCCAGAACAGTCGCACGGCACTGGAAGAGGAATGTGAGGTGACCTGTATCTGATCAGCTCATAGGCCACAAGGAGGAGATGGGTGGGAATGCTATGGTGAGGTCCGCTGTGCTTCAGGATCTCATGGGTCAGCAGGAGGCACAAGGCTGTGAAGGTGGCTGTGAGGTCACTTCTGTCTCTGGAGTTGGTAGGGCGGCAGCAGGAACATGGCTGGGAACGGGACTGGGAGGTCACTTCTTTCTGCAGTAGCTGATAGCTCAGCCCTTGCCTCATGGCGGGGACACGTACTTTTAGGCTCCCATTTGCCAGTGTCCCTAGGAGGCCAGCAGAAGGCACGTGGCTGGCAAGCTGACTGTGGGAATCATTTTCTCTAAGTACCTGGTAGGCCCATGCAGGAAGAGGGCTTGGGTAGGGGTTGTCACATCCCTTCCACCTGAGCACCTGAGGGGACAGCAGCAGGTACATGGCTTGGTTGTGTCCGCTGGAGAAGCTGAAAGGCCAGCAGCAGGCACGTGGCTTGGAAGATCATGGTGAGGTTACTTTTGTCTGGTCAGTTGGTAGGCCAGAAGGCGGCTGATGGGTTGGGCTATTATGATGACATCAGTGATGTCTGAGAAGCTCATAGGCCAGTAGGAGGCACATGGCCATGAAGGGGAGTGTGAGGACACTGGAATCTCCGGTCTCTTTGGGTCATTGGCCATCAGCAGACACAGGGCTGGGCTGTTGACTAGGACATCACTTCTGCCTGAGAACCTGGTAGGCAGCAGCAGGCACGTGACTTGGTTGTTGTTTTGCACCTGGAGGTCCTGGTTTGTCACGTCCCCTGTAAGAAAGGCACGCAGACTCTGTGAGGTATCATTTCAAATGCCATTTGATAGAGCAAACACTACCAACAGTGACTAAGGCCAGCTGCATACAGGGCTGCATTAGGAGGACTGTGGCCACCCAGACCAGGGTGTTATCGTCCCCCTTCACTCAGCACTGGTGTGGCCACATCTGGAGTAGTGTGTCCGAGTGTGGGTTCCCTCGTCTGGAAGAGTGGGAGACCTGGAGCGGCCCCAAGGGACATCTGCCAGGATGGGGGATGGGGCCTGTGTGGAGAGGCTGAAGGACCTGGACTTCTTTCTCCTGGTGAAGTGGAGGCTCAGGGCACTATAGTAGTAGCGTGCAGCTGCTTGAAGGGTGGCCTCAGAGGTGATGGAGCTTTTCCTGGTAGTGGGAAGAGAAGGAAGCCTCCACAAAGTGCAGCTTGGAAGGTTCAGACTAGATGTGAGGAAAAAGAAATGTCACTGAAAGGGTAGCCTTGTGGTGCAAGAGGTGACCCAGAGGGAGTCTGGATCAGCCCATGGCTTTGTGTTTCAAGGGAAAGCCAGCAAGGGTGGAGAGCCATCAGTGAAGCTATAGAAATGCTGGGCTGAGAGCTAGGTGGGACAGCAAGATGGATGTCAAGAGCCTGAAGGGAAAGAGGTGCAGGCATGGGACAGCGTAGGACAGCCTGCAGCAGAGATGGCCAAGGGCTCTAGCAAGGCTGAAAGGCCCAACAGGACCGAGGTCTTTGTCCTCTTGGCTCTGGCAGCTGCCTCTGGCACCGAGGCCTACCAGGCAAAAGCTGTTTTGAGGCTCTGGCCTTTGTTTCTCCTCAGCCCTGCCTGGGGAGGCCGGGAGGTGGTGTACAGTTTTCCTACACTTGGCATTGCTCACCCTCACACCCCACTGCCCCCAGGAGGAGCCCTGAGCCATGCGGGAGGGACAGGATCTGCCTTCCCAGGGCCTGCGGATGAGGGCTTGGCCTTTCTGCTTCACAGAAGAAACCAAAGGGTTTGCTCAGCATTACAGCTGCCTGCACAGAGCCTTTGCCTACCTGCAATCATGGCCTCCAATTACCTGCTCTAAAGAGTCCCTGGGGAGGCTTTGTCAGTAATGGTCCTCATGGGGCCCATTAATGCTTCCAGATACTTTGGGTTCAGCTTCTGACTTGGACTTCTTGAGCAGTTTGTTCAATCTCCTCTCGGTATCTGAGGTTCAAGGCCTCAGCCCCAACTACACCATGGGGCTCATTAAAATACAGAAAGCCCTAACGAGCCCTGTCTCTTCCTGTGATTTTCTCCAAGTCTTCACGACTTGTACAGCTCATTAGAGAGGTTTCCTAGGGTAGTTAAGGCGAAAGATTTCAAAGTGCATCTAATAAAAATGAATTTTGTTTTAAAGGATATTTTTTATTAATTCTGAGGTTAAAGAAGAGGTGAGTGTCCGCTCGGGAGGTCTGGACAGGTCGGAAAAGCAGTCCCTTGAGGTCTGACACTGTATGGACAACTTTGCTCCTCACCTCCCAAACGTCCCCTTTTCTGTCATTGGCCACCTGGGACTTGCATCACTGTTCCTTGCATCAGACTTCTGCACTCATCTCCGTAGCTGGATGCTACAGGTCCTGTGCACCATCTCCCACCTGCTCTCCTTCGAGAACTGGCTGCACACAGGCACAGAAGAATTTTTCCTATTTGCAAGTAAAGAAAAGCCGGATAAAGTTTCACAAACAATAAAACACACTCTGTATCCATCTGCTAAGTACAAGCTGCCTCTAAGGAGGTTGCCTTTCTACAAGGCATACTGACACAGGGCAAAAAAGAAAGGCTGTTTGTCTTGTCTGAACGAATGGCTGGAGAACTGTTACTCACTTGGGCCAGCTGTGAGCTTGGTGTTTGCCCTGGCACATCCAGAGGTGGGATACACTGGAGGCACACACTGCCCATCCCTGGTCACGGAGGGCTCCAGACAGCAATGAGGACCTGGAGAGCAGCTGTCTCCCACGGCGGGTTTTGCCCCTTTCCATGTGTAAGCCGGGGCTTTGGTTTTGGTGGGAGTGAAATGAATGAACCTAGGAAGAAAGGCATATGAAAGGTCACCGGCAGGCAACTGCCCATTTAAAGCTCCTGTGTACCTGGAGCAGTTGGAATTGCCAGCCTCATCAAATTGCCTTTAAATTATTCCCTGTAAATGACCTTAACAGGAACCGGGGCCTTCTGCCAGCACGGTTCCAGCGAATATTGGCCGGGGCAGGGAGGGGGAAGGGAGGATGGGGTGGAGGAACAACCCTGCCTGAAAGCAACACCAACAACCATGCAGACCCTTGGTCCTGAGATGCAGCGCCGGGCCGAGGGGCAGCCCAGGCGGGAGAGCGACCCTGCGCTCAGCAGGACCAGGCCGCTCTCTCCTCTGCCGCCATCAGCAGCGCTGGCAGGATGAGCCCTCCCCTGCCCGGCCTCTGCCTCGGCTGCAGCCGGCAGCCAGGGAGGCTGGGAAAAGGGAAAGGGGTTTGTGCTGCTCTCACCAGGGCTGTCCTCAGCCAGGGCTGCACTGGTGGGAACTGGTTTCGGCTGCTGAGCGGGGCCCCCCCGCCTGCCCCCGGCCCCACTCTGCCCCCATTCTCCTCAGGACGCTCGGCCTCTGGCCCCTGCGGCCCCGCCCCAGGTCGCCTGGCCCTGAGAGGCCAACACCGGCTCTGCTGATTGGCTCAGCTGTGGCCAATGGCGCGGCTCTGGCTGGGTGGGCGGGAGCAGCCCGGGCCTCTCCTCCCAGAGCCGCCTGCGCCCCCTCAGGGGCGAGCGGGGCCTGAGCGGGGCCAGGCTGATGCAGTTTGGTGCCAAGGGAAAAGGCAGCAGGAGAGCAGCACCAAACCCCAACCCAAAGAGCTTCCCCCAGCCCCGCCCTTCCCAGGCTCAGCCTCACTCCTCCTTCCCGACTCCTCGGCCCCCTCTCCCCTCCCAGCGGTGCAGGGGGACGGGGAATGGGGCTGCGGGCAGCCCACAGCGCCTCGGCTCTGCCGCCCCTTCCTCCTCACGCCATTCCCCTGCTCCTGCCTGGGCCCCACGGGCCGCAGCTCCGGCCAGAGAACCTGCTGCTGCCTGGGCTCCTCTCCAGGGGCCGCAGGGCCTGCCAGGAGCCTGCTCCGCCCTGGGCTCCTCTCCAGGGCTGCAGCTTGCTGGTGGAGCTGTCGATGGCCACCTGAGGGTGACAGCGTTGGTGGCTGGGTCCTCTTCCAGGCGTCCATTTCACAGAATCAGCGGCTGCTTGAGGCTGGCCGGGAGGTCAGCTGGAGGACGAAGTCACCGGGTCCAACCCCCTGCTCAAGCAGGGCCTCCTGCAGCCGCTTGTCCTTGACCATGTCCAGAGGGCCGTGGAACATCGCCAGGGATGGAGACTCCACAGTCTCCCTGGGCAGCCTGTGCCGCTGCTCGTCACCCGCACAGCACCCTTTGCACGTCCCCTTTCTGGTCTGGGCATGAGGTCTCTGTCAGCCCGTCTCTGCAGCCTGCCCAGGTCCCTCGGGACACCAGCACGACCCCCTGGCCTAAGTGCCGCTGCTCCCAGACTGGTGTCATCAGTCAGCTTGCCAAGGGTGCACTCTGCCCCATCCTCCAGAACATTAATTAAGGAAGATGATAAACAGGATCAGACCCAGTCTTGACCCCTGGGAGACACCCCTGGTTACTGGCCTTGCACTAGGCTTGGTGCCACTGAGCAGCACCCTCAGGGCCCGGCCGTTCAGCCCGTTTCAGTCCCACTCGCTTTCGTCCCAAGACATAAACCTCCCACACTGGGCATTTCCTCCAATTGCCCCAAAACCTACAGAGAAGAAAACACCCCAGGAATTACATATGCAAGGCCAACAAGTGTTTTTAATTCTGGCTTTGGCTTTTCTGAGTGTGGGTACCGAGTGAGTGTTGTTTTTGCAAGGCGATCCCAAGAGCTGACCAGGGCTTAAAGCTCTTCCTCGAGGGACCTGTGGGCAGGCAGGCTAGCCGGCAGAGCTGTCCGAGTCTCTGGAAGGTCTCTCTGAGCTCTTCCTGGCCAGAGGCAGCACTGGGAGGGGGGACAGGGTGGGCTGCTGGTGCCTTTTGTGCAGCTTGGTCCCTGCTGGGGGCACTTTTGGTGCTTCCTCGTTTTCTCTTCCTCCTTTTTCTTCTGCTGCTCCTCTTCTCTGGCACAGCAGAAGAAAGATGCTGTGCTCCTTCTTCAGCCAGGGTCACAATCTGTCCCCGTCACTGCCGCAGCGCCCCGAGTCTTTGTCTGGCATGCTTCTCTGGGGCACTGAAACCCTCCTCCTCCTTCTCCCTGCTGAGGCATCATAATCTGTGGTGTCCAGAAACTGGCTGCAGACATCATAGCCCCGCTGTGGGGATCTGCTCCGCTCTCTCTGCCTCAGCAGGGTTTGGTCCCGAGCAGCCCTGCGTGCAGGAGCCCACTTGGAGCTGGTGTTGGAGGGCCCTGGAGCTGTGTCATCCCTTGGGGCTTGGTCACGACATGGAGGACTTGTTCTCCACCTCCTCCTCCCCCTTTCTGAGCTGTCATAGTCCGTGATCTCCACAAACTGGCTGTGGAGATCATAGCCCTGCTGCAGGGATCTGCTCTGTTCTCTCTGCACTGGCAGGGTTTGCTCCCGAGCAGCACTGGGTGCAGGAGCCGACTGGGAGCTGCCGTTGGAGGGCCCTGCAGCTGTGTCATCCCTGGGAGTGCAGTCACACCTTGGAGGACCGGTTGTCCTCCTCCTCCTCCCTGCTGAGTGGTCATAGTCCGTGGTGTCCATGCACCAGCTGCGGAGATCTTTTCCCCACTGCGGGGATCTGCTCCGGGCCCTCTCCTTGGCACCACTCTTCTGGCAGTGGGAAGAAGGGCTGAATCCATGCTCCTCTTTGTTGCTGTCTTCTCGCATGGTGTGCAGCACATGCTCACATGGTTGAGAGCAGAGCGGGCACGCAGCTTTCCTTCCGGACACCAGCCTTATGCAGCCACAGAAGAAGCGATGCAAGCAGGAGCCAATGTAGGAGGCAATGTTGAGCCTGCCTGGCCAGATGAAGCCCGTCCAGCCTGCAGATGCCTCCCGTGCAGCTGCCCAGGTGAGCTGGCTCTTGCTGGCTGTTGCAGAGGAGCTGCTGTCCTCTGCAGAGTCCTCCATGCCCAGCGCCACGTCCTGCAAAGAGAGCTGTGAAAAGGTCCTGCCCTTTCGTCCTGAAAGGAGCAGAAGAGTGAGGCAAGCCCAGAAGCTGTGGGAGGGGACAGCTAAGGGCCTCCCAAAGGCTCTCCTGGAGGGCTGCAAAGGCAGAAGGGCCAAAGGCAGACAAGTGGGATGCTTTGAGAGGGAGCAGTGTTGGGGCTGTGAAGAAAGCTGCAGTGTGGGAGGGAAAAGAGAGCAATGCCAAGATCCCAGAAAGAAATCCACTGTCCACCTGCTGCCCTGACCCACCTCCCCAGAGTTACCTTAGTCCGATGAGGCAGACCCTGTGGTCCCACAGAGCACGCCTGTTTGCTGTCGGCCCCCCACTGACT